>NC_084545.1:11965000-12277500 GCF_024500275.1 Phycodurus eques | reverse complement strand
AAGATCATGAAAAATCAGGCTGTTGTCTTCGCTCTCAATGCTATGGGACTGTCAGCTGGATGCATACAACCACAACCCATCTTTCTCATGACTACACATCCATACATGTTTGAGCTGTGAAAATATATGTGCTTAAAGCCTCCAGTGCCAGAAATATCGTCCTGGGTCATTGCGGGGCTTTCCACGCAGCGACGAGAGGCACTAGCCACCTGCTACTCGCGAGGCTTCTGGGGCTCCTCTCGGCATCACCTCCACGCTAAGGAATTTAAACAGCAACACTGACCTGTTCTCTAAATTGTGGCATTGAAGGAATATGAATTTTTATGTTTGCGTAGCTAGCTAACTGCTCGCAGTAGTGGTCAAAATGGGGTTAGTAATAATAAAATAGTAACTCGCAATTCCACCGGATAATCGCTGATTCTTATTCTGGGCGCTGTTTTAGCCACCCCGCAAAAAAATCTGTAAAACTTAAATGGTGTAAAACAGTGTAACATTTCTAGGCTCTATTTTCGTAGACTGCGCAAAGTGCGGCGGCCGCAAATAGTGGCGTATCTTGATTTTCATACAACCGCAAAGCTCACTGGTATGTTTGCCAATTTGGCTTCCCGGTCTGCGTCAAGATGGGCATACCGGCACAGCGAGCCCTCAGTGAGCCCTGTGTGCCCTTGGAGATGCGCTTGGTGGAGCAAGATTTTGGTCTCAGAAAGTCCTGTGAACCTGCTCACACCAGCGCAGACGTCCCACTTTTCGATGCGCTGATGTACGCCGGTCCACGAAATGACCAAATCTAGGCTGCCTCCTCTTAGATTTACGCCAGTCATGAAAATAGAGCCCTATATCACCACAATTCAGTACTGCATACTGTACTTCTCAATCTTTTCACTTTTTCAGCAATTACCTTCAAACATGAATAATGTATTTAGAAACAAATCTCTGAATTCACTTTACAGGGTCTTTAACAATACAGAAATGGGCTGGTGGTCATATTACAGTTCTTTCATCTGTAGGACATATACACTATATACACTTTTTATAACTCAGAACAAACACACAAAAATCACAATTGTCCAAAACATGATATCGACCACAGAAATTCTTGCGACAAAAAGCGCCCTCACCTGATTCGCAGGCAAATGTCTTGGATGTGTCGTCACAGAAGATAATGGCCACAGCGTGCTTCTTGGTCTCTCTTGGCATCCTGCTAATGTTCTTGATATTATGGAGCTCAGTGATCTGAGGACGACAGAATTGGCAGCGGCACATTAACTCGGTTGAACGCAGTCAACGGCGGCAATGGGGCTTAATTGACCCTCTCGTGCCGCTCTGCTGAAAGTGCAATTGTAGTTTAGGGGCTTTTGCACATAAACAAGGTCCCTTGAGAATCCAAGGTCTACACTGACATACACTTTTAAAGGCCCCATATGATGACCTGCATCCTCACTATATCATTTCGAATGATAAAGAAGAGTGAACTCAAATGCATCGAAATCCCTTAAGCCAGAGCTTGATACAGAATGGAAAAAAAACACATGAAAAAGATTCCATTTAATTGAATATCACCTGTATTTACAGGCCATTCTGTTCTACATGACTCAGCCTTGACGATAAGGCCTATTACATTACTGTAGTCCATCGTGTGCTAACTGCAGGCTCTTTGCCAAGAAGGCTGGGGATGAATTAGCTGGGCTGCAATGTAAAGCTTAAAGATTAAAAGCTCGCGCCGTAGACAATATATGCAGACTACACATTCCTTTTTCTGAAATTAAAAAAAATGATGATAAGATGTGCTACGCTTGTAATTGAAGTCACAGACAGATTAGGAGGGAATAAAAATGTGAAAAGATGTGAGTCAGGTGTTATTATCGCTCTCCAAGATTGTATCAAAATGTTTTATTTACGTGTAGATACAATATGTATGTGTCCGCATCCACAGAGGGAATTTCTGAGCTGTGAATTCCAGCATCTATCCACTCGTGCGCGTGTGTGTGTGTGTTTGCAGCAGTATATGAAAGGAAAATATTTGGTTGCATTCCCAGCCTCAGGCAAAAAAAAAAGGAATCAGTTGAGATGACTTCCATTGCACATCCCAGCTGACTCCTTTTTTTTTTTTTTTTGCATTGAAAGGTGTTGACTTTAATCTCACATTAGCACCAAAATGCTTTGCCTGAAACACTTACATTCCATCCCAGAATTGTTTTTCATTTTTATTCCGTCAGGAAGACTAGAGATGCACAAAAACAAAGACCCATAACATCCTTTCATAGGGCTATAAATATTCTGAATTTCTGTTATTGTGTGTACCGACTCAGGCAAAGAGAGAGAGAGAGAGAGAGAATGGAGTATGGCAAAGAGAAGGAGAGAGAGTATGGAGATGGGGAGAAAAAGCGGTAAAGAAAGCCAATCCTCTTTGTGTCGAGTGTGTAAATCAGCCACCAGTGCAGCCTATTTCCTCCCAAATCACAGCAGCGTCAAACGAAGCCCTCAGACGGGATCTTTCTCGATCTTTGTGGCGATGTATTACCAAGTGCACTGGTGCATGTGCGCGCCCATCGGTCACTTCGGCACTGGCTGTATGAGAAACCCCGTAGGGCAGCGGTGGGGTGTGTATACCCACAGAGGACGGCCCATGTAACAATATGACGCCGTGGACAGGGAGAGGCTTCGTTCAGAAAGCGTGGGGGCAAAGGCTGATCGGCACGTCATCTGTTGCCTAGCGTGCTTACTGAGGGCAATCAAAATGTCTTACTGATTGCAGTCAAATTTAAGACCATTTAAGACCTGTTTAAGGCCACTTCAGTCACATTTTGAGCCTCTCAGTCACTGAATACGTATAACCATTAGAAGTGGACACTAAGGGCTCAAGAATATGTCACAATAGCTTTTATAATTTTTAAGAACTGCTGTGAAAATACCCAAGGCTTTCAGGTGCTTCATCTCCTCTCTTGGTCTGATCAGGATTTTAAAAGAAAGACGTTTACAGTGTCTGGCTTTTTTGAGAAGTGGATTTAAAAATTACGTGTCATCCTAAAGGAACATAAAAGCCATCACTGAGAAAAACAAAGAAAAATACCTTTAAAGGATCTGCAGACATCTTGGATTATTTTATAATTGTATGAGCCATCACCTTGCCATGGTGTAGGGGTTTGTGTTTCCCAATGATCCTAGGATCAAAGTTTTTATTGATGTATTATTATTATTATTATTTTTAATTTTTTTGTCCTGTTCGACTGTTTGGTCAAGCAGAATGGAGGATCTGTATCCCTTTTATGCCGGAACAGTTTTACTGTGTCACAGTGGAGTTTTTAATCTGTCGCTGTGGTTTCTTAATATTATAATTGATGTTTATTGAGAATCAGAGTCGATCAGTCGAACAGAACAACGTTTTTAGAGGGGAGAGAGAGAAATGAAGACAAAAGACAAAGCACTAATTGTAAACAGGATGAGAAAAGTAAATCATTACATATCTACAACAATGAAACATTAGATATGCGTGTTGCATGGGGCTACAGTGCTACCCAATAGGTGCCCATCGGTGTGAATGTTTTTTTTGTTTCTGTGTGCCCTGCAATTGGCTGGCGACCAGTTCAGGGTGTACCCCGCCTCTCTCCCGAAGAAAGTCGAGATAGGCTCCATCACGCCCGCGGTCCTAGTGAGGATAAGCGGGTCGGAAAATGGATAGATGGATGGGCTCAGTTGTGTGGGTTCACCTTGTGAAAACTCCTGAAGTAGGCGGCCTTCTCGTCAGGATACTTCTCCAAGCGCCGTGGCCCTTTACTGGATGCCTTTTTGAATACAAGCCAACATCTTCGGAAGATCTGCCAACAGAGAAAAGTCATAGTTAACCAATTGAAATACAGCCAAAAGGCTATATGCCTTATTCATATAGATACTTCTATAAATATTGGATTGGGATAAAATCGTGTGCAAAGCTTTTGTCTGTGCACTGTGGAAAGGACGTTTGGCCCAAGTGTCACAATACAACCAACGGAACCCTTTGAAGTCATGTGGAATTGTAGGCAATGCGCATGTAAAACGTTTGTTTACAGCCAATTTTAACCAATTGCTTTCATTTTTACATTCATCTCTTGTCCTGAAACTGAATGAGTTTTTAATGTTTTTTTTTTCTTTTAAGAATGTATTTTCATGAATGTCATGTAAAATTCAATACGACCACAACATAAATAGTTTTATTTACAAAAGTATTTTGGTTTTGGGGTATTATTTCAAAATCATTTGGTTGTTTATTTATTTTAGTTGCATACTTAATTAATGAATCGTCATTATTGGATCATATGTGTTTTGATGCATCAAGATCTTTACTTAACCAGAGAGATAGGCAAGGTATCCTTTATTTCATAGCACAGTGGTCTAACTATTGGCATCTCACAGCATGGCAAAGCACCTTGCGCATACGCACGTGCGCGCGCACACACACACACACACACACACACACACGTGCACACTGTCACACTAGACCAGCAGATTACTGCACATCATATTGATCACATTCTGCCTTATCTACTAGCTGAAGATGAGACAAACACTGAATGCAGGGTTTCTTTGGCTTCAAGGTCAAATATACAGATAACCACAAGCACAAATATGATTCAATTCATCTTCCATTTGAATCTTGCATCAAATATCAATTTGCCGGCAATAGCCAAATTTGTCAGTGCCCTAAATCTGTTTAAATCTCTTATCTTTCCTTTGTGTAAAACCAAATCTGTACAAAAGAGTGTGAACAGTGAGAATCAAGAACAAATTACAGCTTTTTGACGTACATGTATCTTAAAACGTTTTTCGAATTAATTTGAAATGATTTTTTATTGTCAAGGGATGGACAATGGAATGCATTTTCTACTTTTCTTGTGACTATTTTCAAGTATTTTAAGCATAATTTTATTGATAATTTTAGCATTTTTCCATATCTTTATTTCAAGATTAGGTTTGTAACCAATGCAAATTGTGAAAGGCAAAACAAAATGGACATCTCAGTACACAATTTTGTGCTCAACTCAATTGCTTCAAGATAAAGTACGATCAACAGGATGCACCAAATCAACAAAATTCCTAATGATTATTTACTCAACTTTTTCAATCACATAAATTATGCCCGCGTGATCTAACGGTGTAAAGGAAAGAGGCTTAACAGAGGTCAATTATTTGATTGACATTTTGCCAATTGTGTAGAATTGATTAATTATTTGCATCTTGAAGCAACTGAGGCAAATTGGCATCCACAACTTGGCTTTAAGCAGCAGAGCGGCTTATTTAATTTCAGTCTCAACTAGTTCACGGTCTAAAGAACGACACGACATCAGCTATTATGGGAGGCTGAGCTACTGTACATCCTAAGGCACAATTCCACGGGGTAGCAATTACTGTGTTCCATACGATGTTGGAATAAAAACAAAAAAAATAAAAAAGAGGTGGATTCTCCTATCCCATTAAAACACAAAATTTTAAAGATACCAATTGATTGATTAATTGTTCGCCTGGTTTAGATGAGCGAAATGAAGTCCAATACCCATCCTACGAAGAGACTAAGTTCTACAGCATTCCCTATATGGTCAACGTGCAAAAAGCTGATCGAGATCCAACAATGCAGTACATAGAGCGATGGGAGATTTAGTCCATGGTAGTTTTCTATGGTTAAGAACATGATCCTTCTATTTCCTGGTGGAGACAGCTGCTATCACTCTGCCAGATGTATGATTGCCTGGGGCCATGCGGTTGTGTTGGGGAACCATGGACGCGCAATTAATTTGTTTACTCTGCTGCAGTACTTCATAAAAGGCCTGCTGAGTTCAACTTGGCACTTTAATATTAATTGGCTGGAGTGGATCCCTGGGTCCTTATTGGTCTGCCTTGATGGGCCTCCATTCGAGTTAAGTGTTGCCCAGGCCCATTATCAACAGCAAACAACAGACAAACACTGCATGCAACAATATGTAATGCACTGTGGATCAGTCCCTGCCTTGCCTATAAAATGCTTGAAAGACACGAGGAAACAAAAACGCTTTAAAATCTTCATTCTGGCTGAACTTCAACAACGTTCGCGCTTTTACACGAACCCAAGAAGACGATCCATACTGACAATGAACAATAACACATCTGTGCTTTTTAAGCAGTAAATGCAATCCTATATTGCCACGTGGGAGCTCGAGTCAGAGGACACTGCCTGCCGCACAAAGTAATTCACCCTAGGAGTGCTGAGATTTAGTAATTATACCTGCACAAAAGGAAGCTCAATAAGATAGCTTGTGCATAATAGGAAGAGGGGGGTATGAATGGGGAGGGTTTAATTTCGTCTGTTCTACAGTTGTCAGTGCTTTGTCAAGCCAGACCTATTCTCAGGCTGCTGGTGAGTCTTATTCAGACACTCTTACACTGATTGTAATTACAGAGATGTGAGTGAGGCTCTGCTGTTTTGATGTGACTCATTTAATGCCAGAACATTGTAGAGCACACGGTGTGTTCATTCACAGGCGCATACACAGAAACGCACAAAACAATAAAAACAAAATAATGATAAAGAGAACAGCGATGCTCAAAATAAAACGTGCCTGGTCTATAATTTGAGCTTTGCGCTGCATCTCCACCTCCACCCCTCTTGTATAACCATGTGCTTGATCAGCCAAAGGAGACATGGCTTAGCTCCCTACGCAGGAAAAACTTGAGAAACAGCAACTTTCTACAAAGTAGTGCCGCTACGAAGAAAGTTGAACATTGTCCATATCATCTTGTAACGATATCTGAGCCTACATCAAGGTTTTATGTAGTTTGTATGAATACAATCGATCAGAGGCCAACTCAACCAGCATTGAAAGCTAAAGAAAGAAAAAGAAAAAGCCCACATCATTGCAAAGAGCCACACAACAAATAGATACATATATAAGAAACAGTAACTTACACTATTTGGCCACCGAAACAATCTCGCTCCTTCTAATGTGATGGGAGGCTCGAATAATCAATTACTCCAAAGGTACACAGCCATGAAACATTGAAGAGTAAGGTATGGGTAAAAAGAACCCAATTACAGAACAGATGGGTTGAATTTATTTATCTCGTTACTTGTTGTTTCACCTTTTTTAATGCCTCTTCCTATTCTCTTTTGTCTCCCCCAGCTGTCTCAACGAGCAAGTGTACATTTGTGATCATTCTTTGTCTGTTTCTAGCCACAAGATAGCATAATGTTGTGTTGGTAAAACTCCACTGAGTTTTACCTTCAGAAATGTTGTTTTACCTCCTAAAACAAATTTTCTTGCCATTTAGTTTGCCAGTCACCTATGGCTGTGATTATGTCTTTCTCACCTCCACGTCTAAACCTTGACACTAAGAACATACGAAATGGCACGAAAGCTGCAATACATTGGCAAACTAAACTGGTTCAAATCTGATTCACGGGTTGGTGGAGGCTTGTCATTCAAATTCTCACACAAGCCCCCCCCCCCCGCCCAGTCAACAGAAAATGATTGGTGAAACGTAGCCAATATATTTAAGTCTCTGGCAGGCTACATTAGCAACGTGACCCAATAGATGAGATGATAATTTCAATGAACAGCAAAAATCATGGGGGCATAATCAGCGGGTCAAAACAATCAAAAATAATGAGCAGATTTACATTCTGAGCAATGGGATGTACCAACACAACAGTGGAATACAAATTGGGTCATTAAAATTGAACACTTAATAACACAAACTAAGAATGATTTATGAAAGACATATTTTTTTCAACCCTCGAGTATAATGAGTTTCCATGATGTATGTATGTGTGCAGCTCACAAATAGGAAGCCAGACTGAAAACACAACAGAATATCTGTTATGGGAAGAAATGGGGGGGGGGGGGGGGGGGGGAACAAAATACATAAACTATACCTTAGCACATTTGCCTGAGCAGGAAAAACATAGTACTGTATTTGCATATATAGTTACATTAATTCAACAATAACTGTACTTTTTAATTCTCGTTCATATAAGGGAGAAAAATTATGACTGCTTATGAGTGCCCGTGATTTTTACTAAAAATAAGCATGTGTAATAGAAATACATTTGATTTTAACAAATAAAGTTGACATTATAAAGGACTGGAAACATTAGGATTAAAAGCTTGCATTGTATATACAATCAGGGAGTCATTTTGCAGCTCTAAGGTGCATCTGTGGATGATTTTTCACTCTTGGAAAAACAACAGCATCAGCACGCTGAGCTTGCCAGTGTGTAAAATGGGACATCAGTGAAAGTAGCCAGCTGCAGAGAACATTTCAAGGGCAATCTTTTCACTTTTAGGGGAGGTCTGTCTGAAGCAAGTAAAACACTTCAGGAGGCACTTGGCAAAGTAGGGCGTGTTCATGAAAACCAGGTCGACCTGACGAACAAAATGAGCGTCTCACAAAAAGGGCATGATTGGAACTGGGAGTGCATACCAGTTCCCAAACATCCATCTCAGGATGAAAATTGCCAGAGATGAGAGCAAGTACATTTTGATGATTGGTTATTATCATAAAAATGGAGGTAGAAACAATGTGTAGATCCATCCATCCATTTTCTGAGCCCAATCGCAGGTCACAGAGAAACAAACAACCATTCGCACTCGCATTCACACCTACGGGCAATTTAAAGTCTTCAATCAACCTACCACGCATGTTTTTGGAATGTGGGAGGAAACCGGAGTGCCCGGAGAAAACCCTCGCAGGGACGGGGTGAACATGCAAACTCCACGCAGGCAGGGCCGGGATTTGAACCCCGGTCACCAGAACTGTGAGGCAGATGCGCTAACCAGTTGTACAACGTGTAGATAACAACACACAACCTTACAACAGAGGTGAGACTGCACTTAGGACTTTATTGATGGTTACCGCATAGTTTCACCTGAGTGAAACAAGGATTGAGCCAGGATACAACTCAGACTTATAAGTCAATTAAGTCTGAAAATCGAAAGAGGCAGAAGGTTGTTTAAAGACATTTTATTAAAATGCCTTGGGAAATGAACAATCAATTACTCCTGTTTTGATGCCAGTGTTGTATTGAGCAGAATAATTGCATCCATAGTGGTTGTCTGCATGGATATACCGGCAGCTCAACTTCCCATAGTTAACTCCCTTCGACAGCAAAATAGTTGTGACGAGATCAACAGGGCCTCTGCTGCTTGCGGCCAAGTCGTGTGCTCCATTTTGCCTCAATTGCTTCAAGACATGATGAACTGAGGTGTCACAATTATTGATTAATTGACAACTAATCGATCATGAAATTCATCAACAACTATATTGATAATTGATTAATTGTTTAGAGCCATTGTTTAACTTAGTTGTCCAGATCCTCTGATTTCTGTAGTCCTTCGTGAAAGCAGACTGATTTTCTTTAGTGTTTAACAAAGTAAGATCTGCAAACATCTGCTTTTACTTTGGCGGCACGGTGTACCACTGGTTAGCACATCTGCCTCACAGTTCTGAGGACCCTGGTTCAAATCCGGCCTCACCTATGTGGAGTTTGCATGTTCTCCCCGTGTCTGCGTGGGTTTTTCCCGGGCACTCCGGTTTCCTCCCACATCCCAAAAACATGCATGGTAGGTTAATTGAAAACTCTAAATTGTCCATAGGTGTGAGTGTGAATGATTGTTTGTTTCTATGTGCCCTGCGATTGGCTGGCGACCGGTTCAGGGTGTACCCCCCCCTCTCGGCCAGGGTCAGCTGGGATAGGCTAAGCGGTACAGAAAATGGATGGCTGGGTGCTTTTCTTTTGGAAAACAATGATCAACATTTTTCCCTATCTTCTGACATGTTGTGGCCCAAACCAGGAAATGAATCATAATTAATTCATGGAAAAACAATATTCCATTTACTCTATTACGACAATAATTTTTATTTGCAGCCGTAGTACAAATAGCTTGCGATTGACATGTAGTTAAACCTTGAAGCAGCCTCAGAAGTGTGTATCAAACTCGTAGCCTTTCGCATTGAGTAGCTCTGAGTTTCAAAAAGGTTGTTGAGTACATCATTTCCTTTCGTGTTATTGCTTAGTCATTTATTTGGTTTTGTTAAAACATGAAACAATATCAAATACACAACATCCATCCATTTTCTGTACCGCTTTTCCTCACTAGGTGTGTATTTGAGTGCGAACAGTTGTTTGTTTATATATGCCCTGCGATTGGCTGGCGACCAGTTCAGGGTGTACAGAAAATGGATGGATGGATGTTGTCTATTTGATATTGTTTGTGTTAACAAAACCAAATAAACGACAAGTAAGCAATATCACACGAAATGGAATGATCTACCCAACATCCTTTTTGAAACTGACAGCTACTTAATGCGAAGGGCTACTAGTTTGATATACACTTGTGAGGCTGCTTATAATCAGTTAATAAACAGTAACAGGAAAAAATGATTCTGCAATAAACTAATGCGATAGGAATTTGTATTCGATGGTTTGATTAATCGATGGAATAATAGGTTTAAAAATATTTGATAGTGACAGCCCTAAAATTATTCTCAATGATTTTGCTTTCCTGAAACAAAAGATAGTGTTTGCATTTGGAACAATGTTGCTTTCAGTACAGTATTGCTGATTTTAATTGCAGCAATAAATCATAGAAAGCTCATTTTGGGCCCCCTATACAGTGTTGTATTATCAGAATCTACCACATGGAATAGGGTGTAGCTTGTCTAATTTCAAAGCCATTTGGAGGCTTTAATCATTTTTTTAAAGTGGTCTCAAAAACACAAAGTCTCATTCAGTTCACAGACTTGTGCAATTATTGAGAAACGGTCTTCCCTCTCAATAATTTATGCTCCGTATTCAACCCAAACAGACAAATCACTCATCATTTGGATGAACTGAGGAGCTGTCTAAAGCGATGAGAATGATTTCCAATGACAGCCATCTTCAAGTGAATGACTAATCACACAGGAGAATAAAAATAGCAGTCCATTGGACTCTCCAATGTACGAGTGAATATTGAAATGCAAACGCATTACCTTGGAGGCACAAAAACGCCGCCTCCTCTTTGGATCTTTCAAAGGAAATCTGACAAATGTGGGAAGGTTTTTTTTTTTTTACCCTCCTGGTTATTCCTGTGCCCTGCAAAGTATAATTTAAAGATGATTGCTGCTGCACTCACTGAAAATACCTTGCACAAGAGCACTTAAATCAGAGAATATAACTCTTAGGCTTGATGGGAACCCACTCATTAGCATGTTGACTTTGGCGATATTGTTTCTTGTCATTTGTTGTAATGTTTCAGTAATTTCAATGATTTTCTTCCAATGGTAGTGTAGTGCGTCACCTCGCTGACATTTGATAAATTACAGTTCTTCACTGTCGTCGTGATTGAGTTACGACAAGTACAGACCAGTGGCAACCTCAGTGATATTTGTGGCAGGAGATTTCTGCCACTTTGATATATATATTTCTTTAATTTTTTTTTTTTTTTAAGAATTGATTAATTGAACGTCCCCTCAATCTACTTCCACATAGTCCAACATGGAAATTATGTCAAATACCAGTACATCCAGTTTCCATCATATGTAGTCACAAAAAATGTCAACACATACACCCCCCCCCCCCCCAGTGTACTGAAATATATTTTACGCTGCATGTCAAATGTTTGGACATCCCATAATTTTGTAATTCACCCCCGACTACAGCTGTTGGCTAGATGGTGAGCCATCCGTGCCCCACTTCATCATAGATTAGTTTATCTGGGCCATTCCAAATCCTCGTGTGCGTAATGCAGTGCTACCACAGCAGCAAGTAATCACTGCCCCCTATTCCTTCCTCAAGACACACATGAACACATACTCCCACTGCTCACTTTCTTCCTAGGCTTGAATCCTCGGTGTCTGTTCTATCATTGCCACTTTCTCTCTCTCTCTCTCTCTCTCTCTCTCTCTCTCTCTCTCTCTCTCTCTCTCTCTCTCTCTCTCTCTCTCTCTCGAGTTTATATGCATGATTACGCATTCTCATCTAACATGCATGGGTCAAATCACTGCCAAAATATCATTTCAAAAGCCTTATTTCATTTTTTAAGGCCTTGGTATGACTATGGGGCACAATTCAAAGGCAAACGGAGGATCCCGTCACAATATGGCAATGAAATAGTGAGAGAAAAGGCTCCAGTATTACAAGGACTGCAAGGGCAGACGGTTTTTAAAAAAAAAAAATAACCATGAGACAGGTCATCAATTCAGAAAAAAATCTACCTAAAAAGGGGGCATGAAAGAAATATGAGGACCAAGGGGAAATAAAGATTGCTTAAAAGATAATTGGGACTCTTGAATCTCTAAATCCTTGTCTTGAGTTAATGTGACCCAGGGAGCCACAATGACCATATTCTTGGAAAATGTTCAAATGAACCAGAATTATTCATTAAAAGAAAACGGTGCAGAAGTGCAGAGTGCAGCTTTCTAGTGTCGGAATTCCAATTGACCGTATCTCCATATGTGAATTCCTAATAAACGATGCTTTTAAATAGAATTAATTGCCGTGGCATTTCTGACAATGTTGGATTAAGCACTTTATCGACTATTTCTTTCAGTACAGTTTAAAAATTAAATAATGTCATCAAATGACAACTCACTGCCACCTTGCTTTTGTTGTCATGCCACCCGTGTTTTGGAATCCAACAATCCAATCACGTTCCTGAATTCATAATCACTGCACGTGAAACCCACTCAGCAGCAAACTAATTCAAAAGGTTAGCGCACAGTCAACATCTGGAAATACTCATTTTATTTTGTCACAATAAATCATGACAAAACGATGTCAGATGAAATTGGTGTCGTTGCACTACGTCTTTATTATTGGTAGTAAGCCTGAGCGTGCACACACAGACCCAAAGTGGTGCTCCAGCACCTGTCCTTTTGCCCTGGATGGAAAAAAGTGCCTTTTTTGTGAAAGCCCATTTTTGTCTTCATTTTTGTCAACATTTAACAAAAATAAATAAAATAAAATTAACCTCTGTATCATCCATTCCACCCAAAATGGTTAAATATCTGACAGGCATTTATTAGAGTCCTTGGTAGAATTGTACATATGATATATGATGTTGATGCTATGGAATTTTTTTTTTCTACCCTTCTTTTGACGAGTACCTTTGAATAATGAGACCCCTCTGATGCTGTGGAAGCTCTCTGCGGACCATGGCTTGCGTCGCAAATGTCAGCAAATACCTACTAGAACATCTGAGATTTATTTGGGGTTAATCAGATGCATTTTAGATGACGCCGATTGTGTCATTAACTCTCATTTAACATGAGTTTGAATGTGATTGCACAGCCACATTCCGATTTACAAGAGGACGTGCACTTCTGTAACCATGTTATCTCACTTGTTTATTTTTACTTATCTTCTCAAAAATATTATATTATATTTCCACTAACAGTGGAAGAGTTTTAAAATGACTTATCTTGGTCTTGTTTTTGTATATCACAAGAACCTGCCATTTGAACAGGGGTGTGCAGACTTTATTTCCACTGTAGCTTCCCTTCACCTCTTGTTAATAATTGTATTATTGGCCGTTAAGAGAAATTATTACATATATCCGTAGGCTACTGTTTTTTTCTTAATTGTATGAATAATTTTGTCGATGGGTGCCCCTTTTTGGCTTTAGCATCTACCCCAAAAAGGTCTGTGCATGTGGCTGGACTAGTAAGAATATAGTCTGTAAAGCCGGATACACACTGTAGATTTTTAGAATTGTTTTAAATTTAACAATTCGCAATGTACTTTTTAATCGCCTGCGAAAGAAAGTCAAAGCTAACAATTGTTTTAGGCAGACCAACGTGAGACACAACTTGACTGCACACACTGTTTGAGTCGTTACTACTTGAGTTATGGTAAGCTGTCGATGTCGCTTTCAAACTGTTGCTTCCTGACTATCAAAACTAATCAAGAAGATTTGCGGTGTCTATGGAATAAGAGTGGTTTAAGATCGTGCATGTAATAAATACTAACAACGGAGTGTTAGTATTTAAACTGTGTGCTTTTATCAGTGTCAAAAAAAAGAAAACGAAATAGACAGAGGGGAATATAGGCACACAACACCCTTCAAAGCATGATTCTAGCCAGCTCTTCACATACTTTGCACAGGCACAAAATGGTACAGTGCTTTCAAATCCAGTTGTATTTCACTGTCATAACTATCTGGGAAGACCAAGATATTCAGTTATTCATTCATCTGACGGTTGTCCAACCAGTCAAGAGCTGACAATCGTTACCTTGCTTCCCCATGTACACTGCACGGCTAACGACGCACCGACAAAGCGTAAAAATCGGCCCTGAGTCAAAAATGAGTCCGCCGGCTCAGAATCGGGACAGAAACAGGCCGATTTCCACAGTGTATGCCCAGTTTTGGATTACATTTTATATTAGTTTTACAGTGAAACTCCTAAGGCTGATCACAATTCTTTCAATGATGTTGGACAAACTACAAATTGGTTCAATTTAGAGGATTTCCACTCAGAAAAAAAAAACTTCATCTATTCCAGGATTAAACTGTCCGCATCATTAAACTGTAGAGGAAATTTGTAGTAACATAGTCACATTACAATTTGTAATAGGAGAATAAACATAAGTGAACCACTCAAACTGTGAACACAATTTAAAAAAAAAAAAAAAGTCCTTAATAACAAATGTCAAAAGTGTAAAGCAAAGTGGAGTCACAGATAAATCTTTTGACAATCCTATTGTCGCATAATTGTAAAAAGAAGTTAACCACTTTTAAAGTGTCGATGCATATTGTGACACTGGAGTTTTACTGCTTTGAATTTGAGTCCACCTAATTCACAGTATTTCTGACGCATAACCTTCTTTTACGTTTTTCTTTTCTCAACACCCACCATTGGGGCATGTCCTTCTTTTGGAGTGTTGGAAAAAGCCAAAGAAAAAATCTAAACTGTGCAGCCAAAATGTTTCAATGAATTCTGAATCCACCTTTTGAGTGTTCAAATTGAGAGGTTCCACTCTACTATGACTACACCTTAAATCAGTAGTACTAAACTATATTCCATTTTAGTGCTACATTTTGTCATTGTGGTGTGAAGATATGTTTTTATTATTATTAATGGTACTAAAATACATGTATACCAAAGACCAAAGTTGAATTATCTGGGCTCCATGATGATGGCAATTTTAGATGTGCTTTTGAACAACATTATATATTGTCTGATAAAACTGCAGATTACTGAAGATTGACACAAGCGGGAAGAAAGGGATATACCGTGGGTGTCACATGCCTATAATTTACCCTACTTCGCAAGTTAGTACAACCTATTATATTCATTATTGATTACAACAAAGGTAACGTATATGTTTTGCTTACACTTCCAAGAGGCTACAGTGTGCTTGCATGCACGTATCAAACATTATTACAGAGGAGAAATTTCCTTTTAAGTCATTGCCATGACAACTGCCTGCTCTTTAGCCATCCCTCATCCAAACCTCTTTATGTATTACTGCTTTACCAGGCAATCCTCTGCACACACAAAAACACCCAAACATACAGCAATTCCCATTTAATCCATGCACAAGTCCGACAATAACATGCAGACAAAGAAGGATTTGATGTGTCGGCACGAAGAGAGAGATTTAGTACAGTGGTATTTTCTTCAAATGGACTGGGATGAGTTGTCCAATGATGTGAAACATTTAGCCAGGCTGAATGTTCAACTGAACTCAATGCATAAAAGATGAGAATGTACTCAAAATGCGCAAAAGCACAAACTCCTTTTAGGGTTTGGAAGCAGTGAGGGGGAAAGGATTATTAATCAGAATGTTTGTACTTGTATCGCGTGAGGCTCCTAAAACTTTTATCTGGACCAACAAGTGAGCAAATGCAGTGGACGCTCAAACTTCTGCCATCATTAAACATTAAAATATGGTGCAAATAATGTTTGAAGTGTTTTTTTTATTAAGCATAGACGTCATGTACTGTAAGTGCAAAAGGAAATGAACTGCTAATAACGGGGAAACATAAAAACAAGAAAAGCGTATGGGGTCCCGAAAGATGGAATTCTTTGTCCACTGTTATTTAATGATTCCCCAAAGCCAACATTCAAAAATCAAGAACACTTAAAGTGAATCTTAACTTTCCTATCGCTCTCAGCTAGATGTGGTTTTAGTCCTACTGTCTCGGCTGTATTACTACGTTCACAAAACCCAAAGAAAATGCCATTTTCGTCCTCTTTGACTTTTTGGTGGTATTTGTCTTAAATATTAGGTCAAATTTCAAAATGTGAGCGTGCACTGGAGACCCGAAAGCCCTCTTGCTTTCCTCCAAGTGGCTGACTAGCCAGAGGATGAAGAGGAGAACAGGATGAAAGCATCGCTCGCTTGCAGCCATGAAATGACGCAACCCCACCAATTGTGAAACTTAATTATCATTAGGTGACCACTTCAATATCGTAAAAATAAAGTCTGTGAAATCACCGTGTGCCGCTCCAGAAAATATTTGAATATATAGCAGGACTATATAAAACCTGGAGTGTTTTCCAGGATGCTTTGTGTAGTTGTTTTTGTTATTTGAATTGAATCAGAGGCCCTAAAAAGCAGTAATCCTCATGCATTGATGCACGCCCCCCCCCCCCCCCCCCACCCCCCCTTGCAGATTAATTCTGAAGAGGTTCTTTCTCACTAATGTTTGGGCTGCTCCTCTGATACACATAGCTGGGAAAGCAGCAGGCTCTGCGACAGTCATCCGCTCACAAGCAAGATTTGTCCTCACTGGAACTAACTTGAATCAGTGTGCAAATCAAAGATGACGCCGGCAAGTAAACACGCGTGTGTGTGTGTGTGTGTGTGTATGTGTGTGTGTGTGTGTGTGTGTGTGCGCGCGCGTGCGTGTGCGTGTGTGCAGAAACTGTGGCAGAGCGCTTTCGTGTCACAGAATGACGTCCAATGGAATTTGCCATATTGTTTTTGTCTCTCTTCCTCAAAAAGAACACACTGCCTTTTGCGGGAAGTGGGCTGAGATTCAGTGTTACTGTGTGTCCAAGCATGAGGAATGAAATTATCACTTCAGCCAACAGATATTTCTCTGAAATGAGAGGGAACCACTGGGAAGATAAGAGGGGACATGCGTTCAAGTGGGCAATGAACTTGAAACACCCCTTTGTTAAATGTGCTACATCCTAATCCGATGACGAGGCGACCACTACAACATTTTGCTATGGTTATTATTAATGGGTTCTGGATTTTTGATGCACTGATGTATTCACTGCAAGGGGAGAAGTTGGTTTGTAGTTCCCATCATTGGTGATGAGCAATGCAAAGCAAATCAATTTGTCCATTTCTTATTAAAGTCCAAATGAGCTCCTTTTTACAAAGCAGTACAGATTGGAGCATTTTGCAAAGCAATCTGTTTCACTTTTCATTTTTAAAAGCCGTGAAGGCTACTCTCTGAGATAGGCATCATATTGCCTGACATGGAACCTGAGATGGATGAAAATTGATGAATTAATCTACTGTACTTCTTATTCCATAAAGGCAATATTAATCAGGATAGCATATGTAGACTAGTGATTGCACATGTATTCATGCCAAAAAAAACAACAACAACAACAACAAAAACTTGGCTTTAGTTCTCCTGAGGAATTCAGTGTTATTGTCTGCTCCTTGCAAGTGTTTTCCTTTTGTATCAATGTGTTTAACTGTTTATCTCATTCAATAAACAGCTGAAAGTGCATTGGCAACATTTTTGTCACTTCACCTGAGCGGTCGCATATTGGTAGCTTGGTTGAAAATTAAGTTCTGGCTCACAATACAAAGCAAAAAAAAATGACGAAAAACTGTAAATTGGAGCACTCGCAAGTAAAAGATACCACTGTATTTTTGTAAAAGTTTGCCATAGAGCAGGGATGCTCAATGCGTCGATCGTGGTCGGTAGTATTGGTAGATCGCATGACATCGCGTGACATAAAAATGACAGACATCAGCCTATCATCCATCCCTTTGCTTGATTGATATACATATATAATCGATGATATCTGACTTTTTCTGACACTTAGGTCACGCACATGCGCAAACAACGCTGCTAAAAGGTAACTGCAGATGCGCAAACAAGGGCACCTAGTGTGTCAAAACTAACAAGGTAGTCAGTGCATTACCTCCAATTTTTATCTCTCGGTGTTTTCTTTTAAACTTAGGTTATAAAAATGAGTGGGGGAGCTGGACCCAGTAAGAAGACAAAAACTTACCACTTTCATACGGAATGGGACGAGGAGTATTCTTTCACGATGACATTTTCGAAATGCGTATGCCTCATCTGCCAGTCTGCCATCGCATTACCGAAGAACGGAAACGTGGAGCGGCATTTTAGGACTGCGCATGGAAAATACGACACGGACTACGCCTCCCTGGCTGATTCACTTCAGTGCAAGTCATCGGAGTAAACTCGGTTAATGACAAAAAAAATTGACATTGTTAATTATGTTGTGTTGTGCAAGATTGACTCATGCGGTGATGCAAGGTACATCAACATACATTGGTGCCGAGCTGTGTCGGACGGCCCAGAATTTTAGCTCACTGGTAGCGCTCTGCGCTCTCAAACCGGAGACATGGTCTCAAATGCCAACTCAATACCTGATAACAAGTAACGAGAGAATGGAGAATACATGGCCAATTAACCTATTGTGAGTCAATTGTCCAACCACATTTGAGGTCTTTTGAGGTCCACAGTAATGTGATTGTAATTACTTCCTCCTAAACGCCATATTTTGCTGAAACCTCCAATTAAATCTAAAAGTTGATCACATATTAAATCTTATATTTTTTTAAATTGACTTTGTTCAAATTATTGCAAACTGTTAACTTGTAAATAAGCATAATATGACCTTTTCAAATTGCCGACAAACTTTTTCCAATGACCTTCCGTTTCCAATTGTTTATGACTCTCATGAGCAATTTTTTTCCCTCCTTCATGACCTTTCAATGATCCGCTCACAGCGCCACTGCCAACACTATTGTGTGCTCCATTTCCCCTGGCAAGACCTTGCTCAAAATTCCCTCCCCGAACAATCCTCCATGCAAAAATATGAAAAAGCCATTGGCTTGGCTGTTGCAACACTTGAGGTCATTTCTGCTCATTAGAATGATGCGATATGAACAGAACGAGCAGGCAGTTTTGCATGCAACACCCGGTTAGTCAGCTGCAAAGTTTCGAGACAATGTGCCGAGCTGGGCGGCTACCAAATTCCGAGCAGAGAGATAAACTGTCGCCTCCTTACTATTAAAAGAACTCCCATGAGAATGAAAGAAGGAGGAAGGGAGGCTGGTGCAAACTAATCTCCCAACAAAAAGAAACAAACAAAGCTTCCACATGGACAGGTGACATTCACTAGTTGCCTCCTTCCCACGCAGACACTAACGCAAGGTCAAGGTTTTTCCAACACATTAATAATACACAGCCGAACAATTAGTACCACATAAAACTAAACAGTGTGGGTAAATTTACAGCAAGAATATTTACCTCCATGTAGAACAGCTTAGGTTTTATATTTACAGTATTTCTATGCAGGACCATGACAATGTTTACCATGTTGAGTGGATTAAAGCCAGGGAGACGGCGGCATACTGAGGCTATATTTGGCTATGCATGAATATGCTTGGCAAGCAGGTTGATGAAAGGTAACAGCGGGAGAGGATCTCAATATACAGTCCAAAGGTGATTTAAAAATAAAAGGAAGGGGTATTTTTGTTCTTTTGATACACTGCATACAAATGTAATACAGTAGTCTGTTTGTAATTTATTAGAATTCTGACTCAAAGGATGACCGTGACTAATCTGAATTTGAAAACAGTTTGAGCTGTTTTACAAATCCCTGCCTGAAATGTCTTTTTAGAGCAGAACCTCTAATATCAAATCCCTCTAAGGTTATACAAGGGACAGTCGAAAATAAATGAGCCCAATCTAATTTGACCTATGTTTTGTCTTAAATAATTGTTGGTTTATTTATTAAAAAAAAAAAAAAAAAAAAAGGTTTTCTTTAGGCCTGTCCTCTTCCTGTCAGCCATTTTGGAAATTAGGTCATTGTTGGATGCCTGTCAGAAGCAGAGAGCTGTGATTGAATTTCTTACTTTGGAAGGGGAACTAGCCCTCAACATTTTCAAAAGATTGCAAAATGTGTATGGGGAAGCTGCATAGGCTAAAGCATCGTCAAAAAGTGGGTGTCCAGGATCCAAGGTGAAAAACAAGAGCCTGTTTTGAGTTCCATTTGTGACAAGCAAACGAGCGGCAGACCATCTTCAACGGTTAATCTTGAGACTAGTGCTATGGTCGAGGCGCTGATCAGAGAAGATCGTAGAGTCACCGTTGATTACATCAGCATCATGTGTCATCATTTATGACATAAGCCTTAAAATGTCCTATACCACAGGTGTCAAACTCAAGGCCCGGGGGCCAGATCTGGCCCGCCACATGATTTTATGTGGCCCGCGAAGGCAAATCATGTGTGTTCCATGATTCTTGTTGAAATCTGTACCAAGATTTCAAATTGTCATATTTTGTAAATCACATTGAGATATTGCAAGCATTTTTGTGTTACCAAATATGAACAATAGTGGAAAAACCCATTACCCTTGATTTCTGATTCCAAAACTAGTTTATAAATTTCGGGTGTAATAATATGATGAGGTGATTCGGTTGTTACAGACGAACAGGGGGGAAAAATAACAAATACAATGATGAGGTGATTAAAGATTTGTATGGTTTCGCAGTCATAACGGCCCTCTGAGGGAAACCATAACTACAATGTGGCCTGCGACAAAAATTAGTTTGACACCCCTGTCCTATACCATTAATACAAATTTTCTGAGGGTGATGGTTGACCTTCGAAATCTGAATAAACTGGATGTTGGCTAGCATCCTAGAAAATATTGTGTTCCATTGTATTTATTTGCGGCATGGTGGACAACTGGTTAGCACATCTGCCTCACAGTTCTGAGGACCGGGGTTCAAATCCGGGGGTTTGCATGTTCTCCCCGTGCCTGCGTGGGTTTTCTCCGGGCACTCCGGTTTCCACCCACAACCCAAAGACATGCATGGTAGATTAATTGAAGACTCTAAATTGCCCTTAGGTGTGAATGTGACTGCGAATGGTTGTTTGTTTCTATGTGCCCTGCCATTGGCTGGCGACCAGTTCAGGATGTATCCTGCCTCCCGCCCGAAGATAGCTGGGATAGGCTCAGCACGCCCTAGTGAGGATAAGCGGTTAGGAAAATGGATGTATTTACCTTTCTTTAACACCTACAGTATAAGTCATGTCATACATAACCACAGGATAGAAAGTGACCCTAAAACCAGACAACAATGCAAATACACATCAGACGAACGTACAAGAACGCAACGCGTTGACAGACACGCAAACGCAAACATAAGCTCAATTGCGGAGTAAAGCACGGGGGCTGGTGTGTTGATTAATGAGTGGAGGATGGCCGGCAAAGGGGGATGAAGAGGAAGTGTTAATGGAGCCATGATAGATTCCTCCCTGCCTGATCCTTTATAGGTGTGTCGCCAGTGTAGGTGCTCAATGTAGCAATACAGTATGAAAGACAAATGTAAAATCACAGCTTTGCGTGGGAGTTGAAATTTGTGCGTCGGAACTAAAACTCAGTTGTAATCGCTCAGCTTACATTATTCATCATTCAAACTGTGAGTGAGCCAAGAAGAACTATTAAGAGGTTCAGGAAGGAAGTGTAATCAAAAAGAAATGCGCTTTTTTTTTTTTTTTTTTTTTTTTTTTTTTTTTTTACTGATGACATGCTCATCTAATGTATTAAAAGATTAAATGTTCCTTGGCTGTTTTACAGGAAACCATTTGAAGCACTTTCTCTGTTCATACTTAATCAGCATACGGAGTCCCTCGGGATTCCATTCTTGGTCCACTGTTATTTAATTTCCTACACTGAATTTTTCTTTCGTATTAACATTATAGGACTTGCAGAGATGATTATAACTATCAGCCTACGGGTGGTGGTAGAAACACCTGCCAGGCGAAACAATGAAACACAACAGGCAGCTCTCATACAGTGTGAAAACAATAGTTACTTAGCTCCTGTATAATGTCATTTGCTTTAGTACTGGATGTCTTTTTCACTGGATACAACTGCAATCTGTGGCCAAAAAACACTCGGCTGGGGGGATACGAAAGAAAAAGATTACTAAAGATGATACATTTTTGATTGTTCATTACTATTGAATATTTCTGACATTGAAGTTTTAAAATGTATGGATGTTATTTTCATGCTAGGATTAAATCGCAGTGAGGAGTCCCTATGGAATTTGCCCAATAGTATTAACACACACAGCAGTTTGCACAGCAGCTCATTGAAAAACATTGCAACACAAAACTGTTATGTTTGGTAAGGTGTTGGTGTGAAGGGATTCAAACCTGTGAGATACAAAAAGCATGAAAGAGGAAACGGCAAGAGCATGCCGTGTCACAGTCTGAAAGCTTTCCAATTATTTGTCGAAACAGTCATATTAAGGCATGTCATCAGCATGTTAATGGGAAGACCGTTTTCAAAGCCCTTGTAAAGCCCCATTTACCATTACCATCAAAACAGAGCTGATATTAAACTATACACCCACCTGTTAAGACAAAAATCCAATGCTATATAGAACCAGGCAATTTTCTTTAGTTCACAGTCTACTTTGCATTTAGAAGATGGAGCGCAGATAAATTGAGGATCGATTGAGGATCAAGAGAAACTTCTTAAATGGACATAGAGATTTTATTGTACCACCTTAGTCGGTCCAAACAGTTGCAAGTCTGCTGACTCTTGTATTTTCTTTGCTCCACAGAACAGTGCAGTTCCTGGAGTGAAAAATTCCCTGACGCGAACAAAACCGGATGGCCTGTCCTGTCTTTGTTAACGGTAAGTGCGCCGTAGTAGCAAGAGCCTATCTTAAACGGCTGTGCCATCTCGGACAATAGGCACATTATTCTCCATTTCTTTGCCCTTTGTTTTTGGTGGGTGCTACTGTGCCAACAAAGGGGAGCATACACACACCATGACAATATGCGCTGTCCATGTCGAGGCCACAGTTCGTTGAGCACAAATACCCACTTGTTAGTCCAAAACAGCTGAGTGCAACAAAAGAGTGAGAAAAGAGCTGATAGATGCTAATATAGAGAGCAATGTGGACCGGGATAGTAAGGGAGCAACAGCGGGGGCGGGGGGGGGGGGGGGGGGATCAGGAAAGAAAGAATAATACGTTTTTTTCTGTCTACCACACTGTATTCATACTGTAGTCTCTTGTAGATAAGCGCTGATGTTAGTCATAATGAAAGATTTAATGTGGTCTTGTTTGCACTTCCATGCTAGTCTAAGTTTTTTTCATCAGTTTTTTTACAGAAATTCTGTTAAAAGTATGGTATTGTGCCAGTATAGCATAATAAACTATGTGGTTGAGTGTTGCTTTTAATCAAAACTTGTGACAAGATCAAATTTATTATATTTTTTTTTGCAAGCATGCATAGCCACACTGAACTTCACAAACAAATTATCCATATGTTTAGGATAAATGGAGTTTAGCATTTTATTCATGTATTCAAATAATGATTTATGAAATATGACGATTTAATTCCAATTACTGTACAGACAATCCATGTTAACTTCTTTTAAAAATACATGTTCAATAGATACGATTAGTATATTCATGCTTGTACTGATAATAGAATATTAATCTAAATACCTGTTTGATTTTTTTTTTAACACAAAAATGTCAACTCTTAAAAGGTCACAGGTCAATTCATTGATTGTTCTGAAAACCATAAGCGAATCATAATTTCACTTCAGCTGTGTACAACACTGATTTTTGTTTTACCGATCATCGTTTACATCCGCAATTCCGACTGCTGTGATTGTATTTCGACATCTCCGACAGCTGTACAGGGTGGACTAACTTTTACATTATGCGAGTGTACACATCATTGTTAGTTAGGCATACTGTACATGGTCGCTGCACCTGTTTTAGCCTGTTTTGAACCTTTTATTCACCACGTGCTATGATGTAATGTATTATGTAACTATGGTATGTACCTGTATCACACAGGACAGTTCGTTGTGTGTGTGTGTGTTTGCATTTGCTTTTATTTCGCTTTGTTTTACACTGCTGTTTGCTCCCAGGCTGGCATTGCAAATAAGAATCTGTTCTCAGGTGCCTTACCTGGATTAAAAAAGGTTAAATAAATTGAATTTAAAAAATAAATACAGTGACTCAGTTCCACATTGTTGGACACATGGGAATGTCCTCAAGCGACAAAAGACATTGTGTCTGCGTAGCTTTCCAGTCTCTATTATAAATGTGATAATTTGTCATTAATATGCGTTTCTTGGTTCTATCTGAGCATACAAAAAAGTAAATAACACAACAACCGAATCTATATGGTGTTGTGCCACCATCAGTGACTGTAATCAAGCATTTACAATAACTGGTTATGATCCTTTTGCATATCTATGAAGGAATTTTGGCCTACAGATGCAGAATTGTTTAAGTTCATACTGGAGGGTTTTTGACCCTGAATTGCATTTAAGGTCAAACCAGAGAATCTCAATTAGATTTGAAGTCCAGAATGTGACTTGGCCACTACAAAGCCTTCTTTTTTTATTTGATTTTATATATATTTTTTGCCTTTCCAATGTGGACTTGCTGATATGTTTCAGGTCGTTGTCCTGCTGCATAACCCAAGAATGCTCAAGCTTCAGGGCGCAAACTGATGGCCGAACATTTGCCTGCAGGGGTTTCTGGTAGACTAGGTTGTTAATTGTTCTATTAATCACAGCAAGTCATCCAAGTCCTGAAGTGTGGAGGGACGTAGCCACTGGTGGCTCCCTGAAATAACTTGCAAGACATTAAAAAGAGGAGATATCATGACAAAAGAAATATTTATGTAAATTGTTAAAAATGGAAAAAAAACATTTTAAGTATGAATGCTATTGTGCCAACAAGTCATTTGTGTGAATAGCCTTCACTTAAAAATTCTGAAATGGTTGAAACATGGTCATGTAGATCACTCACTCATGTCTCTGTACGCAAGAAGAATTGTCTGCAGCGCCGTTTCGTAGCTCCACTCGGTTGCATAATAAATACACACTGTATGTCTCTCAACTACATCATGTGATGAACAACTAAAACCAGCTAAACAATATATCGGTGTATTCATCTCAAGTTTGGTCTGTCTATTGTTCTGAGGGACGTGTCCAACTTACACATCAGTCACATCACTGAGCCACATTGAGTGTGTATAGTACCATGAGCTTAACAACAAGCACTGCTTCTGATGCTTTTGTGAATCATCTTCACAACACATAGTTGAAACACCATTGTTGGTAAATGTTACTCTGTTACAAATGTTACAAATTTAAAAAATGGAAATATAGGTCATTTGAAAAGTAGTAACGGCAACAAAAATATTCATATATTCAAGGTGAATCATTTCAAGATGCATCAACATATATCAACAATCTTTCAAATCGAATTGAGTCGTGGCTCTCTGAATTTAAATTGAATCGAACCGTGAAGTGGCGAGAGATTTTCGCCCGCATGTGTGATGTTGACTGCTGCAGTCTGCAATGTGCTGTTTGACTTGGCCAAGGGCTGCCAATCAACTCGACACCAGCCTATCATTGTGTTAAACCAAAAAGCAATTTTGCATTACTCCCAACACTTTTCACGTTTATATTGATTATTTGTTTATATTGAGTTACTCAGTGACTCCCACACCTATTCATTACATCCTTCTTCCTAATTTAAAAAAAAAAAAAAAAAAAACAGTGGCACCCTGGCAGTCCAAGGGTGCATCTTTAGTTTCCTGAAAACGTTGGCCGAATACCGAATTGTGATTTTAATTCAGTGTCAAACTGTCAGCTTTTGTTGAGATTTAAAGCAGAATGGACGAAATTGTGGCAAAATATTCAACAGATGACCTTTTCTATGTAGCACAATGAAGCTAAACAAAGCAAACAAGTACCTGGACTGAAAGTCAAATGACTCAAAGGTCATCAGCGCTTCTGCAGCACTGATAGCATCACTTGTTTTGTACTAAAGCTCTGCTGTGTCACTGCCACATTAAATGTTTTTCCTCCACGTGGGGTCCCATTTACTAGTTGTTGTTTTTTTTAATCTTGTGGCCAAGATATGTTACAAAGGAAAAGTGCATGGTGCAAAGCCAGGCGATTAAGATTAATTGAGAATCTATACACTGTCCTCTAGCAGTAGGTTGTTTTCTTGTTTGCTGGATGCATGTGCGTGCCAATTCTTCACTGTTGAGCCATGCCAAATTGCCTCTCTTTATGTGTATGTGCGTGGCTGTGCAGTGTATCAGGGGGAATCGCCCATTGGGGTTATGGAAGGTGCAGTGTGGGGTGATGAATAGGATGCTTTTGTGCTGTCTGTAAAGCAGTGAAGGACAGAAAGGTGAGGAGGGAGATAAAGGTGAAGAAAAGAGGATGACAGATTAAATAGCAGAGAGGAGAGGCTGTGAAAAGTGGGGTGTACGGCGGGTGACACACTTGGGGGGAGGTGAGAGAACAGGAGGCGAGATGAGGAAGAAGCAGCATATGTGAGACTGATGGTGCACTCGAGAACACTGCACCATTGTCTCCGCCGCCCACAAAGAGACAAAGAAGTTCGCTAATGTAGGCAATCGACTCCAGTCGAGTTGGTGAAAATAAATGGCTGGAAAAGGGAGATCATTTGATCACTCTGCAGAATACTGCGCTGACCTCGTGACCTCGACCTTCACACATGATGACGTTTGGAAATGAGCCAATCAATGACGGACGCTGATGAGCTCAGCCAAAACTGTTGGCGTGGCAACTTCACTGCCACTGTGGTGCGCTGTAATTTGTATTGTTCTCAGCAAGAAACTCACTTTTACTTGAGCAAAGTCATACAACTTTAGTGTTTACCTACTGAAGCTGCACATATAGAATTCTTCTTCAGCAATTACTGCCTTAAAATAACTTTTTTCCACTCTTTCCCTGTAGGTTCAAATTTACAGTGGTGTAGAAATGCACCACATAAGATATTATTATATATGTCAATATTTTGGTTTCCTTGTTCATCTACTGTAGCTATATGAGAGGGCCAAACTATTAGAAAGATATCACAGCTCGTGATGTAGTGCCATTATAAACCAGATTGTTAAAATTTTCATGAGGAAGGCATAATGCAAAAAACAAGTTTAAGAAGGTATCCTTTGTAACACTTAAATAACAAAGAATCATCTTGCGGTGAATGTGACTCTTCACTTAATGTGATGTAACCAGTGTTTCTCCTTCTCTTAACACTCCATGTTGAGGCTCTTTTTCCTTTTGACCCAGTGGGAAAAAAAAAAGAACAAAATGAACACACACCACCGTTTTTAGCAACTTTAGAGGTGTTCATATTTAGAGGTTCCACTGTACTATGATTAAACAGTTGAATTTTGTTCAACTGAAACTACATTTTGTTGCAGTGCTACCATTAAGTAGCAACAGAACCAATTCTTCTTCTTCTCTTCTCACATTCGTCTTCTCTTAACACACCTTGTTGAGGCTGCTGCTTCTTTTGGCGCATTTAGAAAAGCCAAACATGCACAGGATTTTGTGTGACTTAATGGTGTTTTCTTGTCTTTTTACGGTGTGTTTGTACAACCTCAGAAATGTTTGAATTCAGAAGTACCATGACTAAATTTTAGATGTGTGTTACTAAAACTATATCCTATTGTAGAGCTACATTTTGCAGTAGTGGTACCTGTGTTTATTCTTCCCGTAACAAACATTGTGGGGTTGCTGCTTCTTTTGGAAAATGTCACAAAAAGCAACACACACACAAAAAAAACAATGATGAAAAACGGACACATGCAGAGTTAATCCTTCGACGTCAACTGAGATTGCATGAGGTGCGCCGAGGTCTTCTGCAACTCTCGAGCCGTACTTTCCAAAAATGTTGGTCCAATTTTGAAATTCTAATGAGTCAGGGGCATTCAACTTTAGAGGTTCCACAGTACTGTTGAATTAACATCTCTGATAGCATCAATCAACTATGTTTTTAGATAGGGTATTAAATCTCGGGCAGTGAGATACTCAAGTGGTTTGAACGTCTGCTTCACAGCGCTCAGGTTTGGGGTGTGAATCTCTGCTCCGGCAGTCACAGTGTGCCAGTGGATTAGACAGCATTGCATCGTCTGGGCCAAGACCAAGCTATCTTCAAAGCCTGACCTGCTCGACTGTGACGTGTGAAGGAATAGGCTACCTTGAGCTGGCAGAATTCCCGCTCGTCCATCCTGTGCTGAAGTTGCATGGCCTCCCCGTGCTTGCCCGGATTTTCTCTGGGTACTCTGGCCTTCTTCCACATTCCAAAAACATAATTTAGGTTAATTGACGACTATAAATTGTCCACAGATGTAAATGTGAGTGTGAATGGTTGTTTTTGTATATGTGCCCTGCGATTGGCTGGCGAACAGTCAGTCCAGGGTGTAACGTAGTGGAGTAGAAATACTTCATTACTGTACTTGAGTTATCATTACTTCGTTATTTATATTTCTGCCTAGTATCACTTTTAAGCCACTACATTTCTTAAAATACATACTTTTACTCAAATACATTTCCCCTATCTTTGTTACTCATTATTCCATTCTTTTTCTGCAGTTAGTTTATTTTTAAAGGTTCTGCATGCATTAAAGTGAATAAAGTCCACAATAATTAGTTTTTGGATATATTAGCACTGTACAAGTTCTGTTTATTCAGTATTTTCTTTGCTAATATTGCATGATGGATGCTTTTATATGTGGACTGTTGCTATTTTTAGATAGACCAGTCCTGCGGGTGTTGAGTCTACTTGGAAAATGTAATGAGCAACGTTTTTCTACATTTAATGAAGTTTCACTACACTGAAGCTACCCAACAGTTATACAGCAAGCTACGCTAAAATGGCAAAAGTAGCTGAAGTACATCAAATTTTTTTTTTTTTTTTTTTTAAAACTTCAAACTACATTTTGTACTAGTCACACCCATGGGCATATTTACAAAAAATGCTTTTGTACATAGGAGTGATTTCTAGAGGATGAAGTCCCTCTTATGCCTATCTAAAGTTACAGAAATACTGGCATTGAAAAACTGCTGTTCCACCCTGGTAGGTTTAATTAATTTATATTAATCCAGTGAAGTAATAATGTCAGTGTTCTTTTAGTTATGATCTCATTCTGGCATATGGTTAACATTATGGCTAGGCTAATGTTTGGAAGCTAACTTCGCTCATCAGACAACACGCAGATCTTTAACTACATCACTGAAGTAAATACATTAATAATAAAACAAAAAAAACAAAAACTTAATCAAAACTCTTACCACTAGCTTTTTTAAAGACTTTTACTTTATGAATGTGGGAAAATTCATTATTGATTCATTCATTTCATTTCAGATATTTTAAGACTTTCACTCAAGTAATATCTTACGTTGACTTGAACTTCTAACAAAATGATTTTCTGTTAAGATACTTGTACTTTTACTCAAGTATTGCATTCTGGTACTTAATGCAAGACTGGTTGTACCCTGCCAACCTCTCAGCTAGGATAGGCTTCAGCTCACCCACAACCTTTATAAGAACAAGCGGTATAGAAAATGGATGGATGGTATTGGATATCATTAAATTATGCAGGTATACCTAAATGTTGTGGCCAGAACTGTACTTGTTACACTATTTAGCAGGAAATAAATGAAATTGACATTGAAACAGATATATAATTTCAGTCTGTCCAAAGTTTTTCTCATTCCTCACATTGAGAATCTGTGAAAAAAACACAATGTAATTAATTGGCCTTCAAAAATGCACATGAAAATCTTTTTTTTTTTTTTTTTTTTTAAACTCCTCTGAGGCTGTAAATCTCATTTGCATTACAAATTATGGGAGGAAAGCCTTAACTAGCTACTAGTGCCGCAGAGCGTTAATCACTGCTTGTGCACTTTGGTACCAGATCAAGCAAGCTGCAGTGCATAATGCAACAAAACAGGTGTCCAGATGCAAAAGGTGAATAAATAAATCAATATATATAGGAAAAGGTTATCCAATCACAAGTCACAATCATCATCATATTATCAAGAGGATTCTGACATTGGTGGATAAGTTGCAGAAAGTTGAGAGTTAATTAAAATACTGTTAAGTGTAGCAATCTCAGCAGCAGCAGTGGGACTGATTTAAGAATTAAGTGTATTTTTATGCACATGGCACAGCAATGCTAATTAAATATTTATCATGATTAATTAAGCCATCATGGCAACAGTGATGGAGAAGTCGGCATGCCCGAAACATTTTCATTTAACTTGGCAAACGCTGAGAACCTTGGTCTTCAAATAGCTGACATAAAGTCAATGTTTAAAATAATTTAAAAGGCAATATGCTAATGATCGATTACAATGCCAATGTATTTGTATTCTTCTTAATGTCAGCTTGTGGTTTCTTTCTAATAAAACAAATGTTTAAAACATTTTGAATGGCACAGCATTACATTAGAGAGCAATGTGGGGGGATTAGAAGGTCAACTGCCTTGAAATGTGATATTTAAGAGACCTTTAGAAAGAAAACACCCAGGACCTTTCTGGGACACAAACTTAATTCCTTATTTGCTCCAAACCTGTCTGGGAATATTTGCAATTATTTGCAAAAAAAGAACAACTTTTGGCAGACGCTTTTGTCGTCAGTTGTGGTTATTTGTCTAAGATCTAGCAGTGGCGTGATGGAAGAAGAAACATTTCCATTATTGTCGAAATGGCATTTGCTAGTGACCTTGTGAATGCATTTCTTAAATAAAGAGCAAAAGCAAAATGAGAGCAGGAGGAGGATCATGAGGAATTGCTTTGTGGCGGCATTGGTGCTAAATTTCAACCGTTCAACCGAATCTATTTCCTTTACTATATTTAAATATGTATAAAATACAATTATCATGAATGTTCCCGCTCATCAATCAAGGAACTTTTTTCAAACATTCATTCCAAGTTTGTTCATCAATTCAACTTTCTGCTTTGCTCTCTTTACAGTCATCACTAAGCTTTTGAGTCATTAGAGGGAGATATAAACTATGATGTTTTAGTTTATACTGGATATTTGCCTGCTATGAAAATGATAACCTTCAGCCCAGATGTGTACGTTTGTCACAGACGTACACATAGCTGGCTCGTGTCGTCAGGTTGGGGTTGTGTTTTTTTTTTTCCCCCCACTTGATTTAAATTGTAGACTGCGTGCAGCGATAAGAGCGTCATTTTTCTGTCTTTGTTCGCTGGTCTCTATAAACGGCAACAAGATGGACTGAGCGAATAGGCAACCCAGCAATTTACCTGGACGCAGTACGAGGGTGCTGATCGAACTTCCAGATCGAAACACCTTCGTCAACGGTGGGGGGGTGCTGATACAACTTTGTTTCTCCTATTTTAATGCATTTATCAACTGGGTGCTGAGAGAACTTATTCCCGATCGAAATACAACCCGCCAAAGTGGCTTGTGGAAGTGCCCCTGTTACCCGCCACAGCTGAAATTCACCCGCTGGGTTGGCGGGTGTTAATGTCAAGCTCTGCCTGAGTAAACCTGTATTGTATACGTCGCATGATGGCTACGTATCTGTTTGCGGGAAGCCTTTTCAGCTTGACTCAGCTATATAAATGCACAAACAGACTGCAATGTCCTACCTCTGTGATTTCTGTCTGAAAGGCACAGGTGGAAAAAAAATGCTTTACTGTGATGATTCTGATACACTGATTGTCCAGAAACCCTGCGTGACAAAAGTGTAAAGTTGCGCCCTGTTGTTTCAAGCAATTATTAACTGCTTCTTGTGTAATTATATGCTTTTTGGATGCTGTGTCACAGTGTGAAAGCAACATTTTGCAAGATCTCTGAGTAAAATAGACTTGCATAACACCTCATAAGCATTCATAATGTGCCAGGGGTCCTCTGAGGCCATCTTAACAGAGCTTCATCTCAGTGATGATACACCAGACGGCCAAGAGAGTAGGAAGCAGGGTGGGATGCGAAGCGGGAAAAGACAGCGCCACGCTTCCACGCCGCCAGCGTCCTCGCTTGCTCTCTAGAAATGCATTCAGCTCATCGCCCATGCAAAAAAATCAATCCCCTAAAACTTTATACCCACCGATTTGCATGTTAACAGCCAACGGCGTCTGCTCCTAAGCAGCTCTGCGCTCACTCCATGCAGAGAAGGTTAAAAACAACGACTATCACTGTGGCATCAAACAGGGCATAAGAAGTAGGGATAAAGCTGTGTTGCAATCTAAAGCCTCCATCATCATCACCTTAACAGAGGGAAGATGGTCCTCTCTGTTATCGTAATGCGCAAAAGCAGATGGCTCCATGGCTGACAATATGGCCATTATAATTGAGGAACTCTGTGGCCTGTCATTCATTTTTTTTTTTTTTTTAAAAGTAATCAAACCATTTGTCTCCATCATATCTATTCAATGTGATACTTTCTTAATACACAGCGTTTTATGGTAACAATGATTATGTACACCCCAGGCTGATAATTAGAACCTCGGACCGCACTAATGAGACCTGTAGCCCGTGGTGCAAAATGGAACATGATCAGACTTTAAATGTTAAGCTTATTAGCAAACATAGAAGGTCGTCTGTGCGGTGAAATAAAATCGCTGGTCACAATACAGTAGCTGGCTTTTACAATAATAATATCCCTCAGTTTTTAGTCAGACTGGTATTAATTTCACAATGTGCTTATTGTTGTACTCTGCAGAGGTGTAGAATTGCACTACATGACTGATGGATATTTCTAAAACAATACACCATTAACACTCACATTCACACCTATAAGCAATTTAGACTTTCTGTTTTGGGAATAAGGGAGTGGGAGTGGGAGGGGGGGGGGGGAATTCATAGGGAGAGCATGCAAATACCACACAAAAAGGCCGTAGCCAAGTTTTGAACCCGAACCTCAGAACAGTGAGACGTGTGAGCACCATGCTGCCGCTATATAGCATGTATAAAATATTGAAAACACCAATTACATTAGATTCCAACTTCTGGGCATTGTTTCTGCGCTTGATCAAGCACGCAAATGATTTTAAACGGTATGCGATCCAAGAAGACTGAACTATTTCCAATGTTTATTTCCACGTTATGTGCCTAACAAACCCAAATGAGAAACTGCTCTCACTGCAAAGTACCATCGCAATACTACACAATCACATAGTTTGAAATAATGAACTTTTTGAAACATTATTGTTATAAAGACAAAATTGTACCTAATGTTGTGGCTTTTTAATGTACGGCTGGCGTGAGGAACAGCAGAGCAATTAATCAGGCTTCATTTCTAAAAACATACAAACTCTGGGTAACTGTGGGGTCCAATTGATCTCAAAATGCTCTCTTTTTCTTTTGCTTTTTTTCTGCATCATACTCTTATCATGCAGTACATTCAGCGTGGCCCTAAAAGTGAAATGGCCCCTTGTGGGGGGGGGAAATGTACCCATTCTAAAATGTCCTCGTGCCTGGCATATGACAAATCACACGTGCAGCACAACACTTGGATGTAGTAAACTTGCTGAATGAAAACACCAGCAATTTTGAATGTAACAATAGTATTAGTAGCAGACAGACGTGGCATCCTACTGTCCATCATCCCAACTAGAGCAACATGAGAGACATTTGCTCTCATCTCCTCTCGGAAGTCCTCCAGTGAAGCAATTAAAGCCTCATTTCCAATCCAGATGCCCCTGATGCTAAAGCACATCCTCCTCCTCCTCCTCCTCCTCCTCCTCCTCCTCTTGCTCCTAAAATAGTCAGCAAGTGCAGCAGTACTCACCCCCAGTTTCTTACTCCGTATCCTCACGTATCCCTGTTTCACTATGTCGTTAAAGTTGGAAGCCATTGGTCAAGGGGGATTGGGGGGGTGGGCGGAGGGGGTGGGGGGGGGCGCCGAGAGCACACGAGTACAGCCGAGATGAAAATAAATAAACTCTTGTCTTGTGTTTTGGTCGTCTCACTCGAGGTTCTGTCCGCGAGACATGCGGCACGAGGAGGAGGAGGAGGAGGAGGAGGAGGAGGAGGAGGGTGAGAAGCGAGCGGCGGGCAACCTGCTCCCGTGTCAGCGCTCAGGCTGCCGGGCTTCCGCGGCGCGGTCCATCCGGGGACAGGAGGAGGGAGGCGGGGCATACCATTTGTCAGCCGATTCGTTGGAGCAGGGGCGCCCGCGAAGCCTTTTGGACCGCACCATCTGCGGTAGAGAAGGGGTCAGGCCTGGGTCATAAATCAAGGTGCTGAGGGGACCACTAGTTTCATTATTCAATTATTTGACGCCAGTATTAATGTTTCAACTGTACCATATTACATTATACTGTATATCGTGTTGTTCTATAACACTTATCCTCAATTACGGCGGTTGTTTGAAATATAAACAATCTGCCCGTCCACCCATTTTGCACACCTAAACCAGCTGACTTTGGGTGAGCAGTGGGGAACATCCTGGACTGATCGCCAGCCAGTCAGAGCAAATATTACCATCAAAATTCACATTTCAATGCGATGCATACTGGATGCATTGCGCACTTTGCATAATACACTGACGTACAATAAACGAGCTGCATGAAACATATTCTACATGCATAATGCTTGTGTGTGTGTGTGTGTGTGTGTGTGTGTGGGGGTGGGTGGGGGTGGGGAGTATGATTGGGGATCTTATCCAGTGGTGTTGAAATGCACCGCATCAAATTGATATTTCAGCGAGCTCATTACGTCAAAGTTGCACAGTCTAAAACAAAAATAACTACCTGGATTACTAACCTGCCAATATGAAATCAAACACTTTCCTCATCATGCTAAGTTTCTGCCCGAACCGTGTTCGGACGTACATGTAGCTTCTTATTCGATAGCACGCGTTTAAAATTGGTACTGTCTGTCTGGGTGAATTTGATGAATGATTCCTCATGGAGGGGGGAGGGCGAGGAGAATCACGAGCACACATTACGACAGATATGATGGCGCTACATTTTTAGACGACTTCTAATGCAACTTTTAAAGTCTTCAGTCAAATCCTTAGCGCCCGCGTTTAAAGGGAATATGCAAATGTACAACAGAGTTTAGAGTCACGGCTAATTAGTAACATGCTTTGTACCTTGCCTCTCTGTTATTGCTTGTATGAGTATGAATATCATTTCCATATTTTTTGCCAGACAGGCCGCTAATAGGGAAATGCAATTTTAGATTGCCTCTATATATGTGTGTGTGTGTGTGTGTGTGTGTGTGTGCGTGAGCGCTGTTTTTTTTTTTTTTTTTTTTTTTTTCCATTATTAGGTCGCCTTGAATTGATGTTGTTTGATTTGCCCAATAATAAAAGCCGATAGTCCAGTGCCCTATTAAATGATCACATACATTGTGCAAGAACCAAGACTGTGAAAAGCTCGGTGTGCGGCTTGTACAGGCACAACACTGCAGACAAGCAATCAAAAAGCACTTAAAATAAATGCACAGAAGACAAATTCGATGTCAGCCAAAGCAATAGGTGGAGTGAGAGGCTCAGTTTGTTGAATTATGCTCAGGGAATTTTCTTGGCATTGGACAGCAGATGGCTGAGCTACCGTGTATTGATATGACAGGCTGCCATTACTTATATAGATTAAAAGGAGAAGAAGATAAATGGCTTATAGAATGGAGTACGATAAGCAGCTGTGAGCTTGGATCAAACTTCGTCAATTTACATTCTCAAATATTGCGGTAAGAAAGAGGCAAAGATAAAGGTTGCCACAGTTTTCCTTTTCCAAAAGAGTGCCGTTATGCTGGAGCGCGCACATTTTCATTTATTCATGAGAAGGGGCCTACTTTTCATTGAGAAAGTGTTTTCCCTCACATGGATGCCCTTTTGAGGAGCACTATTCTGTCTAGTATCCCAAGGTGAAACTCGACATCTTTTTCTTCGTATCATTTTCACGAGGGTGCAGCAATCTGCCACCCATCCAACTGCTTGTCTCTGATAGTCTGCAAATCTCTCTGGAAGTGTCCTCAAACTTCAGATTTGTCAAGGCTGTTTTGGCACCATAATCCTCTTTGTGTGATTGAGCCATCTTCCACTTTCACCACCTCATCCTCCTCCCTCCAAGAAAACTATGTTGACATTGTCAGTTTGTTGCTTTTCCGCCCCTTGTGGTCGTTACCGTTGCCAAAATGTCACCGACTGGCGATGTTGAAGGTGAAACACAACTCTGCTATAATCAAAGAATGGTTTGACCAAAATATTAAAGAATATTTAGAATAGCCCAGCCTGAGCCCAGACCGAAATCCAATTGGAAAAACTGTGAGATTTACAACACTCTTGCAATGACAAGATTGACATGCTCAAAGTGTCCTACCCATAAAGACTCAATACTGTATGTGGTTAATGCAACCAGGTATTTTAGAATATTTATTTTGAGTAATTTCCCCTCTGTTTATTTTTCAACTGAAGACCAAAATCTGACATTTTTGGTACCCTCGAAGGACCCAAAGTTACTAAAATATATGATGTAATAATATCACATTATTATTATTATTGTTAATGTTATGTCACTCGAGCTATGCGGAAGCGATACCCTGCCTGTTCATCTGGCCAGGTAGTGGAGTTGCACGCGCACATACGCACAGGCCAGCATATGGCCCCGACATACATGAATGGCTGCCAACAAGATCAGATGTGCGAGACTCACTCACAAGAAGAGAGACCTTCATCAAGGTCATGAACAAAACAGGCAAATGTGCGTTAGCTTGGTATTGCTCAAACAATTCTGGGCCAGAACTGGTACTTTAGCAAGCCTGGACCTTTTGATGAAATGCTTATATGATTATATTATTTATCATTTATAAATGTTTTCACAAATGCCCAGCTCCCTTATACAGCTACAGTCGAGGCGATGTGGCCTCAGGAGGAATTCACATTTGCATGACTTTTTGCTGATTTTCAGTCTGAAAAGAGAGTCTGAAGTAGTACTACAAAACCTTGCAAAATGATGGGATCCTTGTAAGTGCAACTAACTGGTGTTGTTTATGCCCACCGTGAACTGAAACTAATGAAATATATAAAAAGTGAGAATAATCTTGAGATAGCTGTGATAGTCACGTGAAGTATTATAATTAGCTCTACAGCATTAGTCGGCAAACATTCAAGCACAAGCAGCTAAATAATGAACACAAAAAGATAAGCAGGGGTGAGTGAGTGGGAGAAGGCATGTCGATGCCAGGTCGCCATTTTTTATTTTTTTTTTTAACCTCGGCAGAGGCGTGTGAAAGGGATTCTACACATGGGCAGAGTGATGATTAGGTTCTGTACTTGTGCTTTTTACAGCGGCAACCATCAGCCTGATATGTTAATAGGCACATTGGGAATTTGCTTTGATTAGATATCAAAGCCTGGAGCTGTTTAAAAAAAAAATAATAATAAATAAATAAATACAGAGCCAGATATGCCCGTTTCTCAGAAAAGTGAGTCCCTGGTCATGACTGCTCGAAGGACATCAGCTGATCACACCATGTGGAACAGCTAAGGTCAACTGAAGTCTCAGAGGATCCACTCGTGGCATGTTTGTGATTTACTTCATACAGAAAATTAAAAAAAAAAAAAAAAAAAAAAAGGTTGGAGGGCCTCTGTGTCCTTCACCAGGAGGGGGAATGGTGAGAGGACCCTTAGACGTCATGTCTTTACTGGAGTGTTTATTTTTCAGCCTACTTTTTTACTTCTACTCCCAAAATGTTTTTAAGGTACAAAGCGTGTTATAAACATTTATTTACGTTTCAAGCTCATTTTTACCTGAAATTATTAGAAACAAAAAATGCCACGGGAGGAAGTTATTTTTTCTTTTTTCCTTTTTTTTTTTTATTTTTGTTACTCCACTGGCATCTTTTAGGACAGCAGTCCTGGAACCTTTCTGACACGTATGTTAGACAGTTAGTGTATTTTGATGACTGTTACGTATTGACAGGATATCGCCAATCTTGGTGTTTAAGCTGTATTTGTTTTGGCACATACCAATACCTACCTTTGAAAGCGGCCCAATCTGCCGATTCACATTTTTATTGATTTATTTATGGTGCTATGACACATAACCAAATGGTGCCACTTCAGAGCAAATTGTATCACTTGAACCCTGTAGTTTAAATCCAACCAAAATAACTTTTTTTTTTTTTTTTGTACATTATGACCAACACTTAATTACAGTCAATGTAGATTACATACACAAATACATTTACCAAACTACTATTTACTATGGTAAATATACAATTTCTCGAATAGAACGTCAAGACATAGCCACCACAGTTCATGTTCTTACGCTGCATGAGGCGATGGTATCGCTTCGCAAACATGTCGACAGTTAGGGATTTTAAAATGTGAATAAAAACATTGCCTTTATAGTTAATACAGATTTTAACTTGCTAATAATTTGAGCTTGTAACGGATAATTCACTTTAACTTATTTTGTGTCCTAAATTGGGGTCTGTTCAATGTCACAGCTCTGAACTCTAGGCCGCTTCTCTTGAGACTTGTTCTGCTGGTTTTGCATTTCTCACAGAAAGAGCAGAGCTCCTCGCACTCGTTTTCCACCCCCCCCCCCCAATTTGGGCAAAGAGTAAATAGCTTCCACTCCCCAGAGAGGGACGGGATGTTTTTCCCTTCCTCACCTTTTTTCCCACCTCCCATTAACGTTAAAGTTATATGGAGACCCGGGCAAGAGAATTCATCAATGTTTTGGATCAGTGACCAGGTCCATTTTGTGACCACTTTCTTTTAATCTACGTTTGTATGGTGAAATGCCTGATAAATTAAAGGACAGGAGTGCAAATGGTTGTCCGTGTCTATATGTGCCCTGCGACTGACTGGCGACCAGTTCAGTGTGTAGTCCGCCTCTTGCCCGAAGTCAGCTGGAATAGGCTCCAGTGCCTTGCATTTTTCATCTGACTTTGGATGGGATGCAGGGCGCATGCTGGGCTGGTTGCCCGCCAATCGCAGGGCACTGAACGACAGACAACAATTTACACTCATATTCAAACCTGGTTAAAATGCATGTTTTTGGAATGTAGGAGGAGGTGGAGAACTCCATGCAGGACTGCTGGAGCCGACATTCAAACCCCAAACCTCAGAACTGTGAGCTACTTATATTGTTTTAGGTGTATCATAAGTATAATATTATATCTGCAACGTGAGGTCATTAATGTGTACATTTATAAGAATTATAATGCATGATGAATAAAAACGAACCCTATACAAGAGGTGGGTATCACACAAGGTGTCCAGTTTGATGTTGACCCAAAATAGGAATGTTCAGCCTTGGAGGACGCCTGCTGCCTAATGAGAGTCCTACTGTGCTGGGCCTTTATTCACCATAAAGAAAAAAATGAGGAGAGGCCAAGCATGACTAACATGTGCGCCCTGTAGAGGGCAATATTGTTTGCAGTGATAGATGGTGTCGTTTGACAAGGCTGTTTAACATCTTAATATAGCTCCAGTATGGTAATGTGACCGCTGCAGTATATTGGACTCGATATGTTGTCATGAGGTGGAATGAGCTGCAATTGACATGATGTCACTTGAAAACAAAGTGGCCTTTTAGCCGGCATGCTTTTTAAAAAAAAAAAAAAAAAAAAAAAATGTAAATTTATTTTAAATATATATATATATATATATATATTTTTTTTTTTTTTGCAAATTTGCTTTACGACACCCATAATTATTATGACACTAGTTGCATCATTGTGTCTAGTGCAGAAGGGGGAAAAATATACTGGTTTCTAAAGTGCCAGTTTATTGGCTCTCTTGCCAAGACTGGTGCCTCAGAATTTAATATTGATGGCAGCAAGTCAATTTATTGTTATTTATTTATTTAATGCATTAGTCCAGCCTGGGAGAGAGTTTGCTCTCCCATCCTTTTTCCATAATATTTCATAGCTACAAATGGGAAAGTGGATCCATCGAAAGCAGCTTCCAAGGCAACCAAAACCTTTAGGGGGCCGTAAGAGGGCCTCTAAGTGGTCATGAAATCGACTTTTAATTGGTTTCGAACAGCCCTTGAGGTGCCTTGCTGCCGTTTTGGACATCATCCTGAGATTTAACCAAACACTGTTGGCTTCTTATTTCATCTGACAGGTTTAATATAAAACAGGTGATACTTTTCTCTCGTCTTCTTGGGGATTGGCAGAAGCGCACCACTCGAGTGCTCACCGTCCAGGTTTGGGACAAAGCAACTCTTTTACCTCCTGGGCTGGCCTCACAACGGTTCATGTGTGAGCGGGGAAAAAAATAGTGGAACTGAAACCACTTCTGTAAATACATAAAAGGTCAGTGATGACGTCAGACTCTACGACCAAGGCTCTGCCATGATTTTTTATTTTATTTATTTATGTTTTTTTTTTTGTATTGCCGGCACCTGATTTGCTGCCACTCTTTATATTTTGAACTCTGCGATCCAAGCACAAATATAATTTTACATTTGTACCGCAGAAAGGCATTCAACTGCAAATTTCTCGAAAAATGAGCCCCAAAAGGTTTTTCTTTTCCGTACCTCTCGCTTCTGACATCTTTTTTACATTGTGTCTTCATCTGCTTAGGTTGAAAAAAAAGTATCTTTTCTTTATTTATTGTACTTGGTTACTTCTCAACACTGGTGAAAGTGTGAATGAGATCGGGAATGGTTCCCATCACTCTCTATACGTGCCCTTTAAATGACCGGCGACCAGTCCAGGGTGTAGACTGCCATTTGCCTGAAGTCAGCTGGGATAGGCTCCAGCTCTCCGTGACCCTGAACAGGATCAATGGTATTAAAAATGGATGGAGCTATGGTTGCACGCATTACGACACCACACACAAGAACCACACATGCAATCCTCAAAGGGTGTGTAATTTTACTTTATTCTAGTTTGATTATACAGTGTTTAACTTACCTTTACACTTCTATGACAGTGCCTGTACAGTTAATAAGATCTTTTATGTTGGCAAAAGAGGGAAGAAATGAATTAACTCCACGTTATTTCCAATGGGAGACATTGTTTGGAAATTAGAAAAACTTGGAAGTCAGCCAGCATCACAGAACAAATTGCAGTGATGTTGGATCTTCCACTGCACGGTTCAAACAGAATGCTTGGATTGATGCATACAATACGTTTTTTATATATATATATATATATATATATATATATATATAGAACTTTTTGGATAAGTATCACGAACACAACAGCTTAATATCACAATTGGTATCATGAGGAATGTTTATTTGTATACAACTGTATTTCAAAAAGAAACCCTGTATTTAACTCTACCTGAGCAATAAAGACATTTAAAAAAAAAAAATATTCTTAGTTACTATCGCACTTAGTAGCAGCGATGTTTCCTTACTCAGCATCCACTTGTCATTTCTGAGTCAGTCCAGTGTCCTTTTGTAGCTTTAAAAGTAGTTCTAGTACCTGGGGCCCAAACTGTCCCACATCCTTAAGCTTGTATTATGACCGACTGCAAAGGAGTGGGTGAACTGCGTGGCGTGCTTGTTTATCAACAAAATGCAACTTCAAACTGTTCCCTTTTTGTTATGCAGAGCAACTTGCACACTGCTCCAGTTCTCTCTCGACATTTATTTTCCTTTCCTCTACAAACAAGAGCTTGTTCTACACACAGTTCATCTGATTGCTCCCCAGATCGGCCAGACCGCTTTGAAACTCGGCCCGTTTCCTCTGTTATCTTCGGCTTTGTGTGTTAAAGCTGATGCCGGATTCCCGGGCTACAGTATTGTTGTTATTTTATCGTCAACACAATCACAGCTGACCCACATCTGGAAGGATATACAGGAAGGTCCCGGCTCATTTGCACAGCTGACTTAGAGAAACAAACCCTGTCAAAGTGAGGCTGCTTTGTAATATCGATCCAAACCATTTCGAGTAAGCTTGCAGTAGAATGTTTACAGTACACCCTTGCATATATACACTATGAATTAGTTATAAAGTGTCATTTAATGGGAGAACGGGGATACAGCCAGACACTGCTGCACAGTATCAAACCATCTCACTCGCTGCCAAATGTGAATACTGTACTGTACTGTATTGTCTTAGTGTGCAAAAGGTTGATGATTCAGTTGTGACTGTGGCCATGAAGGCATTGAACTTGGAACTGCTGCACAACGTGACCTTTAAACAGTGACATTTAACCAGCCACAATAATGGATTTAGAATCACCTGCAAATAATAATATTCCCATATCTTATACACTTACTGGCCACAAAGTTGGTTATACCAGGCATACTGTTACTATTACTATGCATCATACTCAAGTCATCATACTTTACTTAGCCTACTTAGTAATATGAGACGGCAAACAACTATACAGTGGAACCTCTAAAGTCGAATGTTACGATCCTCAATGAATTAAAGTTTATGAATCCAAGCAGCAAATAGCATATTGTTGTTACTGTTTAGACTATTGTACTGAAAATAGACCGCAAACAATTCTATCCTTATTTTTCTGAATCTGAGTATTTCATTGTGTTTATTTTTTTGTTTCTATACCTGTCAACATCATCACTGTTGTTACTATTAATTCCTTTGACTTTTCGTTGTCTTTGACTATGGCAAATATTTGGTCAAAATCAATCCCGATCTTGATAAATAAACACATCACAACCTGAAAGCACAACTGATCTTGCTTGGTTCAGAACGATAATACAGTTGCACACTTTTCTCACATTGTCAATCCAAAGTGAACAATATTATCCCCATTTGATACACTTTTTGCATTGGATCCTACACAAATCAATGTTATTTTCAAGTAAATTATATTTTGCTTTTCAGATGGAAGAGCGATGGGGTTGTTTATTCAAGTGTGCATAAATTGATGGCATCATGCATCATCCACTATAATTTCACAGATTTCAATGGGCCCAAGTTGTTGTAAAATAACTTAAAATAAATTATCCATCGCAGAAACAAGACAAGACTGCACTGGTCACACTGGCCTAAACTGCAGATATTGCCTACTTTATGATATATGTAGTACATTGTCCTTTGACAGACATATTTCAAGTACTTCATCTTAAATTTGTGACACAGTCAAGTTGTATTTTAAATGCACGCTGACAATTTCTGTCATTTTGGGTGCAGTTATCCCATCACCGGGAATGGATGGCTAACATAAATCAAATGTCTAAGATTTGTCCGAGGTTTGTTTTAAAAGCATGGAAGCCTAAAAGAAGTTAATAATTATATGAGTCACCTTGCCACTCAGGAAAAATGCTCTTTTTCTTCGTTCCCCACCCCCCCGTTCACCAAAGTACCCACTTCATCTTTGGGTAAACATATTCACAGTGTGGCTATATGTGCATGTCATATTTCTGCATCATGAGGCGCAAAAAAAAAATGTCAAAGTTTATGTTTTGTTCATACGCCAAAGTAAAGGTTTGACAAGAATGAAAACAGTCATTACCACTGGCAACCATAACTTCTCACAGAGGTGTTCCCTGAAGGCATCGCTACTATCTTATTCCCATCCAACCACCATGGCACAGACATAGCACATAAACAAACATGTGAGTATGTGAGAAGAGAGCCATTCAACCCAATTAAAGGCAAATATACAACACTTGCACAAGTGTACAGTGTGCACAAATGCCAAAGCACATACAAAGTCTTTTACCTCAGGTCTCTCACGCAGTCTGCTACCATGCGTCCTGCACAACTTGCCAGACAGCAGCAGTGAGGAGGTTATAAATGGCCGTCCTTATTTTAGGCGACACTCTCAAAACAGTGGTGGCACCGTGCGGATCCACCGCTAGCTGCGAGCTTGTCTTTCATCCCCATCTGTCTTTCCCCAGTTCTAATGGGCCCGTGGTTGTGTCACTTGGAATCTAATGAATCCCCGTCCTTGCCCAGGCGCACCGTGATTATTTGAGGCGTGCCGCGTGAGTCAGCAATTCTCGAGTTGCAGCTTGAGTGTTGCATCTGTTTTATGGATTCAATGAGGTGGGAAATGAATAGAAAGGCTGCCGGGGTCACACAGAGAAAGTTGAGAAGGGCAGTGAAGACTTTGGGTTCAAAGAAGGCAGTGCCCCACCAGCAGTCGGCGTTGTTGTTCCTCCGTTCCAAAGCATACTTGTGATCAGAATAATAGCAGAGTGATTTAAAAAAAGGACGTAGAGCCTTTTAATGTGTTATTTCCATGCACACAAATGTTTTAGGAACACTGCGCATTCTATTCCAAATCAAAACATGAAGAAAAAACATATAAAGAAATAGAGTGGACCCCTACATACTCGCGGTTCGGCACCTACGGATTCACCTGTTTGCGGATTGTAATTAATTTATTTATTTTTAAAAAAAAAAACATTTTCCCAATTATCTTTTTCATTTTTTTTGTTTTAAAATATATGACTGTCGTGTGGTTACATTTAGAAATTGTGTATAGTCAAACAAAACTGAAAAAAAAAAAATTAAGACCAAGTCGGAAACCTTTGGTGTACTGATAGATTCCGATCTGACTTTCAACAGTCATATCAAATCAATTACTAAAACTGCCTTCTACCATCTGAAGAACATATCCAGAGTGAAGGCTTGCATGTGCCAAGCAGACCAGAAGAAACTCATCCACGCTTTTATCTCATGTAGACTTGACTATTGTAATGGTCTTCTGACTGCACTCTCCAAAAAGAGCATTAAACAACTGCAGCTCATTCAGAATGCTGCAACTTGGGTTCTGACCAGAACAAAGACGTCAGAACATATTACTCCAATTCTAAAATCTTTACACTGGCTCCCGGTCAGCTTTAGAAGAGATTTTAAAGTTCTGCTCCTGGTCTATAAGTCACTAAATGGTTTAGGTCCTGAATACATGAAAGACATGCTAATGGGATATAAACCCAGGAGGGCTCTGAGATCCACAGACTCAGGTCAAATAGTGGCGCAGAGTCCAAAGCAAACATTATGAAGCAGGATTTAGCTATTATGCTACACACAAATTGAATAAGTTGCCAACAGAAGTGACGTCAGCCCCAAGTGTGCATTTTTTTAAGTCCAGGTTAAAAACTCTTCTTTTTTTTCTCAGGCTTTTTAGAGCATTTCCACTTTTAAGATATTTCTTGCACTGTACGCTGTTTTAATTGTACTTTTATTGATTTTTTCTCTTTGTTTTAAATGTTTGTAAGATGTTTTTTCTTCTTTGTTTTTAAATGCTTTGTATCATATTAAGCATATTGAGTTACCGTGTGCATGAAATGTGCTATATTTATAAATTTGCTTTGCTTTGCTCAAGCATAAGTTAGACAAAATTTGGAAAATATGGAAATTTACCTGAATTACCTGATCATTTGGGCTAATATAATGATTAAAACAAATAATGTCATGTGCAGACATGAATGCAAAAAAAAAAAAAAAAAAAAGTTGATTTATTTTGAACAATGCTTCAATCATTGTTTTCCACTGAACAATGAAAAACATCGATGAGTAAAAAAAAAACATTATAATAATTTTTGATGTCACTGGTGATTTTTATGGTATTGGAATTTGAGTTCTGGCAATAAGAGTTTGGGGAAAATATACTTAAAGTTGCACAAAATTACAGAGCTGGAACCGCCTTCATGTGTGAGTTCATCTTGTGAAAGTTCAGTTCAGCAAGCACAAAAGATTCTGGGTGTGCTTTGGACATTTTCTTTGCCCCCCCCCCCCAAAAGCAACGAATAAGAATATACACCAGTTTAGTTAAATTTATTCAAAGCAGTATCAAAGTTCAATATTTTAATTATACTACCGGTATTATTTTTTTTTTACACTTGTGTGAAAGTTACAAAAAAACTATTAGCTCAAGCATTGCCGATAGATACAAAGGTTTTATTACAGCAACAGTTTGACTCTGGGACAGGTTATCATTTCCAATATTTCTTATGGGAAGATTATTTTCCAAATCTGAGCAAACCAGAGTGCCCTATCATTATTTACCCGCATAAAATGTTGTTGTATATTGGACAATAAAAAGCTCATGTTTTATTTAGCCCCCCCCCGTTCTTTTCTCTCTCTGCCTTTTAGTCTCCTTCTCAAATTCTCTAACCCTAACCTGTACCATCTATTGCCACACTCGTGGGAATATTGACACTGCTCTGATATCTTGTGAATGTATACACAGGCGGCTGATCAATCCACTCCACAGCCTTTTCTTTCCCCAATCAAATATTTGTTCCAAGCACTTCATTTGAGCAAATGAAATGTACGCTTGCCTCAGACATACACAGCATCTTTTTAAAATTGTTTATTTGCGCTTGTGTTGGCAAGGGTGAGTGTCAAAATGTTTGGAAAATTCTCATACGCATAAAAAGTAGATGCACGTGTTCAGCAATGTTTAAGCGTGTATGATTTAGCAGTTGTTCCCCAGGGGTAATACAGACTGACAGCTGGAGTCACAAGCAATGGCAGGCCTCTGGACATCATAACGCTGTCAGACATGAATATGGCGCTGCCTATATGTATCGGTCATTTCACTCCATTGCTGCTGAGGAGCGAATGAGGATTGACAATAGCACTGACATACCCTGAGAGGGAAGCTGGGATTTCTAAACTTCAGTTCCCCGAAGTTTGATGAATAATCCATACGGATGCTGGGAGAAAAGGTGCTGAAGGAAGGGGTCAACCTGGGGGTTTTACATGAGAATCAGTCAGTCGTCATAAAAAACCCACCAAGCTGACCACTCCAGTGACTCCCAGAGGATATTCCATTTTACTGTATCCACTGGGTTGGAGCTAATGTGGAAGGACATATTGGCAATGAGCTCTGAGAGCACATTTTCACCTTTGAAAGCATTATGACTCATATCACGATCTCGAGGACCAGGCGTTTGGGCTTCAAGTGTGTAGCGGTTTTGATTACTTTATTGGCAATTATAGCAATAAGCCCGGACCTTAGGTAGGACAGGCGATTTCATTTCTTAGTTTTTCTTGAAAGTTGTCGATGCACGTGTTCCATGAATTAAAATGGTCATATTGCAGCTACTTAGCACTTGAAATAGGCACATGGACCTACAGAGTAAACCAGCCTCATAAATTTGCCCAAACTGTAAATTAATTTGATTGTTTAAAATGTATGAATGTATGCATTGTGTTCATATTTAGAAAATGTATACATCACTATCAAAAATAATTATGAAACAAAATATTGCATTCAGACATAAAGCTAAAAAAAAAAAAAAACTAAATATAAATTGAGAGTTGAGAGATTTTATTGCAAAAAGTTTGTTTTCCCAATAACCTGAGGTAGGAAAATATACTCCATATGAAAAACAAGTAAAATGAAATGAGATGAAAATACATACATTATGTCTATGAGTAATGCACAATATACAATAACTGCTACATAATCAGTGATACAGATATAGTGTAACATCAAAACAGCTTTTGGGGTGGGCGGGGATTAAATATTCAAACAAAATAATGTCAAACGTACAGGTTTTGAGTAAACACCCAAAGGTTAATGTACTTCCTGCCAGCAGGAAAAGCGCTGGAAAATTTCAAACATTTTAACAACAATATAGCAGCATTCTTTATATACCATAGTGATACATCAATCATGTGGTCATAAAAAAATAGATGAATTAAGATTTGTTCCCCGTACATTTAAAAAACTAAGTCAAAAATATGACACAACCCTTTAGGAAAGCACCAGTAAAAATGTGCCGGACAAGTAAAAGTACATAAATGCCGCTATAATGATATATTTTTTATTTCATTAACTATTTTATAATATATTTGATTTGTTTTTATGTAATACTATTAAAAAGGCACAAAAGAGAGCAAATGTTATATATATATATATATATATATACATATATATATATATATATATATATATATATATACACACACACACACACACACAAGACAAAATAAGCAAACCATTCATACGTTCATATATTTACAGTTTCTAATAATTTTCCACAAATGCTGACCAAATTCTGCGGCGGGTGTGTGCACACCGCTTCTCCTCATGGATGTGTCAAGTGTTTGTTTACGCTGTCATGGAGACAACTTCGAAGCCCCGCCAGTGTAGCAAAGGCAAGAAACATTTCAGCTGTTGACTTTGACAACAGGCTTCGATCAGCGCCTATTCACAAGCCCAGAGTGTGCTCTCTGTTCGGGCACGCCGCTCTTATCGATGCGTGCAAGCGGGAGTCACTCAAATCACGGCGAACACCCGAAACGCCTTCCCGCCGGGAGGATTCTGAAGACTGGATGAAAATGAGACAAAGAGAAGAGCCAGGGAGAGGGATGTTGGTGACGGGAGTTAAGGGAGAAAGATGAATAACGGGGTGATGCAGACGTCAGGGATCTCAACAAGCAGAAGATAAATGTGGTGGCGAAAGGAGGTGGAAGAAAAACTCGAAATGCATGGTCGGAGATGACCACACGTTCTCGAAGCGGCTGCTTTCGTTCCCTTTAAAAGTGGCGCAATAGTCTCACATAGATAGGCGGAAGAGCACGCAGCGATCGGTGTGTGAATGCAGCATTGAACGTTATTTGGTACCCTCATTAAATACAGAATGAGGTATAAATACAGTATGTCCGCAGACCTTATGTACAGTATCTAGGCCCTTTCCACCACTGCCCCTTTTTGCATATCTCGCAAATTATTTTTGCGAACGTCTTTTTTTCTTCCACGTCCCCGTTGGGACTCTGACCAATAGTACACCATTGATTCAGTTTTATTTTGTGTTGAGACACTTTGTTCTGTCATCTGTCACTTTTCGAGCTTCTTGTTGCCGGAGTATCGGTTTCACCTGCCTTCTTTATCATCCAACGCCACAACAAGCCTGCCCTTGTGTTTCACCCGCTGTGTTTCATTTGTTGTGAATAACCAGTCTTTCTTGAACATTTCTTCTTAGTGTCTTATGCCACAACAATAGCACATGATACTAGTAAAAGCAGCAGCAGATGTCTGAATTTTGGCATTTTCCCTCCGTTGAAAAACATTAAGTGCTTCTCGGAACATTCACTTCATTATTTTTTTTTTCCCCCTCTACCCTAATTGCCAAGAAATGAATTATTCTAAGCAAGAGGCATGCTTATCACCCTCCCATAGGAACAGCATGAGATGTTATGAGCTGCCTGTATCTTGAAAAGATTAAATTCACGAAGGAGAGAAGAGAGGAAAGAAAGCGCTCACTTTACCTGAAAGCTATTAGTTTCTGCTCCCTATGCAAATGACTCCTTTCACTCACCAAGCAAACCTTTTTAATTAATTTCAAGGTACTACACTCTCAACTTTTGATTGCACTTCCATCTTTATAGGTTAAGATCATCTTATGTCCTATAACACCACCTGACGTCGATCGACAAATTTTGCCCAAATTAAATAAACCATTTTGTACCTTTCTGAGACGACGCCATTTTGGCTAGGAGGCAGTGTAGAGTTTCCGCTTGTCTGCCGGCATCACGTCGATGTAACCGCCCGCGTTGTCCCCGATGACCCCTGCGTGAACCGCCGCGCGGCAAATACTGGATTTCTACAAGAACAATCAACAGGCAGGATTTTGTTCCGTTATACTCTCGTGTGCACACGCCCATGAACAAAATACTTACATCAGAGTATATTCTGGTGCCGATTACTCTTGATATGTTTGGGTTCTCTTCTAAACAGTTCGTTGGGCAGTACAACCTGTCAAGGAACATATAAAATCTGTGTGATGCTTATTATTCACAAGAAAGTGCTGGGATGCCGGGTCATACCTTGGGCAATGCTTTGCAGGCCTTTGGTATGGACACAGTTGTGCGACTGTGGTCTCACAGGTGATCGCTTTGACTGCAACACAGCCCAGCAAATAGTCAAAAGAAAAAAAAAAAAAAAGCAAAACTGATGGATTACAGGACTTAGTAGCCTACCTGTGACCCTGGAGACTGTGAATGAATTAGCACTCTGGTATTTCCTGTGCAGAGAGAAACATCGCATTACATCTTGCACTTTACTCCAATATACCTCCATCAAGCATAAAGGAGCAACGATGAGGTTTTTTTTAAATATATGTATAACTACCGTTGTTTGTATGTTGTTGGGGGGCAGTGTCATACCGAAACTGCACAACCAATTTCACAAAACGTTTTGGTAATGACATTTAGACTCCTACATGTGATCAGATGATACTGTATTTTTCTTTAGACATGGTGAAGCAGTCTGTGGCTCTTTATCCAAGGTTATTCCTTAACAGCCTGTTTCAAGTAAGCGTAAACCATTTCATGTTTGCAATCCCGATGACCTTGTAAAATGGCTTTTAGTCCCAGTTTAGCACCAGCCACATGACTTTACCAAACCTTGTGACGAGTTGGTGCATGGGCCATGGAAAAATCTATCAAATAATGATGATGCTCTTGATTGAAAAAAGTGGAAAAATATTTATATTTTCACTGTTTTCGGGAACTATTCAGTTATGTTACTGCCGACGTAAAGAAATATGTCAACATCCATCATTCATGCACGAACCAGAAATTAGCCAATGTAGCTAAAAGTAGCTTTCAACATCAGTCGAAGCTCAAGTCACTTGGTTTTGGGGGTTGCGTTTTCCACTTCAAATTAGTGTTACGGGAAACTGTGAAAATTATATTCACTAACAAATAAGAGCAAGGGTCTCCCATGCAGTATTTACTTGTCATGTGGCTGTTCGCTATGGTCAGGAGACAATTTTTCTTTTTTTTGAAAAGAGACAGCAGCAAGAAATATATATATATATATATATATATATATATATATATATATATAACTATATATATATATATAAACAGACGATACTATACTCATAGAAAACTATGAGTATAGTATCGCAGCAACAGGGTAAACTAACAGGGTAACGTATTTTACTGTGTGAGTCACTATGGCATACTGTATGTCCGTCATCTTGGGACAGACTGTTTTCCGGTTCAAGATAGTACCAGGCGAAACAGTGAAAACCACGCTGCGTTGAATGCATCTGTCAAAATGAGACATGCTAAACAACAACAACAGTGGAGGAGAATGAGAGTCTCCTGTATTTCTCAACATTTAACTGTTTTAAGTATAAGGGTACAAGTCAAGGGCGAGTCTAGATCCACTAGCTATGGGTGGGCTGACTTATCAACTTGTTTTTAGACAACTTTCACTTGTTTCAAGCTATTTTTAACTTGAAATAAGTTGACAAAAAGTCTTAGAGGGGAGTTAGTGTTTTTTTTTAATTTATTTTTTTTTTACATGATGCGTCTAATTTTAATTAGATTTGACGAGAAATAAAACACTCTTGGTAAGATTTTTAGCATTTTCTGCCCCATATGCTCTTTGCTATTCAATTAGCTAGCGACAACTCCAAGTACCTAATTAACTTATTAGCCAATAGCTGCGCAGTACGCATCATTACAAGCCCCTGCCGAGTCTGTGGCGTATAGAGCAATTCAAGAGGAGGCAGCGAAGCATCGTCGTGAGGTCAACTTTCATTTCATAAATTATGTCATTAGCATTAACAGCTGGAAATGTGTGTAGCGGTTTTGACCACAGATATGAAGACTATACTGTACGCCAGCCCGCTATAGCAGCCCTACGTGGCGGCCATGTTGGGAAAGTCGATGTTCCCTTCAAAGACAGTGCATGGGCATTGAAATTAAGTCATAACTCAACCAGTTTTCACAAGGTACTTTTTTGTCAATGCCAAAGTGTGTACTATCATCACATATTAATAAAATAAATACATTTGAAACCTAATTCATAGGGTGGGCTAAGGCAAGTTTTGGGTGGACCTGAGCCCACCCAAAATAGGGCTGGCGTCTCCATTGGTACAAGTTGTATTCAAGTGGTAGCTGAGGGCAACAAGCAAACACGAGCGGAGACGGTGGAACAAGGGTAAATTAACGTGTGGGTTTGTTTTTGTCATGTCTAGCCGTGTAATATCAACGGTTCCAATGGTTTATGTCCCCTATATGGTATATACTAATCATGCTTAGAACCCTGACAAGAAATAGTAACCTGGTATGATCTGATTTTGCCAATGGAAAAGCATGATTAGTGAGTAGATACACAGTTCGGCTTTAGTCGGAGTCTGCACTCAAAGTGCTGTTCAATTTCTTTTTCAACACGGAGCCGAAGTCTCACCCTAGTGACTGGACTCCATTCTTGTTAGACTTAATGAAAAAGTCCTTTCTTCCCTGTCTCATTACATCCATCCATCCTCCATCATTATCTATGACACCAGCGTGTAGACCGGCCCGGCATATGCTGGATTGCTGCAAAAATAAAATGACACACAAACAAGATGTGAATGTTAGCTGGCTGCTTTAAAGACACATTACAAGGAAGCATTAACTCCTGTTGTGTGTACTCACCATTTCATAGTAAACTGTCCCAACTACTTTCCCTGTCGCATCTAAGCATCCTGCGGGGCATTCATATCTGTGGGTTAACACAGAATTGGGGATGTAAAAAAAAGGGGGAAAAAAGTACTTTTTAACTGCGTTGTGCTTTTATCCCAACCTGTGCCAAGGCAATTGTTTTTCATTGCAAGTTTTTGTCTTTGTTAGTAAGATTTGGTGCAGATTCAATTAAATGGAAATGTTTTTTTCCCCCCTCAAGGACCAGTGATAAATGAACTTGAACGAAAGCATTCAGCGACATGCAACATATGGATTATATTTTTATATCATTTTGTCTCAGTCAAAATTAAGATTTGGCCGAGGTGGAGCGCTAGAATTTTGCTTGGTGCCATTATAGTTTTATCCTTACCTATTACATGTCGTTCCTTTACACTGATCTCGAAGCTTGGTGTCACAGGTCACAAGCTGAGCTGCAAGACAGGAACAAAAATAGTCTTTTGAATGCGCATAAAAGAACAAACAGGCAACATCCAGCTCCCTGGATGCAGATGACTCACTTCTAAAAGCTTTTTTGGGGGGAATGCTTAGTCAGTAAGAGGATTTTTACTGTGCCATTTTGGCACAACGACAGAGTTCTTCCATCCGGCCTTCCAGCCCTTCATTTTTCTACAGCATGTGTCCTCATTAAAGTCACAGGTGAGCAGGAGTCTACCTAAGGTGACTTTGGGCGACAATCAAGGTACAATGTAAAAAAACAACCTATAGAACTTACCCAATAAATGTAGGGTAACAATTTGCAGCCACTTTAATTGGGTCAATTTAAAACACATCTTTTTCTGTGAATGCCTTAATTCAATAGCAATAAAAAAAAACTTACAAAACTTGGATATAGCTTCCCACACAATTCTGGTTATATTTCAACCACAGTCCCTAAGTTGAGTTGGGGGCTAGTAAACTCTGTGTTCCTCAATATCCATGTTCTCTCTTCATATATTTATTTCACTATTTTGGTCGTATCCAGTTGTTCAATGAAGATATTGTGCCAAGTGACTTATTGAAAGACTCCAATCATTGGCCAATCGGTTGTATGCCTACACTGAAATCCTCCACAATTTAGTGAGCATTCTTTTTCATACAATCCCCAGACACGGTTTTATAAAATGAAATGCACAGATAGCCTGCTAACCTTACCTGACACACTCATAATACAAGCAAGAACAAATCTAAGTAATGATCGTTTAGCTTAACTTATTTGACCATATAGTGCATTTTTCTTTGTGGATTTGTTTGCTTTTGTGCTGATTCGCTAGCGAACAACTGATCAGAGTGATCAGTTTTCACCGATTTTGTGCTGATGAGCCGACGACACGTCAGCTAATTAGTGCGACACGAATGCGTCACGTGATGCATATTGTAGTACCAATGGCTTTTAGGTGTATTTTACTCAACTTTTTACTGTTGTCAAATAGGGTATATTTTACTTACACTTCCTAACTTTTCGGGTACTTTACCTATCCAAAATAGTAAAGTAAATTTTAGATGATTTTCTTGGATTATATTTACCATTCCCCAAAATCCTTTTTTACAGTGTACACGTGGACAGGTCACCAGCCCATCACAGAACACTGTTTTCTTTGTTTCCATGTGGACTAAGATAGTAGTCTGAGGAAAAGGAGGACCTGCGTGTTGAATGTTTGTGTCACAGCACAAACAACAATAGAGTGAAAATGAACTCAGATCTCTTGTTGCATTTGTGCCTCTGACGTGTGCATTTGCTAAAGCGCTAACGAGACGGCTAATCTTTCCAGTGCCATCGCACTACTTGCATGTAAAATTCTAAAACCACATGTAGGTCTACACCGGCCAAGGGTATACGAAAAAACTTTTACTAGGTCATTGTGAAGTTTCCAAAAATAAAAAGAGGAACAGGGGTGGTCAGCAGTACTGGCTTGAGTATGTGAGTCCACTTACAGTCCCAGGCCTCCTTTGTGCTGCTGAGAGAAAGCCATTCAAAAACCACAGCAATTGTGTCTTACCCCTTTGGGCTCGCCAAACGCAAACACGCACTCGGAAAGAGTCAAGCTAAAACAGTTACTCTCCTCCCTGCTCGCAATGTCAAGGCAAGTCAGGAAGATAAAGGCTCCAGAGCATCAAGGTTATTTAGGATTAATTACAAGGCTAACATTTCCGGTCAAGACCCAATTTGTGCTTGTTAGTTATTGTTGCTCTCTCAGCACTCATCAAGCAGCCATTTATGAATTATTTGCTTTTAACACAATTTTGTAACGATACTCCACCACCACTACGTGCACCTCCTAAGCCCTTTTTTAAAATAAAATAAAAAATGAAACAAATGGCAGCTTACACATCTGCTGTGTGCTGACCAATTTGTTCTTTGGCAGGTCCTCTGTTGGGGGTTTGGTGGCGGGAGCAGGATGACTGGGAGTCTCAGGCTTCGAAACCCGGGGCCGGATCCTCTGCGTAGTACGGGGAGCCTCGGGCTCGATAAAGTTGTTTTCTTCTGTGTCCTCTGGAGGAAGGTGGGTCTTGTGGCCTTGGAAAAAAACAAAACAAAACAAAAAACAAACACCACAAAGCATCACATCAATAGAGCCAACATTTTGACTGTTTTCTCCTTACTGACTACTGATTTTGCGACACACTTACACACACCTTTATAGCAGAGGTTGTCCTTGCAGCCACCTCCATAACTGGGAGGACATGCGGAACAGGGGGCCCCATGTTTGTAAGGTGCGTGGCCCCACCAGTTCCCCCTGTTTAAGTCACACAACAGCCAAAAAAAGAATTTTAAATTCTGTTTGACACAGACAGGACACAAGTCTTGCACATGCGGGTAATGACATCAGAATCTCGACCTAAAGTAGATAAGACATTCTGCCTATACAAAGTCAATAAAACTCAATTTGAATGATGACGGTATTAGAGGCATAACAGTTAATTGAGTTTTTTTTTTTTTTTTTTTTTAGTTTAACACTGATTATAATCCCTCAAGGGGAAATTCAACTGACACTCTGTATATATTTTTGTGTTGCATACCACCACAAACAAAACCAAATCATGCACATGCCTGGAGCGGTGTCAGAGTGAAAGGGACTCACAAACAGTGTTGCACCTCTTGAGCTAGGGGGGGTGAGCTTGGTGCCTTGCTCAAGGGCACTCCACAGCAGCCAAGAAGCAGATTAACATCTCTCTAACAACTAGTTGCCATGGTTACATTTTGTCCACAGGAGGACTCTGAATCAGAGGGACATGTTTTGTATTGTTTTTAACTGCAGGGGAGCACTGTGGGGTACTAGCTAACACAGTCGCCTCACAGTTCTGAGATTGTGGTTTCAAATCTCGCGTGCGAAGCTTTCATGTCCACTCTAAATTGCTCATAGTTGTGAATAGTTGTCTATTATTACCCTGCAATTGACTGGCAAAGGGTCCAGTGTTTACCCAACCTCTCACCCAAGGTCAGCTGGGATAGGATCCAGCTCATCAGAGACCCTCATGAGGACAGGGGCTTTAAAAAAATGGATGGATGGATGAATGGCCATAAGACTGGTCATTCTAAGGAAGGCAGCTTTTTTGGACACAACATAAAGGTTTACTGTTAAAGGTTTACCCAAAAAAACAAAAAAACAAAAAAAAAAACATTGTCAATCGCATTATAAAGTATTCATTTTGTTCTGGTTGCCAAGGTAAAAACAACAATGTATGGACTTACTTTGGTGAATAGTTGCACACCAGGTACACAGCCTTGGCCCAAATCTGGCCCCACACATTCATGTTGTAGCACAGGTTGACTGCACAGCCAACCCGACTGCTGGTGGCCCACACCAGCTGCAAAACACAGAGCATTAAAAAAAATGTCTTTAATAACAATAACAACGTCAATATCCCGAAAATATGGTTTGGGTCCAGATCTAGGCGCTGCACCTGGGTGTAATGCGTGCAAACGGGGCCGGAGCATCGGAATGGGCAGTAGGGGTTACACTCCTGGGGATAAGGAAAAGAGTAGTCTTTCACTTCATCATACCAGGCCTGAACATGGGAGGTGGGGGGGCGATACCTGCAGAGAATGAGAGGAGGTATTTCTTATTCTACCACAACAGGACTTTTCATATTCACTGGTGGCTCTGGTTGATGGCTTTCTTTCTTTCTTTTGTCCTTTCTTTTTCTTTCTTTCTTTCTTTCTTTCTACTCAACCATCTGTATATTTAATGCACAGAAATTCAAGGTACTTCCATAATATTAATCACATTAACTTTATAGCGCCTTTTTTGTTATTAATATAATTAGTGTGTGTCTGATTAATTTGCTATTAGCCTAGTGGGCATGGCAAGGGAGAAACAACAATGTGGGACAAGCGATTAAAATTGATTTGCTATTTAGAACATTTACTTTGGAAGAGCAATGAAATTTATATCTGCAGAATAGACACTGAGATGATCAGATGTTTTGCTAAAATCCCAAATAGCGTATGCTAAATTAGGTGATTTGGTTTTGTGCTGCTGGGTAGCCCTGATGATTTTCACCGTGGAATATTTTGAAGAACACCGCAAGCACAAAATGAAGTTTAAAGTGATGGAATTCGGAACTGTTAGTGGAAGGTAAACAAACGTTATAACTAGGAGCCCAAAGAAATCTATCGCTCTGCTAATTTCGGGGAAGCCAGCAACTGCATTAAAAGTCATGTTTGTTTGTGGGAATGGCATGTATCTGCCCATCCTGTGTAACATTGCATAAAACATGAGACAGCACCAAATGTTTAAATGTGCTCAAATGAGCCATGCAGATGCAATGAAATGCAGATTCGGAGTTTCGCCACAGGTGACACAGTATGGCATGACAACTCCTGTTGACTGACTCCAAGCCAACCCTGAGATCATCCAGAAGCTCCAAAATTGCATTGCTAAATGGACGACAGTTCACCATCAATTTAGTTTCCGGCGTTTCGAAAAATGCTTACACAAGTGGAAAAGATTGGTTCTCCCCTCTCGCCTCTCATTGTACCTGCGCCTCCGCATCACGGTTATGCACAGCGGTGCCGTTAGCACCTGCCTGTCGGATGTGGTATTTAAATAAGCAAAATCAGCTATCGTAATTCGTCGCGGGTTTGATAAATCACATTCCGCATAGTACATGAACCTATTTGCATATATTCCTCCGACAACGCACAAAATCAACTGCGCAGCAATTCGCCCTCCTTGGCAAAAGCAATCCTGGGTGTGCGGTTTGTACATCAGCTTTCACATTTGTTTGAATGAGCTATCAAGTTTGCACTTTTTTTGTGTGTGCATGTGCAAACCTTTAGAAGGGCAAAGTACAGTTGTTTTCCATTTATGTACCTACTTGAATAGTTGTTTTTTTTATCATAAAAAGACTACTGATCATACCTCTTTATCAGTGCTATTCACTGTTTGAGGATGCATGGATGATCCATGAATTGATCATGAAGAGTTATTATTAGTAGAACAACGTGACATTATCAATGGAAAACAAAATTCCATCCACCTAAACTTAGACTATGACAAAACCCATTTGTACTATTGTTTTTATATCAATGTGTGCTCAAGACTTTGAGAGAGACCGTATCATCCCTTTAAGAATTATATAAATAATAATGCTTAAGATCATCAAACAAATGTCAATATCAGACAAATATAACCCAAGTGAACTTAAAATGCTGCTTTTAAATTGTGATTTTATTTATTAAGTAAAAATATATATATATTTAGTTACCTGTGGAAAAAGTAATTACCCCCTTTGTTAAATCATGAATTAATTGTAGCTACTCACAATTTTTGGTTAATTTTCACTGATCACACCTAAGCCTGATTACCTTCAGACCTGTTCAATCAAGAAATCACTTAAACAGAATCTGTCCTGACAAAATCAAGTCAGACAAAAGATCTAAAAAAGCTGCAACAAAATGACCCGATCCAAAGAAATTCCAGAGCTGTCAAGAAATAAAGTAATTGACATCTATCAGTCTGAAAAGGGCTACAAAAGCCATTTCCAAAGCGTTAGGATCCCAGTGAACCATAGAGAGAGCCATTATTATCACTGGGAGAAAACATGGAACGATGGTGAACCTTCCCAGGAGTGGCTGGCCTCCAAAGATTACCCCGAAAGAACAGCAATGACTCATCCAGGAGGCCACAAAGGAACTCAGGACAAGTTCTAAAGAACTGTATTCCCTCCCTTGCCTCAGTTAAGGCCAGTGTTCATGACACAACAATAAGAAACAAGACTGGGCAAAAATGGCATCCATGGCAGAGTTTGATGATTGATGATTGTTGTGGAAGAAAATGACAGCTAGTCCGTGTGTAGTGTGTGTGTTTGTGTGTGTGTGTGCATGCTCGTGCGTGCCCTACCTGTTCTGACAACACAAAACGGTTAATTCGCTGTCGTGGGAGATGAGTGGTTCGCTGCCAGCGAGCACACAGGCAACACTCCGGCAGAAACCAAATGTCTTCACCATGACAGTTTTTTGAGGAAAGAGAGTACACATTGCCAGAATCATCCTTTCTATCCAATTCAAACTTGGCTCTCTCCCCCTTTTTTTTTTTAATTTTTTTATTACAAACCATCAATTACAGTCATTTGATTCTAACGCAGTTTGATTGATGCTTAATTCTTTTCATCAATTATTCAGTTTTGAACTGCACCTACAGTATATTAAAGTGAGTCGTCAGTGTTGATTGTATATTGATGACATTTTACATTTACCTCCCCCAGTGTGCGCCCAGATTCTGTCCAATTTGTGGCAGCAAGCCCGAAGGACCGTGCTCCCACAGACAGGTCTCGGCCCACTCTTCTGCCGTGCGCTCCAACTCTGTGTCCCATTCCTGAACAAGGGAGGAGAAAAAAACAATAGCAAAAGGGGAAACAATTATGGAAACCTGCACATTCCGATAAAAAGATTGAATACAGTGAACCTCCGCTAAATCATTGCTTATCGTTTGTCCCCTCGTTATCTCATTTTTTTTTTAGTGATTGATTTTTTTAAATGGGTTTTTATTAGGGCCCTTTTCAACTCTTTTTTTTTTTTAACAGAGTATATATATATATATATATATACTCTGTAAAAAAAAAAAGATATATATATATATATATATATATATATATATATATATATATATATATATATATATATATATATATACACCCGCTACCCTAATGTGGACAAGGGGAACCGCAAATGCATGGATGGATAGGCTTATATTGCAGGGATTTGCTCAAATGCCCATAAAAGGGTTTGCCATCCACGATGAAATTAATAATGCTTCACAACGTTATGTTGCACTTACTCAGCTGACTTGTCTTTTCTCGTAATATATCCCGTAAAAAAATACATTTAAGTAATACCATATGTTTGGGGTAAAGATCTGACTCTGAAAATTGATAATTCGACTCGGCGGTGATTCGTATTCCAATTTTGAGGTTTTTCTGAGAATGCTAAAAGTGTCCTCGCTCCACACTGACCTATATTCAAGCATACAAAATGTTACACTAACACCAGATGTACAATATTTTCTCTGAAGGACACCATATGCTGGCTTTTAATGGCACACCTTCACTCTCACCCTCCATCAACCGGTTTCTGGAAGAGTTAATTAGTTTTTTTTACATCGGTGTGTGGGAGTTAAATTGGGACCAGGGCAGAGGTGTCGCAAGTTCCCATATTTCACACATTGGGCCGTGGACGTTAAAGCTGGCTTCTTCCTGGAATCTCATCCAAGAATGACTGCAAACTCTCAAACATACACTACTTTTAACACGTCCTTCTCTTCCATCGTGTGTCACCCACTTAGGGTCCCACTGCTGTTCTCTGCATTACCCAAGAAACACACACCTATACTGTACCTCCGCGCAGGATATCTGGCAGCCCTGCAAAATATCACTGAAGGGAAATAGTCGATGAGGTGATCAGAGATGAGAATTGGAGAATTAAGGTTTGTGTGCCATAGCTGTTGTTGTTCTTCACCAATGTGCGAATGTTAAATTAGACCCATACGGTGCATACTTGAAACTAGGCTCCCGCACAACCAAATGATTACCAATAGTTTCACATATTCCTATCGTTTTTCAAAGCAGAACATTAATTACAAATGTGTAAGATTAAAGAGACCTTGAGTGGTCTGAGACCCTGAGTGGTGATAACATTTTCTCCTATGATTTAGTTAAATAAAAACAAACATTAATATGAGCCCCCTCGGTTTTAAAGCAGCAGTGTTGAAACCCTGATGTATTGCGCCGCAATATGACATTTAATGAAAATCATTTGTTTACCAGAAACCTTATCTATGTTCCTAAATAACCTCTGCTGCAAATCAGTGCCACTGTGCAATGTCCTGTTTTCACTTTGTGCTATTGAGGCAACATTGGAAATGCCAGCTCACAGTTCAGTTATAGAATCAAGCTCAACTGGTAAGCAGACAGTCACAGAATCATTGGTGTTGTTTCCATCTCTCCATCACCGCTTAAGTCTTTCACGTCACGCACACACTTGTTTATTTCGCTTAACACTTCATTTGCAGCAACTTTTAGGCCCTCTTCGCTCATAAGGCCACATTCCAAAGGGTACGGGTTTTCTTCCTTCGCACCTTTTAGTTTCCTGTTCCATAATCAATTGTGCATGTCGAAAGAGTGCGGAAAGTAGTGGAAATAGCAAAATATGAAGTGGCATTTACTTGAATTGTCAAGCTCTAGATAGTGAAAGAAAGCCACAGCTAAGTCTTTTGTTGAGCGAGTTATAGGTTTAATGTTCTCATACCATCAAGTTCAGTTCTTTGGTGTTGATGTTTGCAGCAATATTATGGAAATAGCATTGGACTCCCACATGGGTACTCTTAGCCCACCATATTGGTTTGGAGTGTACCGTTTAGAAACTTTGTATTTTTATGAGTCGCTTCCTTTACTTGTTTTTGGATCCGGAGGCAGCCATATTTGGACAAGATTTCTGAGCCAATATGGAGTTCCACCAAGCTAAGCCGCTCTATTAGGCTTGATTTACACTGGATGTTTCAGGCTCAAATGCAATCAATTCAATTCCTATTATGTGCTTATATGAACTCTCTATTTGCACGTATATATATAAATGTTAATTCGGGACCGATTTACCAGCCTTTAATTACTTTTGATAATCTACAATCAAGTGACATTTTGAAGGACAGAGGTGTTTTGGCATCTGAAAATGCAAACATTTGAAAACCTGTCTCAAAGTGAACGGTATATATATATTTTGTTGTTGTTGTTGTAATTTTAATTGTAATTTATGCCATTTATCATTTCAGTGTAAATGCTGGAAACTGTAGTTGGTGAAAATGAACGTCACAACGTTTGTGCATTTTGTACACACGGGTTCTGCCTTCAGTTGAGTCACAATTTTCAAACCAACATACAGAAGAAATGTATTTTAGCTCATTGTCAAAGAATCACAGGGGTTTCCCCCTATCTCCGATTTTAGAACACTGTGGAGTGTGAACTCTTGGTTATCCAGGGGAATATTGACCCCCCCCCCCACACACACACACACCCCACACCCCCACTGTGTGGTATAATGACAGAATTGGAACGAAGCCACGGGGATAAGAGAAAGGGAGATGGCTCAGTAGAGAGGAAACAGGAAAGGGGAGAGGAGGAAATGTGGGGATTTGAATTGATGATATCTTTGAGTCTCTGAGGTGATCGCCACAGAGGGTGAGCCGGGTTCTGGTTTAATACCTAAACGGACAATAACACAGCTATGTATGTGTGCATATGTGGGTGAGGGATGTTTTTATTTGCATCTGCATGCATGAGTGTGTCGGTGGAGCAGAGGCACATGAAGTCCTTCCAGTAGTGGCGCTGTGTGCTTTTCTGAGAGGTGACAGCACTCCAACAACACAGACCGAAAAATGAAGTCAGGAAAGAAGCTTGCACCACTTTCAAAACTAGCAATGTACAGTATGGTCATGGAGGACTACAATGTTGGCAGTATTTTCTTTTTAAAGAGACTCTACACAGAGACGTTTTTTTCAAATTAATCTATGCCTAGCTTGGGGGCTTAATTTACCACGCATCAAAACTGAGACAAACATGGGAAAGAGGTACAGACTGACATATTGGCAATTATTTTTTTCTCTAAATGAAAGACTCCACAGATGTTGACAGCCAGTGAACCAGAAACAATTTTTCTGAAATATATCGTTTTTTGTGTTGTCGTTTTTTTTAATCCTATTCTGTGCAGCTCAAAAGTAAATGGGTCATTGTCAGTTTGCGAAAACTCAAATCAAGACACAAGTTCACCACTACAGTTCAATTCTGTTTTGCCATGGTACTTACAATGTAAATGGAATCAAGAACAAGAACTGTACCTCTTGATGTAAATGCATCAAAGTAGAGACTGTGGAGTATAATATAGAGCAGTGTCAAGTGCTAAGGCAAACATAGTTGGCAAATGTTAGCACGACTGCTTATGTTGATCATTTCTACCCGTGTATCCTCAAATGCACCAATGACCGACCAGAAGTGGAACCAGAACTTGGAATCTGACTGACCGAGTACAAGAAATAGAATGTCTGAGAACCTGCTTTTGCTCATGGAAAAGCCTCAATATTTAGTACTTTAAAATATGGAAATAGTTTTTTCACTTTGTCCTCACCTCACTTGATTAGTCAACCCTTCTCATCTGCCTTTCAATTCTTTGAAACCCTCTTTCCTCTCAGTTTTCAAATGTGTGTATATCATCTTTAGACCTGTTACTGTTTACCTACTCTTTGCCAATGCTCTCACTGACCTCACATACTCTCGTTGCTCGCCTCCCCCTAATTCACCCCTGGGTGCCCCTGAATGTTATGAAGAAAAAAAGAGAAAAGAAAGAAAAAACAGCTAACTGTAACGGGAGACAGTAGAAAGGAGCCTTGCACTGCTTACTGCTGGCTCAGCATTTCTCCACAAGTGTGCTTCAACTAGAAGCCTGCCAAGCTCCAATTCATTCACGTACGCGCGCACACACACACACGCACACACACACACACACAGTCCTCCAATCCAAACTCTCAATTGTACAATTGCATAGTCCAGCAATTGCCCCCAGCAGGAACTGTTTATTTGACTTCACCGTGCAATAATACTGCCTTTTGTTCTGTACCTCTTTAAGTGAGACAGAAAAAAAAAAAAGTCATTACTTTCTGAACGCTGTATTGATTTTTAACGGGCCATGTTCATGTTGGAGACCATTCACAATGGCAGTCAGGCGGCAGCTACACATGTAGCGTGTTTGCAAGCGTTCCAGATGGCCTGAGCGTGGGGCACTTAACTTTGGAAGAGGCGTGTTTGTGTGTGTGTGTGTGTGTGTGTGTGTGTGCATGTGCGTGTTTGTGTGTGTGTACTCATGCAAAGCCTGCAGGATCACTTTTCACCATGCAATTAGAATCAAGAGCGCGACACCCCGGCTTGTTTTACCAGCTGTCTCACCCCCATCGAACACGCGCACACACAAGCACCAAACATACTGTATCTCGTAACATGAGTAAAGTTATGCATTTATTGGCAGCATGGTGTTTTGTTTTGTTTTTTTCCTGAAAAAACAACCGGTCACATGTGTAGGGACTAATGTGTGTAAACGTGCCAGCTGCTCTGGTGGCGCTCACTGAGCTGTACGGCCCACAAGTACACTTCTGAAGTTCAGACTGGGGTCACTTATGTCGCTTTTCCACTGCTAAGCACAAGCTTGGCTAAATTTGGAGGTTTTTTTTGGTTTTCCATTTCAAAGTAGTAAAGAGGAAAACTGCATAACGCTACGCTGGATTGAACGTATCAGTCCTCATCTTTGACACACTAACGAACGACAACAATGGAGGAGAATTAGGTTTTCCTGTTTTATATTTGAGTTTTGATTTCTAACCATGTACGGTGTGCAGGGACTGAGCCCAACAACAACAACAAAAAACTGCACGTAATTGACACCTCCCAAAAAGACTTATAATCGCCCTTCGAAGCCAAGAGATGTTGCTAAATGAAGCTCCTCAACTCACTTCCACATAGCAGATGGGTGAATTATTCAGTGAATAACAGAGGATAGATTTCCCCCCAGCCACCCAAAAACACATTTTTTTTTTTAAATAGCACTGCATTTTAATATATAATATAAAAATGTGGCAAACATAACAAAGGAGAATGTAACGAAATAAACTGGTTTTATAAAGTGTAATTAAGCCAGACACGCTCGCACAAAGACACACATACACGCACTGTAGTATTCATGTGTTGTGTGCCTTTGAGAGGCATGACCGAGTGAGTGACATCAGGGAGCTCGGACTGCAGCTCCGATTGGCTGTTTATGACGCGGTTGGTTCAGTCTGAGGTCCCCTCCATGCTCCTTGCGAGTGTTTTCATTTTGTATTCGCTCTTAAGCTTTTAGTCTCGTTCAATAAAGGGCTAAAAGTACATCGGTGCCTCTAATTCAAATTTTAGCTCGCAACTCGAAGCAAAACATCGAGCATCGGCAAAACTTGTAAGTTGGGACACTATTAAGTCGGTGTAGCCCTATATTCACACATGTTGTGGCAATGACAATGGTTTCTCATCACCCATATGGAAAGGTTGAGACCCTTGACACCCCGACTGATTTCATAACTTTTAGTACAATTTTTGTCAATTGAAAAATGTCTATAACAGTTTGAGAAGGTGTCAAGTAGTAGAAAAGGAGTATCATAGTACACACCATAGTCAACCGACTGCATCCACTCACCATGTACTCCATGTTGGATGCTTGGGGGTACACTTGACCTCGGAGCTTGTTGTGCAGGTCCAGTATAAGCTGGGCGTCACTGTCGGTGATGGCCCTCCTCCCCCTCTGCTTGGCCTCCCACCAGTCGCCATCCTCATCCAGGTACTTGTCCAGCATCTGCTGCCACCCCGTGGAGTTGAGATGCATCGCCATGGAAACAGCCCTCTGGGTGACCGATAGCAGCAGCGGCAGCAGCGGCAGTAGTAGCAGCGGTCGGTTTGGTGGTGCGAGTTTCATTTTTTTTTTTTTTTTTATATCAGTGCTGATGTGCACCCCCCAAAAAATGCCACATAGAATGGATGTGTGGTGTTAGGATGGAGATCCAATCCTTGGCACTGGATTGTGTGAGCTGGCAAGAAAAAAGTAACAGTTTGTATGAGACCATCAAGTCAGCTCTTAAAGGTTCAGGCAGCTTTAAGTCTTACAGTGCAGTAACCTATTAATGTCCCTAAAATGCATGTTTCTCAAATTTGATCAAAGCACCTCGTAGCTTTAGTATTTAAGTTGATCCCTACAGTACGTCCCAAAGCCAAATAACGGCAACTTTACAGGTAACATTGGTTAATGCAATGCACTAGCTTGTCACTCCAAGTGTTGACCTGTATGACAAATTGTAGCTAAATACTTTACACTTAACATTAACACAATCACTGTTTTGTTTAGTTTTGGTTTTTTTTGCATAAAAATTGCAAAGAGCTTGTATCATTCATGACATAATTGTAATACAATTGCCCCCCCCGAATTGGGAATTCACCCATTTGCAGTTATGAGGTCTTCTCATAACTGCATCCTACTGGTTTCCTACTGGTTTCAAAAGTATGTGACTTAAGTGTGGCGGCGTTAATGTTTCCCACTAATCCTAACCCACCTTAATGGCTCACCTTAACCCCGCTTTAGCCCCAACCCTAGCCCTAAACCTAACCAGAACAAACATCTTTGTTTTTATTTCGTCCAAATGTGATACATGTTTGGGATGTCATCGCGTCACATGTGCGTGGCCTGCCCTCCCCGCGATGCAAGAGCCAAACATGTTGCAGCCGGGCGTGTCTTAAGGCCTCGCCACATGCCGTTTTGTTGATACGGAGGAGGCTCAGTGTTTGCACAGGCTGAGGAGGAAGTTAGTTCTTGGACGCTCTTATTTTATTTACAAGTCACCGGAAGTCTGGAGGTGGAGAGAGCGAGGCGGCGACTTGACTAGTCGGTGCAAGCAAGCAGACACCGGCGAGAGCTGTGTTTTGACTCAAGATTTTTCCCTTTGCTGTACAATACTGCATTTTTGTACAGCAATGTTTAAAGATGTTTATTGGTGTATGAAATGCTATTAAAGTCTTTCAGGATAATAGGTTGTAGTATATTTGTGGACTAAACTATTAATATAGGCAACTATAACGATCACTTATCGCAAATTATATCACTTTTCGGGGTCGTCAATTATACGCGGAAATTTGCTAATCGCGGCCTGACTCAATATCTACCCTCTGGGAACAGTCGGGGTCCACTGTTATTCACCCCAAGAAATTGGTACATAGACCACTTTCTACGGGGACCACCAGGTGTCCACAGACCACATGTTGAGAACCCTTGCTCGAGTTCAGCCATTATGTGTATTTATTGGACTACGCGGTAACTGTTCATACGTTCCTGGGTAAAAGAGTAGAAAAAGATGAAGTGCAAACATTTCGGGCTTTCAAACCGAAGGCCACATATTCTATCCGATACTGGATGGCGTGGCTTGACTGGGAGAACACTGGAGCCAGTGATGAAATTCCTTACTGCTGTGAAAGTTGGAATTCAATTCAAAGAAATGAGCATGCACGCTAAGCATTTACACGAGTGAGTGTCCTGTGCAAAATGCGTTATGGACGAAAATGTACCTGAAATGGATCGAGGTGAAGCCCACTGAATGAAATCCTGGGCTGCGTGAAACAAGCGAACTTTTGCAGCAGCCGGTATAAAATCCGCCTTCAAAGGTCCGCGCGAAGTGGAGAGTTCAGGTGCGACACGAAGTGACACAAAGTTTGCTTGGCTTTTTTTCTGCAGTGTGGACCTTTGAGTCTTAGAGGTTTTTGCAGCAAAGCCTCCTCAAGCATCGCTTAGCAACATTTTATCCTCCGCTCAGCACGCTGCTGCCTCTGGCCACGCCCCTTCCACCCGCTGCCAAAAGCTTCAATGCTCGTGAGAACATTCTTCTTTTTTTATTTTTGACTTCATTTTTTTTTTTTTTTTTTTTTTTTTTAGCCTTGAACTTGTCCTAACTATTATATACTGTATTCTAACTTATTATTCACATTTCATATCTGACTGAAAAATCCAACACGCTTTAATCACATGAGTTAATTAGTTAGTTTTAGTTTAGTTAGTGTGTAATTGTTTACTCGCCTGACTTGGATGCATTGAGTCCAGTTCCCACTCATTGAGTGTGAATGGTCTCTCGCTCTGTTCCCTGTGATTGACCAGTCAAACGTGTAAGTGTGCTTTTCACCAAAGTATTATTTTAATTTGTCTTATTTAGACTTTCTGAACTTTGTCTCAATGGTTGTAATAACGGCATTGCCACAATTACAAGAGCATGCATAGAATCTCTGATTTCCTCTCCGCTGCTCAAACACTGCATTCTATCTGTGGATTGCCATGATAGGCTGTAACCTTTATTTAGCATGCTTTATTTACCAATTCACATGAACGTTCTTAGTTTCAATTTCTGGTGTCTCTTCGTGTTCGCGGCCGACTGTGTTGAGAAACGCGTTAATCTGAGCCAGAGTTTTTGCCCCCTCGGTGGGGCAAGGCGCTGAGGGTGGCCCCCTTTTCACCTAAATGTTCACAGGTGACCTCTCTTGGGGGGTTAAAACACAAAGCGACTGTTAATTCCAAAGGCCCAACCTGTCGTCAGCGTTTCTCCCCGCCTCAAACACGCGAGCAAATTCCAGTAACATAATGGAAACGGGCACATTTTGTCTTTTGTCATGTGGCAGATGTGGAAACAATTGCTAACCGTGGGGCCTCAGTGTATATGCTGACTTTCCATCAGAAGAAACAAGACAGGCTTCACGGAAAACTTTCGGGACATCGTACGGCACTTGAGGACACTCGTCTCTGTCTTCAGTAAACGCATGATATCATTTTTCATCGACAATATCTGTCTAAACCTTTCATGCCTGGTTGACCTCAGCTATTTAACCTACTTCTGAAAATATGAGTCAGTAGAAGCGCACTCACAAGGAAGCAGGTTTCTCCCCTTACACCACAGCCGTCAAAATAGCAACACTCTGAATTTGCTCTGCATTCCCCGGAGGAAAGTATGAAGAAGCCAAAAACGCTCCTTCATCTGTGGTAGAATTAGCGCCACGGTGCATTCATGTTTGTGCGCCGGCCTGCATAACACAAATCCGAACCAAAATCGAGAGGTTCGCTCCGTCCAGCAATTCAGAACACAATTAAAACACGGTTTCAACTTGCACAAAAATTTCTGAACCACAACCACAGTCGTGCATCCCATCAGCCGAGACCTCAGCGTCAGCATATCTCGTGAGATCGAGGTTCAGTCAGCACCTAAAGGGCTTTTTTGTAGTTTTGTTTTTGTACAGAACACTGATAGGAAGTAGCGGTAACTAGAGGCAGTGGGGGTGCATATTCCCATCATACAAGAATGTACATTGAACTCCAAATTGTCCCTCTTGAGTGCTTAACTTTGAATTTCCCCCATATTTTGTGTATGTAAATGTCACAGATTTGAGGTCGACAAGGTTCCCACAACAGATTGTGTTCACCTTTAAAAGGTTCCACTACGATGCATCCTCGAATAGCTCAAATGAACTCAAATTAAACCTTGTTTATCTCCTGCATTTCGCCATTGTTAAGCCCTTCCATCGCCTCCTCCTCCTGCGTGGAACTCCATGAACCCTGCAGAAAGCATCATCTGTGCCAGACACAACAACTTCAAGCAAACTTTTGATGGCCAGCCTTATCTGCTCCAGCGCTCTGTAAATAATGTTTTGGGTTGGACTGAGGTCAGCGCTTTTCGGAACAGGCTTTGGGTGAGCGTGAGAGTAAAGGACATCAAGGTCATCTGGCAGATGAGACTTTCAGCAGGGCTGGCTGTCTCAGATTCACACAACATGGTTTAGTTGCCTCTACCCTCTTGCGGTCAAAAGATGTAACTGCAGTCTCCATTTTGGAGACACGGTTAATCACGACAGAACTCGGAAGTATTGAACGCGTTTAACATTTACAGTCGTCGGCCCGACCGTTCTGTGTGCAGATTATGAAGGGAGGGGGGGACGACGACGACCATTTTCTTAGTCCACCCCGCCCCACACCACAGGATAATTGCTTAGTATAGTCTTAATTTAGTTAATTAGTTAATTGGGCACTTACCATGATCGCAAAGTGAGCGAAATGCTCAAATTTGATCTGATCTGATATGTGTATACCTACTAATACTGTCCTTGAATGAACTAGAGCACCCATAAAGCATCATTTTGTTTTTTTAAATGTAATCATGAAAGAAGAAGCCAAGGTTCCGGCAAAATGCCACATTTTCGCACACTGTCACATAATAGCTGATCCCATTGAATGGTCCACAGGGTCTCTGATAGAAAAGGCTGCAGTAGTAATATTATACCAGTAGAGAGCGCTGTTGGCTCTTACAGTATGTCAAGCTGCTGTGGACTCGAATAATAAAAGCAAAGCACTTCTGCGCATAAACCTCAGACTACCGCTATGTGTCAGTGTTCTTCAAAACAGGTACTGTATGTTGTGACGCACACACCAAAAAATAAAAATAATAATAAAGCCAAGCTGAAAAAAATGATCAATGATTTCAGTCTTTATTATTTTATGTAGTTATTTTATTATTATGCACTGTTTTAAATGATGTTGTCTTGAATCTTCACATTGAGGAATCTGCTGAAAATCAATGTTATTCAGCTATTTTATTGTATGAATTGATTTCATTTTAGTAGCACTCCTCTTTTTTATCGTGGTCATGTGGGCAAAAGCGGAATGTTTATGGTGTTAGTGCCATTGCTGTGTGTGACAACGATTCATTAGATCAGTCTGCAGATAACGACATCTTCAAATAGTTGGACAACATATTTGATTTAACAAATGTATTGGCCTGATTTTTGATAGTATAATAAGTTAATATGATCAAGTGTAATAGAAGTGTTTTTGTGACCTGATCTCGTAAAAATGTCTGTTATGAATGCTGCTCTGTTTTGAATAATGCTGCAACGCATCATGAGAAGTCGGCACCGTTTTTGTTTCAAAGCTTCAATAAACTTGTTGACCCAAAAAAACAAATACAAAAAAGTGGAGGAGGGAAGCCCATCTGATTAAGGCCTCGCTTTCCCAGCTCTGACGATGATGATGTTGGCCCACGTCGAAGTCTGATGTCCCTGCTGGGCCCCGTACTGTAAAGAGGCTGGTAGGGCCTCGTCCAAGACAAAGAGTACGGAGGGTAAACAGGGAATGTTGCCCACCTTTGGTTCAGTGTGTGTTCTTAGACCTCAGTGGTCAGCTCTAGATTCTCGTCATGTAGTCGTCTTCTCGAAGCGCTGTACTACATGTTAAGTGCTGTAGTTTTGATGTTTCAAAAATCCTGTACTGACAATATATACAATAACTGCAATATCACCGAGTGGATCTCTCCCAAAGACCCATAATCGATAACATTAGGTTGAGCTTGCTGCCAACTGGCTGCCCTCTATACTGTATACAGTACATTGCGTGCCTTATTGATTTCACATTCCTTCTTGTTTTGCTTTAAAAACGTGAGCTGCTACTCTTCATCGATAGTGCTCCGTTGGGCTGCACACGAATCGGTGGTGTCTCGACTTGTGAATCGAGCGGGCGTGGAAAAGCGATCATCGAATCAACATTTTCAGATTCAAATCATAATAAGTATTGGACTATCATACTACTGCAACTGCCACCCGTATGTACTTCAAAAAATACAAAATGTTTCACAATTTTTAGCCTGTTATGACAGACGCCATTTGGACTTACTGCGGATAGTTTCTGCACATGTGCGCAGTTGTAGGGCGTTGTTGCAGTTGACCCCCCACTGAGATCTCAAATATTTGTCGCCTAATGTGAATTTTTTTTTTTTAACCTTCATATTTGCTGTTTTTGTACTCGGGTCAAAGCCCTGCCTAATATGAAAGTATTGCCTTCCGCCATCTTGTTGCTTCTACAAGCAGTTATAAACCTTTTTAGTTGCGCATCAATTACTTTGGGAGTTTTGTAAGTGCAGCAGGGCTTAGTCCCAATCCCCCGCAAATAGTTTGCAGTTCAGTGTGCTGGCCTCAAACAAGTTTTGTCGGACCGGTAGGATTATTGCTATGGCATAAGGCCAGAGGCTGACCTGTGTCCCAGAACTTACACCGCCTGCTATACAACTATACCGCTATACTGTACTCCACTCTGTTTATAATTATCTCCCCTTTTTGTGTTCTCTGATTGTACAGCATTGCTCAACCAACGAGTTTAATGTTGGCCAAAGACTTGTAAACTGCACTGTATAATAACCTTTTAAGCCATAAATGGGGTGAATATAAAGTAGACGATAGAAGTTTTAAGGCCTGATTCCATCTCATGCCCTTAAAATAAAATGGAATATCCGTGCTTGGGTATTCCAAATATGCCTTGTTTACGCATTGCCAATGCACCAGACTATGTGATGAGTTTACATTGCCAAGATCAAGCCACGAGACAAGAAAAGTGGCCACAACATCTCCAACTTGGTGTTGTAGTTTGTAAATGCCTTCTTGCATGTGTGTGTCAGTCACGTACACTTTCCCGAATGTTAGGGCGGTATGTCCTAACCAAAAAAAGGTCGACGGACAAAAATAGACACCTGAGACCCTCCAAGTGATTTGTGCGCGAGAAAAACCTTTATTTTTATGCCTTGTTTGAAGTCAGTGGCATCCATCTTAAAAGAAGCGTGAGTGCAAATACGTGCCCCAACCGTTAACTGGGCCGCTCCGAGAGATTTATGGTCGCAAAGGCTTTAACATGTACGTGCCAACATTGGAGGAGGTTCCCAAAACACGTTTCAAGTGGCTTACATCAGCCTCTGGGCAGCACATATGTCAACACAATCATGTGAATGCAGGCACATTACTCCATATTCGAGTGAGGGACATAAATACAGTACATGTGATGGCTTTCTGTGTAACACGTCAAGAGTAGAAAACATGGGCCTCTTGGTGGATGCGTAACAACTTCACTCACTCTTGTTCTTGCGGAACATATTATCAATTCAAAAGACATCCAATCGCAGCCATAGTGTGGCACATATTATTCAAAATCAGTAGGGTTCTTGCTCTGAGATGCCCATGAATGCCTGACAATTTAAAGACATCTTGGAATTTAGGACCAATATCGCGAACATGTACTGACTTGACCTTTTGGCCACAGCCGTCTTATCAGAGATGATGCAAAATCAATTGGATTCTTGCCTTTCCTACACAGCCATGCCGGAAGGATTGAAGGTTGAAGGCATCAATTTGCGAAGGGGGGGTTACACGGACTTGAATAATCGAGGTGGGGAGGTCTCCACATGCCCACTTCACGCCACAGATCTGTGATCTCCTCCCGAGCCAGTTTTACATCATCCGCCAGTCGAGGTCTGCTTTCAGTTCCTTATGAACACACTTTGCATGCTTCAACCTCCCGGACTCGAGCAAAGCACTTTCTTCTTCCGCTACGTTACATCATGTATCCATTGTTGGACAAGTGAGCAGTGTCACGTAATATTGTTTTGGTTTCTCAAAACCTCAAATCGCACTCCAATGGGGGAAATAAATGATGCAATTTTGATTTGCCACATGGAGAAGACTTACATTTTAATTTAAGAATTGGAAGCTTCCGATGCTGGCTGTACAATTAGCAAAACTACTTTGTAAGAAAAAAAAAAAAAAAGATTGCACCGCTACTCAAAAATAAGCAACAGAAATTGTTGCGCAATGTGCAAACAAACAGGAATTTGAAGGGTTAAAAATAAAAATGAATGAGTATTTTATATCTGTGGCAAAAACTGATGGAAGTAACAATGCATCCAGTAAATGAGGCAAAAAACGTAAAACGTATTGGAAATTACAAAGCGTACAACTAGCTGAGATTTAGGAAATCACCAATTAATAAAACAACAGGGTTAAAGCTCATTATTATGCTACTAGTTGGCCTCTGGATTGTGTTTGTACAACTGCGTAGTATGTCCTCTGTCGATCTGCAGCAGGTTTGTACATTGAATCAATCAATCGTCAATCCTTTGTTTGGCTTTCCAATGCAAAGTCGCCAATTCCTCAAAATCTCTCGCTCGCTTGATTCCAGGGATTGTTAAAGTCTCGTGCTGAAGTGCAGGAAATGCTTTATATCACTCATACGATGCAAAGTTTTGCGTAAAGCTCCGTGAGTGTATTACATTCCGACCTTGGCAGATGTCTTTTGAGCACCTGGGCTCACACGTGTTCGGTTAATGAATAAAACATTTCACTGAGTTGTTTGTTTGTTTGATAGTCTGCCGACATCAGGGCCAACTCTCAGGCTGACCCAGACGCATGCCTTGCGATCCCATACGGGGGAGAAGAAGACAGAAAAAAAAAAAAAAAAAAAGCAGAAACATCTGGAAAAAACATCAAATCTTTACACATTGAAACCAAGCATCTACTATTTTCCTCCTCATTGTCTTCAGGTGCACTTAAAATGGTGATGCTTTCAAGAAAATGTCCCTTTTTTATGCGTTGTGTGCCTGGAGGTGACAGACATACTGTACTCGCTCTTTACAGCGTCTTACATTCCATTCTGCTCCCCGCCTCGCTCAGCTTTGAGGTCAATGCCTTCCCTGGACAAACTCAGACAAGAGGCTCCCTTGAAACCTGCCCGTGTTTCCACTCCGCTTTTTTCTCTCCCACGCAGGATGTTGGACTGTTTAATGTTAATTTTGATACAGTGGAACCTTTCAGCTTGAACCTGATTCGTTCCAGGACACTTAGAGTATATACTGTACAGGGGAGTAACATTTGAACACTTTTCATTGTCAATCAAGTATGAAAGGAAATTTACCATTGATAATAGACAAAAACAATACTCTGTCTTCAATTTATCACCTTTTACCTCTAAATAATACGGATCATAAACTACACTAAAACAAAAACACTCTCCCTTAAATGATAGCTGGTTCATACGAAGCGTACAGGGTGTGAAGAGGGAGGAGAGTTGTTTAAATTTGAACAACTGTGAGCTAAAGTTTGGGAAGCATGATGATCTTGTGGTTGGCTTGTTTGCGTCTGAGGTTCAGGGTATTACTTTCCATCTTTTTTTCCATCTTATGGCATTTTGGTGTCAAGGAACTATGTTAAAATAAGTTGAGGAGTTTCATACAGACAAAGATAGTGCTTTGCTGCCACCTTGTGGCATCTTGATGTGAAGTAGCTACGTTGACGTGAGTTGAAGAGTTTCATTCAGACCTGAATAGTGCTTTGTGGCAGCTACAGGCAATTTGAAACCTTTTTGTGTGGGGCAATCACTCACAAATTGTCGATTTACGTAGTCGGACTCAGCCCCTATGTTAAAGTGAGTTGAAAAGTTTCATTTAGCCAAAAATAGTACTTTGCCGCCATCTTATGGCCTCTATAGGCAATTACAAACCTTTTTTGGGTGGGGGCAAATACTTACGAATCGTGCCTTTTCGCGGTAGGACTCAGTCCCTATGTTGAAGTGAGTTGAAGAGTTTCATTTAAACACAAATTGTGCATTGCTGCCATCTTGTGGTATCTACAGGCAATTATAACCCTTTTTTGAGTGGGGTAATTACTCGCAAATTGTCGCTTTTCAGGGATCAGTTTCCATCAACCATGAATAGCCTGCATGTCAGGATTGAATTGTCTATACTATACTCAGAAGTGCCTAATGGGAACAGTGCTATAGAAAATGAACGGATGGATAAGTTAAAGTTGTCGAAATAAATTACTTTTTGTGTTTGATACGGGAACCTCCTGGCATTTTGTAGGTATTGCCAGTTTGTCGGTTTGAATAATACTTCATTCATTAGGTGGACAAGTCAGAACTCATAGATGTGTTCTTCGTATAGTATATTTCTGTCCCCGAGCAGCATTTGTACACATCTGGTGCTTTGCCAATTGCTTTCAGGTACATGCTCTTCATGTTAGTAGTTGCTTTATAAAAGTTATGTATGTATTTGATTGAATTGTACCCAATTTCCAAAGTGTGCAATAACGTCAATTTCCTGTTCTATGGTTATCACCACACATTCAGACCCATTTCAGAATATTTTATTAACAACTTCAAAAGCAAGAGGGCAGTTCATTGCATAAATGCCTTGTAATCAGTGCCGAACATTTTCTGTTTTGTTTGAGTCACAGCAATGTTCACTGTTTTTGAATTGATCAGTTATGCTGCAAATGTGTTCTTTTCTTTACATTAAAAAATAATAATAAAGGCATTTGCCAATATTGTGCTAGTGCTTAATTGCCAATGAACTGCATACTGTTAATTGTTTCGTGATATGTATGTACAATCCTTTCATAAAACAATACAAAAAATGAATACCAATTAAATATTTCCCAATATAAAAATGAATAACTTATACATTAATTGTAGTTTAAGGATAGTCAAGGTAAAATAATTATGTACACATACAAAAAAATAATAAAACAGATTTTCTTGGCATTTTGGACATTTACAAACAATTAAGGTGCACTTGAGTGTCTTGCTCCAAAAGTGCATCACAAAGACAACATTGGATCGTTCTAATACATCAAAACAAATGAATATTAAATATACTAATGTACAGTGAAACACATGGGATTATCAAACAGATAAAAAGTCCGATATGTTGTGCTTTAAAAACATCAATTTGAAACGAAAGGGTGAAACAGCCAAATTAGAGCTGCTTTAAATTGCAAATTTAGGGGAAAACACGTGGACTTTTGACCACAGAAGTGCCAGTGTAGCCAACACTTGTTGACTTTTCTTTAGGTTTTGGTATTTGTAATGTAAAACAAGAAGAAAATAAATTTATACTGTACATTTAAATGTTCTAAGTGCACGTTTGCCAATTCCTCACAGGACAAAAGCCTGAGGATGAAGCGTGTGGTGTTGCTATACTGGCGTCCGTTTGAAGTTATATCCCAACATTCCGAAAAAAAGGCAGAGCACACAACATGGAGGTGTGATGCCCGCATAGCACCATAGTGAGCGCCTAGAGCAGCTATCGTGATGTTAGGGCCTTTAATTGCTACATTGTCAATGGTAAATGTACGTCGCACCGCGCATGTGTGTGCGTGTGATTTTAAGCATCCATTCTGCATATAAAGTTAAAAAAAAAAAAAAAAAAAAAAAAACAGTCACGGCAAGTACAAAAAAAAGTCTTGTATAGTTACATTAATTTACAGTTTATCTACACATTGTTAAAATTGTCTGCTGCCTTCAAATGTGTCTTGGGGTCTTTAAATAAGCCATATATACAAAATAGACTGGTCCACGCAGGCTGTGCAAATCCTTCCGCCTTTAGATAAGAATAGTGTCTCTGTGGTCGTGTGGCTGGGCAGGCCTTGTTTATTTGAACCAGTGCAGGTAGTTTGTATTCAGAGCGGGGAAGCACATGTTGTTGCTGCACGAGCCGCCGTAGCTGGGGGGGCAGGCGGAGCAGGGCACCCCGACTTTGTAGGGAGCCTCTCCGATCCAGTTGCCCCTAGAAGACACAACGGCGGGGAGTGTGAATCCGCGCTGAAAATGGGCAGGAACGAGACCAGGAACAGCGAATGCTTTTACTTGTGAAACAGGAACATTAACTCTGGTGTGTCCTTGTCTTCTACTTACTATCACTGTGCACATCAGGAATTTTGGATTTTTTTTTTTTTTCTTCCGATGTTTGTTCACACTATGGACATCTGACAAAATTCTACTAATCATTGGTCGACTACGGGAAAAATTAACAACCACTGAGTTTTCTGCTGAAAATCAATTGATTTTACTGATATCAGTACTGCATTTGAATTATTGGCAGTTGTTATCCATCAAAAGGTCATAATTATTTTAAAGAAAAATAAACACTCCAAATTCCAAAGCAGAATAAAAATATTGCTATCTTTACCGTTATTGATCAAATCATATGAAAATGACCCATATTGCCATTTTTTTAAACATTATTTTAACATTACTTAGGCGAGCGAAAAAGCATGTTCAGCCGTGGTGGTCTTAACTGTCCTCTAAAAAGTAGGTGACGCTTAAAAAGCAGTGTCGACTATTGAAGCAAAAGAAACTATTTTTGCAATATTGTCTTAACAGTAACTGATCTTACATAAAGGGATCTAAAGTGGTGATCTATCTATCTCTCTCTCTCTCTCTCTCTCTCTCTCTCTCTCTCTCTCTCTCTCTCTCTCCTCCCTCCCTCTCCATCTATCATCAAATTGTGGTTACTCTATTTGCATTTACCATTTTGGGCGAATTGAGATCCTCAACACTGGTATGAGTTCACCAAAATACCAAACGTGATTTGTGTTTAGCATGCTTAATCTCAGCACCATAAATCCAGAATATTGCATTTGTAGTGTGTCCAGCCTTACGACAACCAAATAGCAACTGTAGTTAAAGCAGACTTAAGTGATGGATAGAGCTAATATGCAATGACGGGTGCAGAACAAAAAGCCAGGTCATGTCGACTCTCACATGTCAAACGAGTCGGTCATCAATGGGCTGAGTGCCTTACAGATATTTCAAACCAATGGGATTAAATGACCTTGCCCATAAATCCAAAATGGCAAATCCCCCCCCCCCCCCACCCTTTTCTTTTCCTTCTCAAGATCTTTAGTATTGCCTATTCACAGACTCGTATTAAGGTTATCTGAATCTCCTCAGCGACTTGGGTGGCATTTCGCAGGTCGGCCCGACCCGGTGACGGGATTAGAGCAGCCGTTGCATAGCCGTCGTCGGGTTAACGGGTTCATTGGTATAAGCGGCACAGAGCAACCTGAGAGCTACTTACTTTGGCGAGTAGTTGCAGACTAAATATGTCGCCCGTTTCCACACGGAACCCCAAACGTTCATGTTGTGGCACGTGTGAACAGCACAGCCCACTTTGTTGGAGGTCGCCCACACCATCTGCAGAACACACAAAACTATTGTTATTTTATGCATAACCTCTGTGATGATAATAACAATAATAATAATGAAAGATGATAGCAGAGATGGACATGCCCTTGCATCCCCACGTTACATGACTTGATGACAAAAAACGTCCACGAACTCTGATACAGATACAGTCGCGGGTTTCTCCTCGCGGGTTTCTGCTCGACACAGGCAGAACTACTTTGACGGAGTTCAAAGTCCACTCTCATCGAGGAGCTCCGACCCCCACTCCTGCATCGCGCCCAAAGTGGACGCACCACGAACGGCGAAGGAGCAAGCAGAAGTTGCGCGCCACCAAAGCCGATCCGTGAGAAAAATGCCGACTCCTAACCGGTGCGCGGTGCAAAGGTTCGGGAACTGTTTAAGCTTTTGAGCAAACAGACAAAGAGCAAACGGACAAAATCTTTTTGTTAGCATTGTGGAAAAGAGCCAAATAACCCCAGAATTGACTGTTCAAAATGGCAGTCGTTTCCTGCAGAATTTCTCGAGACTTTTTTGTGGGCGTACTTGTGATAGACATGCCTACCAAATTATATGTTGCTCAGTGAAACTGAATTTCCCTTCAAAATCCAGAGGGCGCTGCCAAGCCAATTTTTGGGGGTTATGCATGCAACCCCTCCAAATGTGACCTTTCAACAGGATGAACACACAGCAACATTTGGTGGGTTCTGAGTATGCGAAAGCCTTCAAAATAGCTATTTAATTGGCTTAAGAATCATAAATAACGCCCAAGTAACTACGCAATTTCAAGAGGGCATTTGCGCCACACGTTCGGGCCCTAATGATAGCTTGTGAATAACAGCGAGCCCACCTGTGTATAATGGGTGCACATGGGGCCGTAGCATCTGAGGGGGCATCGGGGATTGCAGTCGCGGGGGTAAGGAAAGGAGTAATCTTTGACCTCGTCGTACCACGGCTTCACAAGCTGAAGGATGGAACGGTACCTGTGAAGAGAAGACCATCGGAACCTCACACAGAAGTATAAGAAACGCGCAATATGCCTCGCAAGCTGCACGGAAATTCAGACTTCAAACTGCCGCCATGCTTGACGACACAGGAGAACTCAGTTCGGCAAGCAACAAAGGATTAACTCGCGCTTTTTCTTACTTTTTTTTTTTTTTTTAAACCCATTTTTTTTTTCATTTGAGAATGTTAAAACACTAAGATGTGCGAGGTAACTCACATTTGCATTGTATCATCATTAACTGAGCGTAATTGCTTCCACGTGTTTTAATATTAACATTGCTTAACATTTTTATGTGTCTGACTCTTTGCCTGCACTGTTAAAATGAGATTTTATGATGGACTTATGGAGTTTGCTACATTTCAATGTAGCTCTACTTTCAATTCCCGCCACTGCCCCTCCGGATACCCCCAGCTCACTAAACTTTGGGGGGGGGGCAAAATTAAATGAATCATAATAATAATCCACGGCACGATAATAACGCATCTGCCTCACAGTTCTGAGGACCGGGGGTTCGAATCCCGCCCCCGCCTGTGTGGAGTTTGCATGTTCTCCACGTGCCTGGGTGGGTTTTCTCCGGGTACTCCGGTTTCCTCCCACATCCCAAAAAGACGCTTGGCAGGTTGATTGAAGACTCTAAATTGCCCGTCGGTGTGAATGTGAGTGCGAATGGCTGTTTGTTTCTATGTGCCCTGCGATTGGCTGGCGACCGGTTCAGGGTGTACCCCGCCTCCCGCCCGAAGATAGCTGGGATAGGCTCCAGCTGCCCGCGACCCTAGTGAGGAGAAGCGGTAAAGGAAATGGATGGACGGATGGATGGAATCAAATATCGTTACTCTTGATTTGAAATCGAGATCTGTCCAATTCCTTCTTTTTAACTTTGATTGACATGACTATTCGGTCACCCCTCCTGTCTCTACAGTCTCCGATTGGCTATTCTTGTCACACTATGCCCAGTTAGGTCAGAGAGGGTTGATTTTTTTTATTTAATTTTTTTTCAAAAAGATCAGCTTTTTTCAGCTTTCAGGTCATACAGACAGTATCACCACGTGACAATTTTTCTTTTTTTTTTTTTTTTTTAAACTATAGAATCTTCCTTTGAGATCAGTTTTTTACATACTGTTATTTTAAACAATGCAATAGCAGCATTCTCCAATGGAAAATGACAATGATTGTGTGAGAAGAGTATACAAAGCCGAAAGTCGCGCTCGCAAATTCATCTTTGAGCAACCACATTTAGGATGAGTTGTTGCTCAATAGACAACGCACTGGAGACCATGAATGATTTTCCACATGGAAAGTCAAGGGATGCTTCTTTGTCAAGCCTGAAAACATAGCTTCTGTTTATTTGAGGGGTCACACGAGCATTCCTTGAACAGTCACCGGGTCGCCATGCAAGGGGGGGGAGGAAGGGGGCCTGCAAAGCAATGACCGTGACTGCAAGGGAGCGTCATCCCTGCTGAGAGCGCTGCAGCAGATGTCGCCGGGGGCGGGGGCAGCGCGGAGTTCAAAGTTCACCTACCGTCCTGTCCTGACGGAGAGGTTCTGACCCAGAAACCTGAGGAGGTGAGAAGGGCCGTGCTCCCACATGCAGACGTGGGCCCAGTTCTCAGCTGACTTAGCCAGAGTGTCATCCCACACCTAGGCACACATGTAAACCATGACACAAGTCAGGTCAAATAGAGACACAAGAGCCACTCCATCTAAGTTCCATTCAGCACTCGGATGTGAGATAAGGCATCCATCACAACGGTTACATAAGAAAAGTCAGCGGACTGGCAGCCGCCGTGCAACTCTTTGATCCACGAGACCTTTTCTTCTTCCCGGCGCTGACGGAAAATTGGCCGGCTTCCCAATGTGGAGGCTTGTAAGATACCCAAACAGTCAGGATTTGCTGTCACCCAATGATGATTTAACTCCGCAAAAGCTTTGTAATGAATAATGCCACAAGTCAGAAGCAGATTTTTAATAGAGGAAGGAATCACATTTGGTAACTTGAGCCACAATGAGCAGGACATGCATCACTGTTGAGCTGACGAATCATGTGACGACTCCCAGCCAATCAATGTATAAAGTATGGATGATATTAATAAAATATGTATTATCCTATAAAATTAATGTTATTTTAAAACATATTAAAAGAAACTATTATTGAAAAAGGTGTTAAGGTTACAATGTAAAATGTAGGGGGGGGGGGGGAATCCTTATTTTTAAAACTTAGTATAGATATATAACATCATAATATGACTTTGAACAAATAACACGCAACTTGCTCTACGCTGATTTATTGACCTTAAGATGAGTTGCTATAATGCACATTACGACCAGCAATGTGACTTTTGCTTGAAATGAATGCGTTAGGCATCCGTATCACTCTTGCCAGTGGGACCCCACAAGGACATATGACCCCTGCTTCCTTTTGGAATTGACTACTTAGGTGGTCCAAACTGCTGAAAAATGACAAGTCACTGATATATATATATATATATATATATATATATATATAAGGTGGTGCATGAAGAGATTTCAATGGACACTCACCATGTATTCCATGTTAGACGCCGGGGGAAACACCTTGCCCCTCACTTTGTTGTGGTAATCAAGAATAGCCACCATGTCGGTCTGACTAATGTAACGCTTCCTTCTGCTTTTAGAAGAAGATCCGCCGTCCATCCCGGCGCCCGCGCTGCTGCAATTGGCCGGAGGCAGGGCGGAGGAGAGCGCAGCGGTGACGGTGACTGCCCGCGCACTTGTTCCGCAATGCACGCACAGAAAGATTAATGCAAGTAAGTGAGGCTGCATGTTTGCTGGGTTGATGTCATTCGCGTCGTGGCCGTGTATCTGCAATGAAAGCGAATGCAAGATTTGTTGTCTCAGCACACTTTAGCAGTTAATTAGATTGCAGTTGCGCAATAAATTGTTCTCTTGCCTTTGTTGCGCGGCGCGGCCAAATGAGAGAAGGCTGAAGTCGTCCTTGCTTGCAGTTTCTGCAGCTTTGCAAACTATATGAAGTCTTCGGGAGAAGTCGGTCTCTGCGGGTTTATATAGTCTATCCAGTGGACGATGCAGGAAGTGCACGAGGAGGTAGAAGACCACCCTCTCCCCCACCCCGTGTCACCTGAACCACAGCATCACTCCTTTTGCGCACGTGTCCTACAAATAAGGTTCATGGGTCAATGTGACCCACTCTACCTTTCATCATCAAATAATATAACACAAGGCGATTTCTACGTTTTATGACTGTCTAATTAAAAAAATAAATACATGGAAAAAAACAGCAGATTAAATATATTCATAATTTTTCATCTAAAAAAAAAAAAAAACTCCTCGCTTATCAAATGAGTCAATTTGACCAGCAACATAGCAGGAGCGTTATATATTCATTTCAAGTCCAACTTACCACAAGATGTCTGTTTCTGTAGATCAATCATCACATGACATATTTATATAAAATGTGTATGTAAAAAAACATATCAACATTGTATATCTGTAATAGTGGTCATCTGCCGTGTGAATTCATGACACTTGTTTCTTACTAACTGCAAAAAAAAAACTGGAGTAGAATAAACATAAACAACGAAAATGACGCTCACGTTTTTGCCTATTTCTACTTCATTCCAGTTAATTCCCATGAAAAGTTTTCCGCTTAGAAAATTTGAGGAATTTTGCAAGCTTTTTTTTACATTGTGTTTATTAATGTGGTTGTTGTTTAAACTGGTGTGCAACTGCCCTGCATCATACTTGAGAGCTTTGTCTAATAGTTTGTAAATAGCTAATATAAGGAACCCAAAATATTAGAAGCACCACTGCAACCTGCGACCATGTCCATCCATCCATCCATCCATCTATTTTCTACACCGGTTATCCTCACCAGAACCGCAGGTATGCTGGAGCCTATCCCAGCTAATTGCGGGTGGGAGGCGGTGTACACCAGCCAATCATAGGGCGCATATCAACAAAATAACCATTTGCACTCACATTCATACCTGTGGAGTCTTCAGTTAACCAACCTCCACACAGGCGAGGCCGGATTTGAACTCAGGTCCTCAGAACTGTGAGGCAGATGTGCTAACCCGTGGCCTCCGACAACCATGTTAATAAGAAAAGTAATGAACTCGAAATTGGAATTTTCTTCTATATTGGACCTAAGTTTTGCAGAATCTGTCAATGATCCAAAAATGCACAAAGGAAGAAAGGGCTCAGAGCATCCTAAGATGCCATGAAAATACGCCTTGTGAGCACCACTGGTGTAAACATAAACGTCCAAGCAATTCCACACATTTTGTTCCTTGACTGAGTTCAAATTTGTCGCGATCCACTATGAATAAATGCGTTGTGCGAGCTTTATTTTTTTTATTATTATTATTATTTTTTTTATCCAGTCCTTATATTGGATCCCATTTAGATTGTGCAGCTGTTATAACTTTCCAAAGATGGATGAAGTAGCTGAATTGGTGACTTTTAAAGTGCAGTGTTTCGAAGAATCCACTTGTTCGTGGTGCGGCTAAAGCTGTGTGGTTTTTCCAGGGCAAGATGCCGAGAGCGAGGGGGAAACAACACTTCTGTGGGTCATCATTTTCATTGTCAGCTGCTGAACGCATTAAAGCAACGTGACGCAGGAAGACATTTCCTGCTCCCCCCCCCCCCCCCCCCCCCCATCTTCTCTCCCTCCTCTACGTCTACATTTTCTTTTTGCTCCTCCTCTGCTCTCTTTTCCTCCATAGTTTTGTTTGGAGTGATGAACTTTTCAGGTGGAGGAATATCACTCCATGCAGGTATATGTATCAGCTCCGGCTTGCCACTGTTGGACTTCCTTAGCATAGTCACTAGGTCGCATTGGATACATATTTATTACACTTGATCTTCTGTTGTGTTCAATGTTCATAACAGACTGCCTCATATCCCTAACTTTTTGTGAGTTGTAAAATTTCCCGAATCACCCAAAATGCACCATAACCTTTACAGGTTAACTTCATATGACCTTGACTGAACTTTTGAATGCACATCTACTTTCTCTTCTCTAAGAAAAAGTGGAAAGATTTTTTTCGTTAATGTTTTTCCCCGAAGGACATCCACTTCTATGCCTTTCAGGGACTCGTCCAGTCTAGTGTCGAGCAATTGTTTGGTGTCGTCTCGGTCTCTTGATGTCGAAATGTGGACAGCATGATGAAGAGGACAGTTTCAATCCCAATTCTAATTCAACCAGGAAATGTATTGGTAGAATGATAGCTCAAACACCTTTTGCGAACTTTGCCGTTCAACTCCTTGTTAGAGATTTTGCAAAAAGTACTGGAGTATTGAAACAGCTGGACATGTGCATTCAAACGTTTTGAGAAGGTCAAATTAAGTTCACCTGTCAAGGTTACAGGGTAATTTAGGTTCACACTGAAATTTAACCCAAAAGTCCAATATGCCTAACTTTTTGTGAGCACTTTATATTATAGAAGAAGCACCCAACTGATTTTGACATCAGATCCTCTATGCAAAGTCCAGTGGCAGATTGGTCAGAACAGATAACTTGTCAGCCGTTTCCAAACAATCTTAAATAATCGTTTCAAGGCAGAGAAGGAATCCGTCTGTCCGTCCATCCATCCAGCCAGCCAGCCAGCCAGCCATTCTGTACCCTATTGATTTTGAACGACTTCTGTTCAAAGACTCTAAAGCGTAACTGGCTTTGAAGGTCACAAGCTTCAAATCGTGTGTCCCCCTGCAGGGTCCCCAAAATATTTGAAACACCTCACAGTGACGCATATAGTGCAATTCAACAGAACCGCAAACTGCACCGAAAACAATGAGCATACTTTCAAATAACACTTCAACCGATGGCTTTAATTTGCTTAACCTTAATTACTAATTCATAACCGATTTAGCAACAAAGCATGCTTTTTATAGAATATTGCAACACAGCTCTCTCAGTATTGTGGTCACGTTACATGATTACATCTGCAAAGTATTTGGAGTTATACTCACGCATGTTATCAATATTTTCAGCCACTGACCATAATGTCGCCTCTATTATAACCCACATAATCAGATTATTGTAATGTGTATTTTCGCTACAGGCAGGGGACAAAACAAATGAATGGAAATTCAAGATACACTCTGCTTTTCTCCCTCTCTTGCGTGTACACACACACACACACACATACACATCTTTTTCACGTGCCACCTCTTCAAGGTCCCAGATGATGCTCCCTCCCTTTCCAATTGCTGGCCCCACCATCCACACTGAACCCAATGAACTTTGTCACAAGCCTTCTTAATAAAAATGATCAGCAGAATAATTAGTGTTTTTCAGGGCCTATGCTGCTCAAAGGTACCCTCGCTTTTAAAAAGCGTATTTTTCATTTGGAACGTTTTATTTCACGACAATTCATCATTCCATGCATCCGCTCCCCCCTTTATGAAGGCCTCTCAAAGTTGAGTTTCGATGCCAATGCGGACAAAATGAGGACGACGCAAGGAAGAAGTAGAAGATCTTAGAAGGTGATGTGAGTCTTATTAATACCCGCGGGAGGAAAAATGTGACTCAAGCTTGACAATTCAACACGTAACTAAATCTCATCGGTCTGCTCTTCCAGAAGCAATCAAAGCGCACACGTTTGGCTAAACTGTGCCCTCCACCCACAGTTATTGCTACTTTGCTGGCATCAACAGCAGCACATGGGAAAGCCACAAGGGCTCCGCATGTGGATGAAAAATACAGTACAACTCATGTGACTGCATGAGTTTTTTTCTGTATATATATATATTTTTTAGACACTAGGGTACAGAGAAAAGCTACAACTCAGTAAATGTAAACTCGCTGGCCCCAATAGGTCCCGATAATTCTGCCTTTACAAAATATTAATGCTCAGTTTATATTGCCACTGTCAGAGAGTTAAACATGTAACAATATAGTCATTACATTTTCAAAACTGCCATCAGTTTGAGGCACCAAATCTTTCCGGTCCAATAGTACATGAGCGGCAACTTTATAATGGGGGGTTCTTCAGTGAACCTAACATGCATGCTATTTGGAACATGGCAGGAAGCATGCGCAGAACACAACACTGAAATTTGAGGTCGACGTTCTGACCAATGTTTCACCATTCTGCCCACATGGTTCCAATATTTTGCTAATTTGATCTAGCTGGACCACCAAAGGTTTTTGGACTCTCCTGCAGCTTGGCAACTAGAATCCCTTCATTTCCATGCGCTCTGTGCCAAAATCAGATGAACACACTATTTCATCATTCATTCATAGTAGTAATTAAATTACTTTCAGATTTACGCAATGTACGTAATGAGTTGCACAAAAAAAAGAAATGGAATACGGTTCATTTTGGAGAGGCAGTGGGGTTGGATGTCTTGAGGCGGTCTTTGATGTCTTGAGTTGATTTTTGTTGGCTATGGGGGAAAAATAATTGGTGACTTGTCATGAGCGGTTTACTTTGGTGGGAAGCCCGCTCCCTTAACATCAAGCCGTCTTACACATAAAGCTGCTGAGTAATGAGTCCGTAGAATGTCAAATTACTTCTCGAAAATCCTTTGTTGCCTCTGTTGAGGCTTTGTTGAATAAAAGGTTTCAACTTTGCACCACAAGTTTAGGAGAGGGTCTCTGCTCCACCCTTGTCCAAAGAGAAATAAGCAGAGTTGTTTAATTCAATAAATCGGATCAAAGAGTGCCCTCACTGGGTTTCGGTTTGAGACAAAATGAAATTCCTGGTCTGTTTTGACTGCATACACGGCAGTGATTATACAATATCAGTGATATAGTTTTCCCATCGTGTCTGCGTTGCCCGTTGGTGAATAGTACAGTACTCACCCCACATAACCTGAAACATATAGCCGTGTATTTGGTCAATAGCGCTGGACTCCACAAAGAAGAAGGGAGGGAATCCATCCCAGAGTGCAAGTTTTGTTGTCTAAGCTGTGATCCTTCATTTTTTGTTTTGGTTGCAACCATTTATAAATGTAAGGCTACCGCTTTAAATGTGTTTGAAATGAAGTAACCAAGAGTGGAACAAAGGTATCACTTGTGTTATTGTACTTGGTTTTCTGGCAGGTAGCTCCTTGATTGGGCCCTAATAGGCTCAAGGAAGATAAGCGGACATAGAATAATCCCACATAACAATTTGCATATTCTCCACCGTTGAATGGTACATTTCTCCAGATGTCACCGCTGCACTCTGGACACATTTTCTGCGAGTCGGAGCCTTCCTCCGTGATTCCTGGGCCGCGCAAAAGCTCTTACTAAGCGCCAAATAAGCAAGGCTCAAATCTTCTTACGCCCACTTACGACGACGACTCAAGTTGGTTTTTGAAGCATTCAAATAACTATTTAGATGACCGCATGGCTTTACCAGAGACTGCTTTTATGGAGATTAGTTTTGTGTTTTGAAAATGGAAATGCTTCAACCTCTCCGGATAACAGTTGTGTCACATGTGCAGGTTTCCCCCAAGCACATTGGCTTGCAAGCACATAAACTACCATTTAAAAGAGCAGAATATACACATGAACTTTACAAATCATAACACGTATCATTGAATTAAATGGAGTGCCACCGGGAAAGATTAAAACCTGTTCCACCCTGCAATAACCAGTCTGTACTTTGCAGGTGCGGCTTAGCATAAGGTCAAGTCCAGTGTGTGAACCATTACACTACGAAGGCGAATAAGTATTCATTTGGTTTCTTGTGCTACACTAGTTGTTAAATTTGGCAAAAAATCCGCTTGCTTGACTTCACATTCTCATCTCTTTGGAAAGCCTATACCGGTAAGAAAATGTTCATAATGCTTTGGGAAAGAGCATATACAGTATATGGATATAGAAGCTTTTAGAAAACTCCATTATGGCTGTTTTGGTTTTGGCAGCCTGCTCCTGGGTGCCAGGTGATAGTTTTTGGTACCTGCCGTCATGAAGGTACGCCATAAAACAGCTCAGCTCTAACTTTAGGTTCTCTCTGCTTTTTTTTTTTTTTTTCCCCCCATGTTTGTCTGTCTCACTCGCAACTGACATCTGAACCCTGAGAAATGTCTGTGTTTGACCACAAGCCCGCCTCTGTACGAACTTACAAGGCCCGGGCATCAAAGATGGCTGTAAATGTCTTATAGATGGGTGAGAATACGTGGGGGCAAAGGAATGTAACATGTCAAAAATAGACACACAAGCTGAGCAACATATTTCTGAGGATCCCCCGTATGCCCTCCCCATCCACACACACACATACACACACACACACACACACACACCTCACCACTCATTGTAATCCCTTTTTCCCACACTGTAAGGAACTGTTTACACCTTTTTTGAATGAAAATGGTTGTTATGGCTGCATGTTTACACAACAACATTTAAATTGGTCACAAGTACAGGGCTCCTCAGTTTACCACAGCCCTCCCTTCCTACGATTGTGACACACAGTAAACTGTACTGTACTGTAATTTGTATGTAAATTGAATTGCAATGTGTGTACACTGCAATTTTACACAAGTCAAGGCCTGCATTCAGCAGCATAAAAAAATGCACCACTATTGTACTAGGGACTTATGACCAAGGCGTCTGCAATTCTTAAGTTCTTGCTTTTCCATTCTTTTATTTTAACTTGTTGTGTTTTCATCATTCTGAAAATGTCATTTTTTTTTGTTTTTGTTTTTCCCTGGAAGTTTGCTTTCATTATCGGTTGTTGAGATCTTTCATCAATCATTGTACTGTTTTTATTTTTTGGGAAGGTCATGGTCCTTGCATACGACCCGCTAGAAAGTCTAGAAAGGTTCATTGTCATAATATTTGATTGTGCCTTGGAATGCTGCCTAACGACTTATTCCTCCGCCGCTCCACAAATGAGTTAATTCCATGCTGTCCATATCCTCGAAACCTCGTACGTCGGTACCGTCGGAAACCGGGAAGCGTCTAAACGGTACTGAAAATGCATCAGCATGCTTGGATGTAAAATATATAAAATGAATGCGATTGGCTGGCGACCAGTTCAGGGCGGACCCCGCCTCTCGCCCTGAAGACAGCTGGGATAGGCTCAAGCACGCCCGCGACCCTAGTGCGAATCAAGCGGTACAGAAAATGGATGGATGGATGAAAATAAATGGGTTTCTTGCTTGGTTTTACAGAGAGCAATATGGACACTGCATCCAGCAAATTTTTTTTTTAAAAAGAAAATCCTACTGCAGTTTGTGTTAATTTATTTATTTTATTTTTTTTCAATTTAGGGTTCATGCCAGTGAAAGAACAATCATCGCTTTATCTCTTCATGCTGGCTGTTTGCTATGACATCAGTGGGCCTATTTTTCTTGGACTCAGCTTATCAGGAACGTTCAAGCCTTATTGGGCTCTATGTTGTCTGCAAGTGATGGATTTAAAGTTACGATGAAGCAGAAGTCCCCGTGGATTGCTGGACGTTACAGTTTGGCCCCATGTCTTCGACCTTTCCGCCAGTGGATTTTATGTTTCCCAGCTTCTCCAAAGTGCGTCAAGTATGACAGGCCAAAGACTCATATTTTGTTGAATACTGCTAAATTTGTCGGCCAAAATTGACCTTGCTGTTTGGGGTCGAGCCTGGATTCTCCTGTCATAGATGCAATGTTGATTTTTCTTTGAGTCACACTGAAATATCAACAGCTTTCCACGGCTTTCCACAGATGGCCCCGCTAACAACCGATGACTTCCCCTAAATGATCAATAATCAATCATCTTGAAATCCCGACAGTGGAAGATCAATAGTCAAACACAATCCGCTTTGTCATGCTGATTCACTTTGAAGTGGTTTTGATTTAGAAATACATTTTGAAAAGAATTAATCCATTCCTGGCTCAATCTCTCACCATCATAAAACAGTGAACCACTTTCAAATTAACATAAAATAAAATAAAATTAGTCACCCTTCTAGACGCATGACACACAAGAAATGGAATGGGAACAGTTAGGTGTTAGCACATCGAACATTAATTACAGTGTATAATAAACGTAGTTTACGTTTTTTACTGATTGGTTAAATTCATTTTTGTATGTAATTGATAAATTGTATCGCAAATATTGTACTGAGCAGCCAGGCCCTGTACATTGTTTATGGTTAGGATCACGCTTCTCCTCCTGTACCATTCTAGAGTGACAGCTCATTAAGATTTTACACTGCGCCCCCTTTTTTAGTGGGTCTGGAACCCGCTGCAGCAGGTGGCATCACTTGAAAGAATTTACTAGCAAGGTTCTTCTGGTTCAATGCAAACATGCCAAGTTTTATGGAGCAAATAAGGAAGAGGCCATGTTCCGTCCCAAGGTTGGAGTCCACTAGCACGCAAGGAAGGAAATACAGTACAAGTTATAGTTTTCCAATGAAATTATTGCAAGATGATTTTTAGCAATTGATTTGCCTTTGTAAAGAAAAATCATTCCACCTACAGTATGTTTAAAGGGGGCATCCATTTTCTGAGCCGCTTATCCTCACAAGGGTCGCGGCAGTGCTGGAGCCAATCCCAGCCATCATCGGGCAGGTACACCCTGAACTGGTTGCCAGCCAATCGCAGGGCACATAGAAACAAACAACCATTCACACTCACATTCACACCTACGGGCAATTTAGAGTCCCCAATTAATGCATGTTTTTGGGATGTGGGAGGAAACCGGAGTGCCCGGAGAAAACCCACGCAGGCACGGGGAGAACATGCAAACTCCACACAGGCGGGGTTCTTGTCAGTCATCTTGGAAATTACATCATCGTTGGATGCCCGTCAGAAGCAGAGAGATGTAATTGAATTTCTTGCTTTGGAAGGGGAGCAGCACGTAACATTTTCAAAAGGTTGCAAACTGTGTATGGGGAAGTCGCAATCAGCTGCAGCACGATCAGAAAGTAAGTGTCCAGGATTGAAGGCGAAGAACAAGACCCTGCATTGAGTGACCTCCCTGACTAGCAAAAGAGCAACAGACCATCTTCAGCAGTTAAACTTGGAAAGAGAAAAAGAGCAACTAGGCTTTGCAAAGGTTTGTGCCAGGTCGGTTCCCAGACAACTCACAGATGTGCACAAGGAGGCCCGTTTTGAAGCTTGTTTGGAGCTCCTTGAGTGTCACAAAGGTGATGAATCTTTTTTTCAAGCGTATGGAGAGTGGGGAGGAGATATGGGCTCATCACTTTGAGCCTGAAGCGTCACCCTACCTCTCAAGAACAAAGAGATACAGTCACTTCTCTGCTTCTGATGACATCATTTCCAAATACAAGAGGGCGAGGTTAAACATCACTTTAAAAAAAATAAAAGAAATTCTAACAAGTATTTAAACGAGAAATGGTGAAAATTCCTGAAAAAAATATTCTTTTTTTTATCAGGTTAAATTCAATTGGGCATATTACATTTTGACTGCTCCTTATACACAATGATATTCTTAAAACCAGTCAAAGGTTTTGGCACATTTTAATGAGAGAAAATATGCACTTATTCTTAGCCAAGGATTAGTGTATTTGCAGCGCTCTAATAATGTTGTATTGCCTCAAAATAACCAGCAGTAGCCATATTTATTCTGAAATCATGGAACATTGCACTCATATGTAGCACCGGTGGGATTTCAAGAGTCGTGAGAGATCGTAGGGTTTTTCCTCTTTTTTTTCTGAAATCAATCCATTGAATTTCTCTGTTTTGTCGCGTTCTTCGTCTCTCTCAAATGTAAAGGGATGCGAGCAGAACAGCACGTCATCAGCAACGAGCTGAACCGGGTTTATAAAGTCCAATAATGAGTGCCATTCAAAACATTACATCACTCCAGGAATGTTTTGTAATCCTATCCTACAAAATCTCTCCCCATAGTAAACCGTCTACTTGCTGCAATAAATCGTTGACCCTTTGGCCTAAATATAAGTGTGCATCTGAGTGATTGCACATCACTTATTGTTTTGTTTATTTCTTACTTTTTGCTGGCCAAGAAGGGTTCCGCTCGTGAACGACCTGCAGGTTTAAATGACTGGAATCACCTGGTTAATCTCAAATGATCACATGCAACACATTTATTCCATTGACCTATTTGTTCAATCGGTAACAGATTTTTTTAATACAATAAAACTGATCCTCCAGAGTCAATCTTATCCGGTGTTTAATGTAGCTTGGTTCTTCACACACTTATACGAAACATGAGCTACCTCTTGATCATAAACATGCGATTGCTTATAGTTGGAATAGAGCATAAAAACTAACCTTGGGCAATGAACCACATGCTGCTTCACAAAGTGTAAATACAAAGACGCTATTATCTGATGACATGCAGCAGCCTGCTCTAGTAATAATTCCATTACAGTGGCGTTTATAGGGCGTCATTAACGTCCATTTCCTCAATACGTCATTGCCCTGTGCTTCTTTTGATTCCATTTGTCACTGCTGGGTTGTAATTAGACATGCTTCTGTCTTGCTGATGTCTCCATTTTGTTTTAGTGCCTACACACATTTCCCAGAGAATGGAGACACACGTCTGGGACCCTCGTCCACAAACAAATGAACTTAGATTAATGGACAGACAGCTGATTGTGAAATAAAAAAAACAATTTTAAAAAAGCAAAAATGTAGTAAAACAGTGGATTGAAATAGACTTTGACATATCCTGCATCTGCACAAGACAGCTGTTTTAGCTCCTTTAAGTCAAATTGTAGCTACCTGATCAGCTGCAAATGCTTTAAAACAAAAACCAAATAAATCTACAAAAAAGTAGTTATGATCTCTTTTACCAAAACCTTTGCTGCTTGTTGTGACAGAACTCAGTTGTTATCAACCAGGAAATTTGTCTGAGTCTTACTGGACTCAGGGCCAAAACAAATGCTACCAGCTGCTGCCTCCTGCTCGGGCTCACGGGGCGGTGAGCACACACGTATCACATCATTCTTAAGCCGATGCGCATTTCCCGTCCTTGTTTCCCACCGCGTATGGACAAAGTGCTACAGACACATGGCGTCACATGGTTGCAGTTAGCACCAGGCATTTGCTTGTCTTACAGTCTGTTTTTGTTAGCTCTAAGCAGATGAGCAAGGGAGATGTTGGACGGGGGCTACAAGAATGATAACGGCAGATACTTGCTGTCTGGGATCAACTGAAACCATCAGAACTCTGACATCATGCAATTTGTACCACCATTACCAGATAATTTATTGAAACCTTTTCAATCTGTTATAAAGTTCAAAATAGTCCGTAAAGTACCATGTGCTTTGCTCTCCCTACTGTGGCCTCCTGCATATCGCGTGACGCCTTGAAACCCGACCAAAAACGGTTTCAGGGGGGAATTTGATTTGTGCAGCTTTTCACGAGTAATGGAAATACTACGGCAGCTCAAAGTCGAACACTTGTACAGTTCAAACTGTTGTTAAGACGAAAACTGGGATGACAACCGTCACACCAGAAAGTGAACTTGGTTACAGGGTCTGACTGCTCAGTACATTGTCTGTTGGGATTCTTCAAAAGGGTGAGTCTTTAGTTGACTTTGTTTTGATTTGATTTTAACGTGGTTAACTTGTCTTGACAGTTAGGATTGTTAAAATTTTAATTAAAACGAGAGACAAGGCAAATGCAAGCATGTCCAATGACAGCTGGATGAATATTTCTCTCTGCTTTATGATATCTGAAGTTCGCTCAGTATATTTCTTAACCGTCCACCCATTTTCTATCATGCTTGTCCACAGTAGGCTCGCATGTGAGCTGGAGCCGATCCCATCTGATTTCGGGCTAGAGACACTGGGTACACCAGCCAATCAAAGGGTAAATGTTTAATTTGTCGCACCTCGTCCTGTCTGTCTGCTCTTCTTACGAGATGGACCACAGTTCAGCATCCTTCCTCTCTTTCACCTCTGACCCACAGAGTTAGGAGAGTGATTCCAGATGGAGGCAGTCTGTGCTTAAGCAGCATCATCACCACTAGTGCTGTGATTCAATCCTGTTCCAGTGTTGGCCAACTGTAGAGGTTATGTTCTGTTGAAGTCTGTTTTTTTTAATGTTGACAAGTGTGGTCTATGCAGATTCGTTATCAATCAAAGATGTTAAAAACAAAAGCAGGTGTTTTATGTAAGATATATTTTGTATCTTTTCTCCATTCGTGGAAACTATCGCAATCAAAATGCAATGCGGAGTATATTTAACGCTGGGTGGATTCGATGACTTTCGATGGCCAATAATGTCTGTGAATATGATATAAACTAGACCATCAATAAGAAAAGCAGGTGCTCGAATGCAGTTGTCAGGCAAAGCAGGAAGTCTAGTACTTGGTATATGGGAGAATGATGCGGTTAACTGCAAGGCATTAGTCACCATTAGAAAAAAAAAATTTGGACACTGTCATATGTTTTATGGGACAAATTATTGGGAGTGAGTGTCAAATGCTATGAGGATTTATGTTGCATAAATGATTCAAATATGTTTTCTTAAGACTGTCAGCAGTATGGATTACGAGTGGTTAGCAGGACTGCTTCACAGTTCTGCAGTTTAGGGTTCAAATCTCAGAACCGGCTTGCGCGGGTTTGTGACAGGTGCTCCGGCTTCCTGTCACATCCTAAAGGTTAGTTGAATTGTGAATGTTTTTTTTTTTTTTTTTTTGGTCTACTGTACATAAAGTACCTAAAATCCAGGATGTACCCTGCCCAATGTCATCAGGAATAGGCTCTAGCTCACCCGAGTCCTTCAAGAGTACAAGTGACGCAAAGTGGAGGAATGGACCGTACTGTGGGGAATTTATTTGAGTATGAGTGATTTTGTCTTGAAGCAGTTGAAGCAAAACGGAATGCAATATTTGGCTGCAACCAGCAGAGGCGCTGTCGACTCAGTTCCAACTAGTTTGTCGTCTGAAGAACAACCTCACGTCCGCTATGCTATTTGTGACATTCTGTTTAATGTATACATGAACCAATATTATCTATGTATAAAAGCACACATTCCTTGTTACTTTCTGTCATCTAAAATGAATACAAAAATTACATATTCTTTAATTGTCATATACAGTATTATATTAACCTTCAACCATTCTCAAACAAGGAAAACTTTGCCTGCATGTTTCTGTCTCTGAAACCCTCAAACAGAAATATGTGCTTGAACAGATCAGAACAGATTATTTAAAAAAATGTTTGTTCCATAGCAGCAGTTGTGTATATAAATAAATAAACACTTTACCACTTATTTCCAAGGACCAAGTTAATGGTTTAAGCCTTTTCCAAATGGTTTCCTTGCTACACGTACACACATTAACGTCAACCTCTCAAACACGCTGCAATGTTTGGATGGACACCAAAGTGTAGAGACATAACTCCACTGGACATAAATATCTCAAATTCGCATCCAAGTGACATCTAAGTGGGAATCCAAAAGCTAGCACGAACTGTTTTACTGTGGATTCACTTCTTTTCCAGTTGGTCACAATTAGAGTTGAAAAGGCGTTACATGACTGCTTTTCCAGACTTTAGCTCACCTGTCAGCTTTTGCTTAAAGCGCATACCAATAATTTGAGAGTTATTGTTTCCCCCTTCAGTCAGCAAAGGCCCTGTCATTGAATGTTTTTAAAATACTACCCTGACCAATTATACTGTGGTGTGAGGTTTGTGGAGTGATTTATTTCCCTCCCCGATCTGCTGTAAAATGCACTTATGCTAATGATTGACATGTGAGACCCCCCCACAATGATTGCACAGAGAGTGCCTGAAATGATGGCCAATTGCGAAACAGTCACAGTTTGGAGGAAGGCTGTTCGTAGATTTCAAAAAGTGGAAACAGGAAATACTGCAGCTGTTTCTCAACAGGCAACAGTTTCTAATCCTTTTTTTTTTTTTTTTCATATTCAGTAACCTTATGTGAAGTCTGTGAATTCATGCTTCATATATAAAAAAATATAACCATGAAATTCAGCAGAAATCCCAAGTTATCACTTAATAGCACTTGAAACCAATCCAGCCTGAGGTTGTTGGTCCATTACTTCCCAGCATGTGCGGTGTCAGCGTGGTGATCCGTGTCAGCAAGAACAGGCTAAGGAAACACATTCCTGCAAGCCAACCATATGTAGAGGAAGAGCAGTGGGTGGCAGTGACGTAAAAAACCGCTCAAAGAACAGACTAGTAAGACCCACGAAACAACAATCCCTTCTTTTCTGCCTTTGCTCTCCTTACAGCCTCGCACAATATCAGCCATTAGTCAGTCAAGGGAGCGATGATTTAAAAGCTATTCACTTGATTTTGTTTGTTCAGCACAAGATGTATTAGCGCTCATGTCTTTACGTCAGCTTCGGGGAAACGGCACAAATTATACGTCATCGATGTGGAAGCGTGTCTAACTCAGATGTTCTTTTTCAGTTTCCCAAGTATCCTGCATCACATTCCTGAAGAGGCTACACGTAATCTCGACCATCATTTAGCTGTGGGACACACACTGAGGGCTGTTTAATTCAGAACAGATAGAACCATAGCTGATCCTTTTTGTGGATGATTTCCCAAATTTGGGTGTCTGGTATTGCAAAAAAGCTTTTTATTCTTAACCCTCAGGCGCAATCTAGACATTGTACAAGTGCTAATGACTGAAGTTCAACATACACTGGAACCTCCAATGTCGAACTTCCCTAAAGTGGTACAATTCCTAATTTTCACGCAGGCAACGTGGCTTCAGTTCCCACTCAATGACAACGTGAGTGCAAATGGATGTCTGTTTGTGTAGGTACCCTCCTGTGATTGACTGGTGAGCAGTCCAGAGTGTTGTCTGCCTCCGGCCCCAAATCTGTTGGGATAGGCTCCAGCTCACCTGTGACCCTACTGAGGAAACTGAATGGATGGTGTTCGGACTGAGCCAATCAATTGTTTTAACAGGATCAAAGTTGTCTGTGTGTGGGATTTGCAGGTCTGGGTAATTATCTTTTTTTGCAGAATACTTTAAATGGGTTTAAGGTTTTGTGAAAAACAGCTCTTACATATCCATATTTTTCTGGAACGTTGTGCTTCTTGTCCATCCATCCTTCCATTTTCTTCCGCTTATCCGAGGTCGGGTCGCAGGGGCAGTAGCTCTAGCAGGGAAGCCCAGACTTCCCTCTCCGCAGCCACTTGCTGCAGCTCTAGAATGAAAGTCAAGTGTCAAAAGTTACAAAAAAAAAAGTAGTACCTCGGAGTGGACTGGTCATCAGCTTCCAGTGTATCTTCATCTTCTTCCATTTCTTTTGGAATAAGTATTGGACAAAAAAGTATCAAAAAGCAAATCACATGAGCAGAGTTATTCCTTTGATGCGCACTGACATTGGGTTGAACTTTGAATTACAGCTGGTAGATAAACAAAAACATGTATGATGTATAATATTTCACATCAGCGACCTCAAGTGCCAACCTACCGATCAAGTGATGGCTGTAGTTCTGTAGTTCTTGCTCTTATTTGGAGGAAATCGTTGACTTCATGGAAATTTCTGCTATTTCAGTGGAAACATTTCTTCTCAGAAGCAACATTTGGACCTCACTTAACACAAACCTTCATGTTATGGTAACTGAATGGATTATTGGAGACACTGGGCCTCATAAGGAAAACTTTTTCGGTGATATGATTACTTATGGTGACACATTTGAGGCATCGTATGAGATCTTTCATTTGCAGGCCCAAGCTTGACAGAAAGTTAAACTGTGGTTGTATTTATACAGTAATGCTCCATTTTGCTTGTGTGCAATGGAAATAAAATTATCCAGCATAATACATCACCCACACCAAAATCCAAATAACGGTCACCCACAAGTGAGGCCAAATAAAGCCAAACATAAATTTAATTGCTTGACACATAATCCTTCCTCTTACCTCATTTGACCTGTTGGTTATTCAGTTTTTCTTCGCTCAATAAGAGGAGACAAAAATAATATACTTTTCCAGCAATTTGGGACTTCTATTCTGCTTATGTGAAACTTCATTGAGTTAATGATGGGATTTAGTTGGCTTTGGCTGGACGAGACCTGGCCCACTGGTTTGGCTGTGTTGGTGAGCTGCAACGTGGAAGTGGTGGCGTAAACGAGGGGGCACGAGGGCATTTGTGGTCATAGCAGACGTTGGGCTCATTCAACATAGGAAAGCATCTGATCCTGTACAATAAGCCACATTTAATTAAATATCACAAGGCTTTATTCATTCTAGAAGTACCTATAAAATACTAAGTAACAAGGCAACAGTACTATTCTACAAACACCTTCCTGTTCCTTCTCCATTACGGCAGCCTGGAACAAATGAATTCACTTCATTCTTAACTGTGTGATTTTCTTTTTTTCTTGTGTCCTTGGTTCCACTGTAATTGCATTTTATTGCTTGTGTACCCATAAACTGCAAAGTTCTCGATCAGTGTTTCCCAAAGTTTTCACGGCACACAACCAAACAAGAATGTCAAGGTACAAATACTGAAATAATGATGATCTCATCTCAATTCACTCACAAATGTACTTAGTTTGAAATCTGAGCCTGTTGAATTGAACTCAAAGCTTTTATGGTAACAGATGGAGGAACAGGTCAATTGGACCTTCTGCCATGTTGTGGAAGAGCATTTAATTGTCTTGCCTGCCGCTATACGTTGCTGGCACAGAACAAAACTTTATTTGTGGAAACATTTTAGGAAAACTGGGTGAAAATGGATCATTTCCTGTGGCACAACTGATCCCTCACAGTGCACTGATGTGCGGCGGCACAGTGGTTGGGAGTCACTGGTACAGATTCCTAATAAATGGTATAGCTTTGATTCTGATTGGTGAATGTTCCCATGTTTCTGCCTTTTCTCCTTCTTTTCCTTAAGGTCGAAGACTACGAGAGGAATGATGGATAGGTCGAATATTTGTTTTTCATTCATGTTTGAACTTAATCCTGTTTCTTTTAAGGACTAGGCAAGATGAGTTCGCAACCAAAGGACGACACAAAGACACACTTTTCACACATAGCTTCATTCACATTATTACCCACAAAGATCTCACGGGATTCTCTATAAAGCGTCAACCTGCACGGAGAAAATATTTAGGTTTGCTACTGTGCATCATTTTCAGAGAAGTCTGACTCAACGGGAGTCGAAACAGAGCAAGTACAGTTTACAGGTTCAGGAGTTGTTCCATATCAGTGCAAGTGTTTGTTAGTACAGTCCTGCCATCCAGAAATGGAGCCCTCACACCAAACCTCCAAAAACATAAAGCTCCCGATGTGGCTTTCTCACCTTCAATGCCATGGTAATGCAACACAAGAAAACATGGTGATCTCATTTGACTGACTACTACAAGCCCGATAAAAGACTTTCTGAAGGGGTATTACTTGCTTTTCAGTCTTCATCGAGTTCAATGAGCAGTTCCTGACAATTGTTACGACTTACATATATTAACTCTACTAAAACCTCTCAGGCACATATCAAACTCAAGGCACTCATATATATATATATATATATATATATATATATATATATATATATATATATATATATATATATATATATATATATATATATATATACACACACACACACACACATACATACCCTACCTCTGGTCCGAAGTCATCCTCCAGCTCACCTACTCATGAAGACAAGTAGTATATTAACTTCACGCTGCACTGTTAAATGTTAAATTAAGCCAGAAGTATAGACTCACCATCATCCATGATGGAGCATGAGGAAAACTGGATCCAAGTGCCAGCTTTGTCACATAGCGATAAATGAATGATGACGAATGAAATAAAGCGTGCTACTCTTAACAGAGCAGCTCACCCCACCACTTAGCTCCTCAGCTGTGTTGCATTTCAGCTAAAGTGGTGTAGCAGCTGTCAAATACCATATATATATATATATATATATATGGATGCCAGTCTGTACCGCTCAAGTCTGGTCTCAGAGTGCAGTTTGGTCGTTCCTGCTCAATGCATCTATAAACTGAGCTCATTTCCTTCCAATGTGTGCCTTTCTCACAAATCAATCTCATGAATGTAGCCAGTAATGCTGTGTCGCAACTCGCGAGTGTTTGTGAGTGGACGAAAAATCATTATTGTCCTATGAAGAGAGTTGGGGGGGATTCTTGATGGCTGTCAATGGGGAAAATCGCTCTAAATAGCCATGGAGGCTGCTTCCTCAATAAAAACCCTCTGCCTTTAAGTACTCTTCTAGGGACTAGAAAATACTGGTGAGATACAAATCCGAATGGGACACTAAATGGGACAAGAGTGGTAATATATGGCTACTGTGTAGGTTTACTCATGTGTTCACTGCATTTCTTCCCCCAAACAATCATCAAATGCCCCCTGATGTCATACAATTGTAAATTCAACCAACATTTTCTGGAAAAATACACATCACAAGTCGGAGTACAATCTGCTGTTGAGTCATATCATCTCAAAACATCAGTTCAGCAAACGTTTATGTCTTTTTGGTGACATTTATTCCAAAATTAGCAGTTTCAACAAGGAGTGTTAAGAGAAAAATACACGGCAGATTGGCAGATTATTTCTGTTTCCATTAGTTCACATCATAATTTTCCCCCCAAAACCTGTATAACTCACGTAAAATAAATGTATTCCTTATGTAATATTCATTGTAGATTGATTATCTTTTTGTTTTAATTATTAGAATAAATTGGTTCTGATTCTTCGGATGTTTAACATTGTGTTTGTGTTGGGGCCATGAAGGTTGTCTTGTGTTTTTGTAAATGAAAAAAAAGTGTAGGCAAAATAAGATGAAGCTTTTCTCTTTTGGTTAGCTTAATCCTTTGTTTGTTTCTGAAATTTTTCTCTATGAATGTAGATGTGACTGAAACTCCTAAATAAGTTCTGTTCTAATATTAGTCTCTGGTTATCTTTTCATGTATATGTATATTCTATCATATATCTAGGACATCTTTCAAACTGAATAAACCAAGAAAGTCATTGGGGAAGCATTACTTGAGGTCATTAATACAAGTTTTTTTTTTTTTTTGCACTGCACTCATGCGTCACTGCATCTCTCAGCCCAGCCTTTTCCATGTAAGATGCTGGGAATATCTAAGCGGCTCTGAACCAAAGCCACCAAACGTAATCAATGACAATGTTAAACACAGTAAAACATGCACAGGCTCCCCTTGCTTGAGGGCCGTGTGGATGACTGGCTGCTTCATTTTGAGGAACCAGTGTTTCTCATCATGCTGACTATTGTACTTGGCAAGGAGGCTTTGCAATCTTGCCAATGTAAAAATCTGCTTCCCAGTGCCTGCTTGGAATACCATATATAGTTTCACCTGTTAGCCTGCTCACATAATCCAGTCACAGTCTCTGTTTTTGAGCTGCATTATACCCTGTGAATCAAATAATGGCTTTAGAGGAGACATGGAAAAGTGGGATGACAACCATTGAACAGGGAACAGGAATTTATTGCGATAATGAGAGCTTATGGCTGCTCAGTTCAATATCAGCAACTTGCATACACACATTAACTATTATACTACATATTACATAGATTACATATACATATACATAGGGCCACAGTTAAATGATTGTGTCACAACATGACCATTAGATGAGAAAATTCATTAGCACAATAAAGCAAATCGGACCTTGTGTGTGAGACTTGGATGCGCTGTGATTTGTAACGCAACAGGTTCTCTCGGAGCGCTGTTTATGTAGGGCCAGGTTAAATATTTGAGGAGCACATGTGGGGATGAATGGTGGCACAGGGTTTCATCACAAAGCTGTGAGGGGCGAGCCAGCAGGGGGTCATTTTAACAGTAGTGTCAACACGGTGAGCTCCCACCTCTGTCGACTCAGCAAACAGGACGTGGCAGACGTTCTGAAAGGGCCCGGTGGGTTTTTCTCAGAAGACCTTTTGACGGTGCCAAACGGGCTTTGGATGAGGCCTCATCTCATCGATTCTGGGGAGGGTGTTCTAAGTTGCCCTGTGGGGAGGGAGGTCTGAGAGTAACAATGATCACAAGGACAAACTCGAAACAGTTGCTACTGCTAGCTTCATTGAGGACAATTTTCTCTTGGCATTTCAGTCCTGTAGCCACAGTGAGATTGTCTAATGAAGCTGTAGACACGAACTAGGCGCATTTTCTCTTCTTTGCCGAGCCTTTTTGCCCCCCGAGCTGTAGTTTCCACGCTACCACTCGGGCCCACTCAGCTCTTAGCCGCAAGGTTGGGTCCACCGTGCACTATCAAGTGGGTTTGGCTGTCAGCTACTGCTGTGTGGGTTTGTGTTTGCCCAGCCTGCCTGTCTGTGGACATCTAACAAAGCTCACACCATTCCTCTAACCATTCGCCTCGTTGTCCACAAACAAACACTTTCTATTTAGCAAGAAATGTTTTTTTCTCTTCTGCTGTTCTTCGACACTTTACAGGGTTTTATTGCGTCTTGATTTACTTTTGAGCCGCTCAACTTGAACCAGAAAGTGCACTTCCCTCAGGAGCGAGCCCAGGCCTAATTTCAGCATTCTTCCTCTCATTTGATAAAAGGCAGCAACGGCCTAAATTGTAGGAGGCCTCGATAAGATTATCCTGAGCAATAATTTTTTTGGTGTTAGGTGTGTTAAAGGTAATTTTCTCCCCTATTTGCTAGGAATATGGTTGAGCTGAAAATCATGATTGTTAAGCCTGTCCGATATTTCTGATCGCAAATCCTGATGTGTCTGGCCAACACTAAGTTCGGCCGAGCCACGCGATTGTGACGGGAAGTGGAATTATACCCGATCAAGAAGCAACATGAAGCTTGCTTGGTTAAGTACAAGAGCAGTAAGAACACAATTGCCAGTTTTTTCCTCGTCATGTGAAGGAGAAATCACGTTATAAAAATCAATTAGAATTTTATAAATCAGGTATAGTGTTTATCGTGCTAAATATACACAACTGGATTGGTTTAAATTATACTGTATCTCTCTGGCTATTCTCATTAAGCTCAACAAAGAGCATTTACATCTCACTCATCACCATTTCTTCTGGTGTTCCCCAAAACATGTCCTCTGCACCCTTTAGTTCATCATCAATCTCCTCCTCCTTGGCCTTAACTTCCATGTGTGCAGTAAATGTAACTGAGTTAGAGTTATGATATATCACCCTATCTCTAAGTATTTTCGGCTGCTTGTATCCACGATCTTGTTCTTTTGGTCATGACCCACAGCTCGTGACCATAGGTGAGGGAAGGAACATTGATCAACCAGTAAAGCGAGAGCTTTTTTTTTTAATGTTTTTATTATTTATTTTTTTAAACCTGTCCTGTTCAATGATGATCTGTATGCCTTTTGTGCTGGAACAGTTTTGCTGTGCAACAGGGGAGTTTGAAATAGTCCCTCTGCTTATTTTTTTTATTTTTTTTAATTATTGTGATGTTTACTGAAAATGCAGCCGGACAGAAAAGGGTTTTAGGAACGCTTTACCTTTTGGCTCAGCTCCTTCTTCACCATTACAGGCCAATACAGAGTCCGCATGCTTTCAGATGCTGCACCTGTCGATCTCCCGCTCCATTCTTTCCTCACTCGTGAACAAGACTCCAAGATACTTGAACTTCACCACTTGGGTCAGGATCTCATTCCCGACCTGGAGAGAGCACGGCACCCTTTTCAGACTGAGTACCATGGTCTCAGATTCAAAGTGAGTGAGAGTTGAAGATTGTGCCTTGATAAAGCCAACAGAACCACATCATCTGCAAAAAGCAGAAACCTAATACTGAGGTCGCCAGACCAGACCCCCTCAAACATCTTGGCTGCGCCTAGAAATTCCGTCCATAAAGATGATGATGCTATTATAAATTGTGAAAACATTTTTGCCTGCTCCATTCCATAATAGTTTAAAGCAGCCTGGCTTTTGTCAACATGGTCTCCAAGTTCTATGTTGAGGTCACGTTTTGCCCTTGACCTTTTACTTTTCCATCCATCGCTCCCCCCTACTCCACCTTGTGTTTGGTCTGCTGGGAGTTTCCATGTGAGCCATGTCAACCAAACACAAACATAGACACAGATGCACTCGCTGTTTCCTACGCAACACTTCTGACATACACACACACACACACACACACACACACATATAATTATTGAACACACTATATTGGACGACTATACTGTACATTCAGGGTAAAAGGGAGTTTAAGTTAGACAGAAAACTTAAGATTCAACATAAATCATGAATAATTTTGCCCATTTGAGGCCATGCTCACACATATAAATTTATGGGAAAACGTGTTTTCACCTTGTGTTGGGCAGCCATTGGGAAGACTCTGGCCTGGATGAACATTTTTCAAAGAGCACGTTTGCATGTGGCACGTGGGTAATAACATTATTTGGTTTTAAAAGATGTCACAATTGTGTAACAATATCTACTGTATAAGGGGAAAAAAATGTTAACATGGCAACAAACGGTACCTCTTTCCTCCATACATTTCAATTGCCATACCACATATAGAAGCCCTGATGGTAAAGATGTACAGTGGAACCTCCAAGTCGAACGCCTCACAAGTGTTAACAGTGGTAAAACATCGAGCCAAACCAAATGTTCTGCAAAACTCTGCTTCAAAAATCAAACAAACCCTGGAGTTCAACCCATCATGATATGTGAGGTCATGCAAAACTTAAACTCAGTGTGGATTAAAGGATTAATGCTACAAGTGTTTCGTTTTTCTTTTGAGTCAGTGATTACAAAAATGGAAAAGTATGATGATGATTACTGAGCACAGAACCAGAAATGGAACTTACTGTGACACATGAAAGGGTCTGGCTAACCAGAACAATATTTTGCCAAGCAGATGTTAACATAAATAGCATGTAGCTGAAAGCATTGTTAGAATTGCTGTTACCCAAAAGAGCTTGCTAACAGACAGCACATTTTTACTGCTTAGAACTTTTCTTTTTATAATTTTACAACCTGTCCAGTATCAATTTCCCAAACTGTACAAAGCATCCACACATTTCAAGACATGTTCTTATGCTGCCTTCCAACGTACGTACATACAACGAGGCTTCTTTAATTTCAGCTGTACTTATAAAACACCACAAGGCATGTTCCCTCTTTGTACACACATTGGTTGACTTTTCTTTATACTTGAATGACAGTTAAGAATGTTAAAATGTTACGTAAAATGTTGCCTCAAAAACTAAGTTGGGCTTTATGATGGCAAATATTTGGGCCGAAAAGTACAAACCCCAGCTCCAATGAAGATTGGACGTTGTGTAAAAGGTAATGTTTTGTAAATACTTTTCAACCTATTTTCAATTGAATACGCTACAAAGAAAAGACATTTAATGTCCAAACTGTTAAACTTTTTTTTTGCAAATATTCACTCATTTTCAATTTGATGCCTGCAACACATTACAAAAAAGCTGAGACAGGGCCATGTTCACCACTGTGTTACATCACATTTTCTTTTCAACAACACTCAATAAGCTTTTGGGAACTCAGGACACTAACTGTTGAAGCTGTGTTGGTGTAATTCTTTCCTATTCTTGCTTGATGTAAAGTACAACTTCAGTTGCTCAACAGTACAGTGTCTCCGTTGTTGTATTTTGCGCTTCATAATGCACCACACATTTTAAATGGGAGACAGGTCTGGACTACTTGGCTGGCCAGTCTAGTACTCACACTCTTTTACTACGATGTCACACTGTTGCAGCATGTACAGAATGCGGCTTGGAGTTGTCTTGCTGAAATAAGCAGGGAGGTTCCTGAAAAAGATTTTGCTTGGATGGCAGCATATGTTGCTCCAAAACCTGTATGTACCTTCCAGCATTATATGTGCCTTCACAAATGTGCAAGTTCCCCATGCCATTGACACTAAACCACCCCGATACCATTACAGATGCTGGCTTTGGAACTTTGTGCTGATAACAGTCCGGATGGTCCCTTTTCTCTTTGGCCCAGAGGATACGAAATCCATGATTCCCAAAAACAATTTGAAATGTAGACTCGTCGTGATCACAGCACACTTCCATCACTGATGAGTTCAGCCCCAGACAAGCCAGTGGAGTTTCTGGGTGTTGTTGATAAGTCTTTCGCTTTGCATGGTAAAGTTTTACCTTACATTTGGTGATGGAGCAACGAACTGTGTAAACTGACAATGGTTTTCTGAAGTATTCCTGAGCCCACGTGTCAATATCCTTTCCACGATGATGCCGCCTGAGGGATCAAAGGTCATAGGTGGTCAAAGGCATTCAATGATGGGTACCGGGCTTGCCGCTTGCGCACAGAGATTTCTCCAGATTCTCTGAATCTTTTGATGATGTTATGGACCGTAGATGATGAAATTCCTAAATTCCTTGCAAATGTACATTGAGAAACGTTGTTCTTAAACTGTTGGACTATTTTCTCACGCAGTTGTAAGCAAAGTGGTAAAACGCACCGCATACTTGCTTGCGAACAACTGAGCCTTCCGGGGACGCTCCTTTTATTGCCAATTATGACACTCACCTGTTTCCAATTGACCTATTCACCTAGGAAATGTTCAAAGCAAGTGTTGTCCATTCCCCATCTTTGCTAGTCTTTTGCTGCCCCTGTCCCAGCTTTTTTGGAATGTGTTGCAGGCATCAAATTCAAAATGAGACGATATTTGCAAAACATCAGTTTGAACATTAAATGCATTGTCATTTCAATTGAATATAAGTCAAAGTGTAATGCAGTGTCATGTATTGGATGAATAACTGTTTTTACTGTGCTTGAGGATGTTTAGAATATGTATGTGTAAATGTAAACCTAATCTATATCTAGATTTAGGACAGGAGAAGGCCCAAATGCATCGGAGTTCATTCACTGACATTAGACCTCAAAATTGGTGTCATTCAAGTTTGAAAACCCGATAATGCAGGTTCTTTTACACTGAATTTATCCAGCGTGGCTTTTTGGACCTCAAAGAGAACAGACAAAGTCCTTTTCAAAATTGTTCTGACAAAGAACAGAATTGATTTTGATGGATTGATTGCTTGGTTAAGAGCTGCGTCTCTTGCAAGAAACTAAAAGCAGGCACCTTTTAAGGGAAACTGGTAGAGGTTCCAATTCCAGTATCTGTACCCACACCTGCTACAGCCTGCCTTCCACATTCAAATAAGCCTCTATTTACTGTTTATTTACGCAACATTTGTATTTATTCAAGCTGTTTTCTCATTCCCAGAGACTTACCCCACAGCAAGTTTTCCAACCCTTCATAAATTTGTGTGAGCATGCACTTTGCTTCAAGCTGTTTTGTACAGTACTCCATTATTTATGGCATACAGAGCTATAACCTTCCCAAATTCTCTCAAGTTCTTATTTCATCGGTGTCCTTCAACATCTACCATGTACAGTATTTTTTTTTTTTTTTTCCTTTTCCATGGATTGAAATTCACCTCGTTCGATCAAGCGGTGTATCAAAACGTTAGTTATCATTATCTACGAAATTAACACAACAAAAAATAGGTTGCTACAGTCTCAACGCTGAATGAGAAAACGCTGCTCCGTCGTGGAACCGTGCGTGTATGCACATCATTCGGTACACTTGCACGGTCAATAAATCTGTCGCAAATTCTTCTTTTACCAAGATATACATGCTCTGTTTTGATTGACATACTAAGAGAGAGATTAATTAAAAAGTATTATTGTGTTTGCAGTTTGCAGAATTTGCCAAATGAAGTTACCAAAAATTAGGATATATGCAGCTTTGATATAGCACCTGTGTTGTATTTGAGTAAACAATTTCTACAATGCCAGGAAAAACTTTACACCAAATGAGAATAAATGAATTTGCATTGCTCCTCTATTCCAAATGGCACCATTGCAACCATTGGCCTTTTTCACTATTGACTTCTGCCGGAATGAGCCAGTGGCCGTGCGCTCAATGACAGCTACAATACGCAGCCCACCAGATGCCGAGCCCACAGGCCAGACAGACTGTAGGCGTCCAACATGTGTCTGCTCTGCTTTACGTGCAGCTCGGCTCACGTGAGTCGTCCGGATGTGTTTCGTGCCAATGACGGCCTGCAGATTTGGACTTGCATCCCAAGTCTGGGACTGTTTTGTCATTTTCAGAGTCAGATGTTTGAAAATCACTGATATACAGTATATAGAGCTTCTTACAATATGACCAACTGGACGTTTTTTCCGTCGTTCTCAGTTACACTGGATGGGCGGGAGACGCCGGAGAGTGTTTCAGAAGAAAGCTTATTTTACACAGGTGCTTTTGAAGGTAAGTCTGGAGAAGACAAGTGATTTGGCTTTTTACGAAGTTGTGCTGAAATTTCAGAGCGCAATGATGTAGTCATGAGAGGGGGAGGGTGCATACAAATGCACTTTTATGGCATATTGAAAATGTTCCGCTTGAAGTTGACCCAGCAATACATTTCCTTGGCTATTAATGCAAGAAGCAACCAAACTGTATACATTTGGTACATGCTTGTCCTATGACTAACCACAATTTAGCTTGTGATACTTTTTTTTTTTTTTTTTTTTTTTTTAAGCTGAATTAAGCATTGGTCTACTCTGAATGCTTTGCAAATGATTGATTATTTTTAGTTACAGTAATGTGCAAGAACCACCAGTAGCTTTGTTGTTTTTTCCAATGCTATGCCCTTCTAGCAAGAATGTCACTCATAACAGCACAGGGCACGACATCGATTCATGGAGAATGACGAACAGATATGTGGTACCATGCTTTTAGTGGGCGGACAGTTCATTTGATGGATTGATTTTTCCAGCCCTTTATCCAGGTTCTCACCAAAATTTAATGGGATCTTCCTTGGCCTATATGTCACCCATCCATCCATTTTCTGTATTGCTTATCCTCACTAGGGTCGTGGGCGTGCTGGAGCCTCAAATTCAAATTCGCACTCAAATTCGCACCTACAGTCAATTTAGAGTATTCAATCAACCTACCCTGTATGTTTTGGAGGAAATGGAGTACCCGGAGAAAACCCACGCACCCCTGTTAAATTTTGTGGAAATCGATTTTTTTAAATGTATTTTTTTACATGACTTAAGACTGCCCCAACTTACGAGTATTTCCAAGGTCGATTTTCTGAAATTTGAGGTACAGTATAAGCAGGTTTCAGATATGTGACCACTCAAGTGTAGTTAAAAAATAAAGAAATAAACAAAAACTGAGCAAACGCAAACACCCTCACGTGGGCAAGGAGAGCTATGTTCTGCAAGGATGGCTGCTTATAACAAAACAAAATCTCTATGTTTATGCTTAAATATGACACCTTTCTATAATATTAGCCTCAATTCCAAGTAAATTCCTATAAATTCTCACTTAATTCCAACAAATTCCTATAATTCCCACAGAAAGTTTTCCAATTGGGAATATTACAAGGGAATCTTAAAATCCCTTGTAAATTGACTGGAAACTTACAGGAAATGTTCCACCCCTTTGCAATCCTGTGATGATGGAATTGAGTAGTTTGTGTAGTTTGGAAATTTTGCAGATGAATCTAATATACAACGAGGGTTGAATTCATTTGCGTGCAATTGGAAATAATGTAATTCTTTTACGTATGATTGAATCAATGAATACTCTTTGACTTTGATTTTAAATATGCGAGATTTGCGCAACCCCATAAATTCAGCTCCAGCTTCCCCAACTGGACAGAGTCAACCTCCTCCTCATGTAAAGAAAGGCCAGGTATGTGGCTCCGCCTAAAAGGCCGATCAAAAAAGTGGCGCCGGCGATGACCGGCGCATTCTTCCGAGCCACGCGAAAGGCGACCGGGAGCACGGCCGAGATCAGAATGTTGTTGACGTGGCCCAGGACTCTCCTGAAGGCCGGCCGATCCAGCACGCGCTCGTAGTAGGCCTCCAGGTTGGCGCGGCTGCCGTTGCCCCAGTAGCGGCGGGACAAGCCGAGGAACTTGAGACGGTGCAGGGTGACTGCCAGGGAGACGTCGGCCATGCTGAAGAACTGGCCGCACAGCCACGACTGTTGACTGTTTTCTTCTGAGAGAGAAGATTCCGCTTTACAGCAACTCACATGAACGCGTTGTCTCAAACTTTTTGCTACCTGGTGTTTCTTCCACCCTCCTCTGCAGCTCCGTCTCAACCTGATCCATCACGTTCTCCAGTTCATCCAGAAGCTTCTTTAGGTACTTCATGTTGTCGTGGTCAAACAACTTGGACTGCAGAAACCATTTCAATCACATAGTTAAGATTAGCATGCAATCATGACAATTCGAGAATCATAACTTTTATGACTCACCTTTAAGCGCCTCTGTTTTGCTATATAGGCATCTTTGAGCTCCGGGTTCTCCTCTGCCAGTTTCTTCAGCTCTGATTCTGTGTTTAGGATCTGCGCTGTGGCATGGGGGAAAAAAACAAAAACCTTAGTTAGTAGCGACTCTGCTTTAGGGGCAAAGGGCAATGCCCCACCAGATCGAGCAGATCTGCCAATTGTAGGGCACATACACACAAATAACCATTCACACTCACGTTCACACCTATTGCCAATCTAGGGTCTTCAATTAATCTAACATACAGCACAGAGTACCCAGAGAAAACCCAGACAAGCGTAGGGGAAACATTGAAACAAATGTGATTCTTACTTCGTATGCTTGTGGCGGCATAAGCCGGTATGTGCGAGTCTACAGTGATCTCAGGGTGGAGGATGCAGCCGTGCGTGTAGGCGTCCATCTGTAGCGAGTCCAGCAGCTCTCTGTAGTGCTGCACTCTGTGGTAGTATGTGCTTCCCTCTTCTGGAATCAGCCTGGGAGTGCCGCCTGCAGGTGAAGAATAAGAGAGTGAAACAGAAAAGACGATGGAAAGCCACATGAGCATTTATTTATTATTCTCGATATGCAGGTTAAGGTCCATGTATGAGTACGCTTTTTAAAACGAGGTTAATTGCATACTTGGAGGCCAAAATAGCACAACTAACGCAATAGACATTACTAGTAAGACTAAGTCGCTGAATTGTCTTACTATAGGACAAAGAGTGTACTGGTACGCAAACCTCAAGATGGATATCGAGGAAAACAAATGCTCAAACAGATTTCCATAAAATACTGCCATTTTGGCTTTGGGAGAATACACGAAACCAAGGCTGCATTATGTGAGATGATTCCGTGCTTACCAGATTTTCTCTCCACTTAAGTCATCATCATAAATCTATCATGGGTCGATACATGCCAAAAGAAAATAAGTGAAACATTAACATAAATGCAACTTAAACTTAAAAGGGGACATAATATGAAAAATGTTGCCTACTTTTTATTGTTTGTATCCAAATGGTTGGGTTTCTGGACTGCCTTCTCTCCCATCAAGTGTAAAACAACCAAGTAACTCAGTTCTATTTTGTGCAAGCGCCATTCCTTTTTCAGTCCGAGCACGGAGCGGTGAAAAACGACATCAAAGCCAAAAGGTCGCCGGATGCACAGAGTAGCACTAGCTAACAGCGGTAAGAAAATTCTTCTTTGGTGTTTTCTCAGAAACAAAAACAAAAATCCATAATATGTCCCCTTTAACAAACACAAAATCAACATAAATGATGAGAAAAAGGAAAAAGTGCAACCCTGCTGTCACTTATTTGAATCTGCTGCCGTCTTCATTGCGGTCTTACCGTCGGTGAAGTTGTGCTCCAGGTAGTCCGTGATCTGCGTGGGGTCACAGATGACGCCGTCATCGTGCACCAGGACGGGCACCTCGCCAGTGGGATTGAGACGCATGAACCAGGGCTCGTTGTGCTCGCTGAGTGGTAAGCTCACATCATACTCTTCGCAACGCAAACCTTTCTCGGCGATGGCCAGGCGCACCTGGGAAAAGGAGGTTTTCATATCTTCATTTTAGGTACATTTTCATCTTCAAGATAATTAAATCTGATCAGAGATCAGTGTCAAAAATTCCCATTTTGCAAAGATAAAGATAGCTCAATTTTGATTGACGTTTTCAGGTATTAATTTAACAATATGTTTGTTGTAGTGGTTGTGGTATAACTGCACTACATCATACTGAGAGCTGTTTCTGATATTTCAGCAATCATACTGTAGCACCAAAACATTAAAAACACCTCTGAGTATAATGCAGTGCAGTTCTACAATGGTTCAATAATACACGGGTCCTCGGTTTTCAATGGAGTTCCTTATGTCGCTCACCTACGCAAATGTGGTTGTAAAGTCATAATTGCAGTTATTATTGGTATGAAAACACATCTAAACCATAAATATAAAACTCAATGTAAAATAGTAATTACGGCAGAAAGCGTGGCCTTTTTGTTCCGCATTGATGACATATTCTTATGTCATGAATACAATTACGCGTTTTGATAACTTGGCACAACAACAAAAAATGCCTCTTCGCACAAAAAGGTTTCCCTCTTTTATGAACTTATATCGTGTTCGCAGTGAGAAGAGGAAAAATATTTTAGATTAAAAAAAAAGTTATGTCGCATGTGTTGTTTAAGAGCAAGCTATCATTGGCTTGAGGTTTATGCCATCAAAACGTGTTCCCATAGCTTTGCTAACGTCGTCAACTCGGTACCATTGCTAAATTTGCTAATGATAATAATTATTGCATGTGTGGGTTTTTTTTTTTTTTTTTTTTTGATAATTTTTGAATGCCAGAAGCTGGTGGTTTTTTTTTTTTTTTTTTGGGCTGGTACAACACATTTACCACAAATTATTCTTGTAGCTGACAGCATCAAACAGTCTCCGAAACCATTAATGGGGAATATCTTGCTTCTTTGTATCTGTTTACATTGTCGTTAATGCTCCCTTGTTCACGTTCCATCATGTCACCGTCCCAGTGTTTTGTGCCTTATATGCCCCCAAGAGCTCAAAAATCTTAACGGCAGTTGACTTCACCTCTCTCCAGGCACGTGCACACATAGCCAATAGGTGGTACTCAAGCACCTTCTCCTTTGCCCTGAACCAAAAAGTGCCCATTTTTTTCTCCATTCATCATTATTTCAAAGAAGAATGACCCTCTCTTTAATCAATTTTACCCAAATGTAACGAGCATTCATTTGAGTTTTTGGGAGAATTGTACATATGCTCCCGCCTTGCACTTGAACGGGGTGAATTTTCATATCCACTTCACTTCCTTTGTTAATAGTTGTATTATTGACTGTGTTTATTGTGTTGACAGAAATAAATACGAGTTAAAGACATGCTACTGTTTATTTCTTAATTGTACGAATAATATTTGCGATGGGTGCCTTTTTGGGGGCTATAGCACCTGCCTCAAAAATGCCAGTGCACGTGCCTGCCTCCCTCTATCAATTACGGCTTAGGGAAAAAAAAAAGTAACAACAGTATTTTGACAAAAGAAGGAGTAGAATGTTCAAAAATCTGTTCTACAATGTAGGGAGAGAAAAAAAAGACGTGAGAATGCTCAAGTACAGAGACCTGAAAAATCTACAGGACCAAGCTGTTGTACATCGTTACTTCCCAACACTGAAAACTGGTGCGGATATATTGTAAATGAGAGCGGAACGAGAAAAAGAAAAACGCAACAATGCAGCCAGCAACGCTGATGTAGTCACATCCGAGCATTTTCAGTGGCACGAGTTCACGTGTGCGAGATGACGCGTTCCGTCTCCGTAAACACCACACGGGCGTCTCCGATCGGGAGCTGTCCGTGGACGTCTGGTGCTGAAAGGGGGACGCTTACCTTCTGTGAATTGAACGACTGCGTCCAGTGATACAGCGTCAACTTTGATGCATTTGGTTCGGCGGCGGTGTCACACTGCTCGCCCGAGTTCTTCACCGCAAGAGCCGCGTTCTCATCTTGCATTTGCGAGCTATTTTCAGCCTCCATCTTTTCTGTTTGAGGGGCGCAGGGGACAATTGCGACGATGCTCAAATTGACTCAATACGCCCCCGGCTGGCATGGAGTGTTACTACACACTAATATCAAGTGTCAAATCTTATGGCTTTAAATATTGCGTTTCGTATGATTTCTAGAGATATATTTTAGCCTTTTTTTATTTTATTGGAACGATTAAATCAACAATATTTAAACATGCTGTAACATTATACTGACGTTCAGTTATTACATAACTAAATTTAATACTGCATACTCGAGGAAAAGTTGAACAAATAGTGGTGATTTCACCAGTGTCTACTAGAGATGATATTTCATATATATAATATGATATAACAGCACGGTGGGAATAGTGGTTAGCGCGTCTGCCTCATTAATAGTAACATGTAGTTTCGCTTGTGTGCAGAAACAGTAGTTACGGTGGAACGTTACTAGTATGGCAAAGTCAATCTACTAGTGCGCTGAATTGTCCTATGCACGTCAGGATAAAAAGCGTATTACTCGGACATGGACGGCTGGATAGCAAGGCTCCACGATGCAATTAATACATGTGACGGCAGATGTCGCTGTATCCATCTGTTAGGTGCCCACAACCTGGTGACGTCATAGTGAAAGCGTCCATATCTATAACAACACTTAGTGTATAAAAGACGAATAGTAAGAATTATCACCAAAAAAAAAAAATCACACATTTATTCTTCTTGTATATAAGTAAAATCATCAGCCATCGTACAGACAAATTCAACTTTGCAACTTTTATTTAAGGCAATCAATTGGAAAAGCAAAGATAAAGCTGTGCGCTCTTAGGTTGGATATGAAATATTATTGTGTAACATTGAAGTCGATCTTCGTGGAGGAGGGAGTGTGTGGGGTGGGGGTGGGGGGTGGGGGGGTGGATATTTGCGGTGACGTGGCGTGTGATTGGCCGGGTGGCTCTCTCCAGCGGGGGCATCTCTCACCCCCTCCCTCCCCCAGTGGCCAGTGGGCGAGAGGGGGGAGACCAGCCACACTCAGCGGACAAGCCGGTGCGCGGATCCGGTAAATGACGCCCACCTTTCATACCTTTACACTTCCGATGCCTATTTAAAAAAAAAAAATAATAATAATAATAAATCTTGTCAGCGCACGGAAGTGGGAGGCTCACCCCAGTCGTCATCGTCATCACCACTGTTTTCTCCCCCTCCAGTCATCGTCTCCCATCGGTCCTGGACGCCCCTGCCTCGGTCGTGCCGATTCCCCCCCAGCTTTGCATCTGAATGACGGGCGGAAGGTTCGACTTCGACGACGGCGGCACTTACTGCGGGGGTTGGGAGGATGGCAAAGCCCACGGCCACGGCATCTGCACCGGACCCAAGGGCCAGGGCGAGTACGCGGGCTCTTGGTCGCACGGCTTCGAGATAGTCGGCGTGTACACCTGGCCCAGCGGGAACACCTACAAGGGCTACTGGTCGCAGGGCAAGCGGCACGGGCTCGGCGTGGAGAATAAAGGCAAGTGGATCTACCGCGGGGAGTGGAGCCACGGTTTCAAGGGGCGATACGGCGTCCGGCAGAGCCACAACACGCCTGCGAGATACGACGGCACCTGGAGCAACGGGCTCCAGGACGGATATGGCGTTGAAACCTACGGCGATGGAGGTGAGGCAACGTGTTTGCGTAAACGAGCGCGCGCAGTGAATCGGGGGGTGGGGGTGATTACGCATTGCACTTGAACGCACCATTTGACATGGGAAGAGAGGAATCGATCAAACATCGATCGATTCGTTTTCGATAAGGCTTGGCTCCTCTTCATTAGGGTCACAGGTGAGCTGGAGCTTATCCCGGCTGACTTTTGACTGGCCGCCAGTCAATCACCGGGCACATATTGACGAACAACCATCCATTCGACGCCTATGGACAATTTAAGTCTTCAATTAACCTGTTTTTTGGATTGTGGGAGGGAAAACAGGAAAAACATGCCAACTCTGCACGGGGAGATCGGAGCTGAGATTCGAACCCAAAGCCTTCAGAATTGTGAGGTAGAAGAACTAACTGCTGGGTATTATGAACCTTTGGGTTCAATGTTTTGGGGATTCGGCTGAGGTTGCGATTTTGCTTTGAGATGAGCACTGGTGGCGTAGTGGTACATGCGCTGCTGTTCAAGCAGATGGCCCAGTGCCTAGCTACTGGCGGTCACAAGCCCAGCTCCAAAAACATGGTTTTGTTGCGTCAGGAAGGGTATCCGGTGTAAAAGCTGTACCGAGCAAATGGCAAAAGCCGCAAGCTGCAACAGCAATATGATGAAATGCCGTAGGTTCCTTGGCTTTGTGCAGACTTTTGCGACGTCACCTTTTAATCAACAAACTGATCGAGTCAAAACAATTCTATGAGGGAAAAGTTTATGGAAGGCCCTATTTCTGCAAGGTTTACAAATGCATATTTGGACACGTTTGGTGTGCAACAAGTTGATTCAATAACCCCAAATGGGGTCTGACTATCGCAAGCAGTGTGAGCATTTATTCCATATCCTCCATCTGCTGCTTCAGTTTCAATTACCAGTCCGCTCTTTGTCCTTATCAGTAAGACAATGCAGGATGACTATTATACTCCTGCAGGCCTCCTCTCCGAACCAGGAAGTAGCCTGCTAACTCACGAACAGATGGATAAAGAAACACCACTCGGGCCCTCCATGACAGTTTATTGTTATTTACATTCTCCTCCCGTTATGAATCGTTTCAGTTTTTACCAATTGTGTCATGGTGCAACTGTTTCCTCCAGAATGAAGAATAGTACGGTCCTGTTGGACAAACGACCGTGAACTGCTTTGTTGATGGTTCCGCTAACGGCGGTGGGGTTGACCGCCTCACATTTCACCGAGGTCGTGGGTTCGAATCCAGGCTCCGGCCTTCCTTTGTGTGGAGTTTTCATGTTCTCCCTGTACTTGCGTGGCTTTTCTCTGGGTACTCTGGTTTCCTCCCACATGCAAATTGCATGTACGTTAGGTTAAGCGAAGACTCTAAATTGTCCTTAGTTGTTTGTCTATGTTTGTCTATGTGCGACCAGTCCAGGGTGTACCCCGCCTCTCGCCCAGAGTCAGTCGGGATAGGCTCCAGCACACATGCGAACCTGTGTAGAGAAGCGGTCTCGAAAATGGATGGCTGGCTGGATGGATGGTTCAACTCAAATGAGTCCCCATTCCTTCATTTAAAAGGAAAATAGATTTCTTTCATCCATGCTTTTGGTACGGTCTGTTTGTAGTCTCGCTTCAACATGTGCAAGGAATCCAAACTAAGCCTTCCAGGAACACAACACTGTATACAAGTTGCTGTTGCAGTCATTTCTGGTTATAAAACAACTGGCACGTGTATTTGTGAGCAACTGCAATCTAAAGCCATATGCGGGGGAATGATGCCACCCATATGACGGCGATAGTTCCATGGCCGGGCGGCGCTTGGGGAAGTCAGCTGATCTGAGAGGATATAGAGAACATCTGGCCGTCTGACCCTGCAGCATCCTGATCACTTGATCTGCAGGGTCACCCAATTGAACTGCAGCACAGCGCCAGCCTTTTAATCTCACACTGTTTATCCATCTAAAGCCCAGTCTGTACCAACAGATCGTTTTCCCCTCAGAAAGTGAACATTGTGGATTATTGCATTGTCTTTGTCAGCAACCTCTGGATCAGCAAGATTGTTTTTATTATTAAGGATCAGGTTGGTAATATGATGTCGCTGAGGAGCCACTAGTAGCCCATTGGGCTCAGCAACACCAAACGTGCTTAATGAAGCATTCCTCTCATTGTGTGACTCATCGCCTTTCCCTGTGGTCGGTGGTGAACGTGCCTACTGTCAGTGGGGGAGTTAGTGGGGGGGCTGCCTGAAAATAGGCTCAGAGCTCAGCGATTCACGTCCCGAGTGATCCTCAGTATCTTCATCAAACGACTTTGTTTGAGGTGGATGCTCAAGGAAACATGCCAGTTGGTCTTCCCATGTGACAACTCTATCTGAAATAACTGTGTACAATCGCTGGCCACAACATTCGGTCCACTTGCATAGTTTAATGAAGTCCAAAATGTAAAATACAATAAAAATAAAATACTCTTGTATAGATTACAGTTGATGTTTTTATAGGTGTACCTTCATGTATGATATGAATAATATCAATCACTGTTGATGTTTTCAAAGTGACTAATGTATTTCCTCAAACTGTGTCCAGAACCAATGTGCCTCAATTACATTATCCAGTCTGCATGCACCAATCTGCAGTTAGTAAATAAACACCACTGCCACTATTGGTGGAAATCCAAAATAATGGGAACTATCATCATGTTGTATGTAATGTTGCAAAATGTGTGCATCCTTACACAATGTCTGTACCACTTCCTCAGGCACCTACCAAGGCCAGTGGATGGGTGGTATGCGCCATGGTTACGGCGTGCGCCAGAGCGTTCCTTATGGGATGGCGACCGTTATCCGCTCGCCGCTTCGTACATCCATGGCTTCCCTGCGCTCTGAGCAGAGCAACGGCACCGTGCTTCACGACCTCTCCTCCCCCGCAGACACGCCCACGGGAAACCGTGGCGGCTTCGTGCTAAACTTCCACTCGGACAGTGAGGTGGTGACGGGCAAGAAGAAGGGCCTCTTCCGTCGGGGTTCCCTCTTCGGGAGCCTGCGGCAGTTGCGTAAGTCTGACTCCCGGACCTCCATCTCCAGCAAGCGCAGCTCGGCACGCAGCGACGCCACCATGAGCCGCATCAGCTCCAGCGACGCCAACTCCACCATATCCATCGGCGACGGCGAGCTGCAAGACGAGGATCTTCTCTTGGAGGACCACGTGGACGCCACCACCACCGAGGCCTACATGGGCGAATGGAAGAACGACAAGCGCAACGGATTTGGCGTTTCAGAGCGATCCAACGGGATGAAGTACGAGGGAGAGTGGCTGAACAACAAGCGCCATGGTTACGGCTGCACAGTTTTCCCAGATGGCACCAAAGAAGAAGGGAAGTACAAAAATAACGTGCTGGTGCGTGGTATAAGGAAGCAGCTGATTCCTCTAAAGAACCCCAAAACCAAAGAGAAGGTGGATCGGGCAGTGGAGGGGGCGCAGAGGGCAGCAGCTATCGCCAGGAGCAAAGTGGAAATAGCCGCTTCCAGGTAGAGTGTTCTTCATTACTTTTTTTAAATTTGATTTGTTTATTATTAGCCAACAACCTGAGAGTCTTGGAAGCTGTTATGTCGGTCTGGTCAAAGTCTGTCAACACTTTTGATCTTCATCCATCAACGGCTTTTGTGTCGCCACACCGATCATCCGTGCAAAAAGTTCTGTTTCTATTCTCTCCCCATATCTTTCATTCCCAGTGTGTGCTGTGTGTGACCTGTCTGGTCGTATTCACAACTGGCGTCTCGTGTGCCCGATAACAAGAGCTGCACCCCCTGCCAAGTGTTGCTCTGATGTGGCATATGTGCTTTAACAGGTGGACGAGACGTGACCTTTTCATTTAAAAAAGCCTCACCCCCACTGGGTCACAGTTCAATGTACACACACAGCATCACTTTGACATCAACTGCTGTCACCATATTGATTTGTTAGGTTGGGGACTTAATGTGTACAAGATGTGGGAAAAGTGAGAGGTATTGTTTCAGTTCTTTGGTTGGTTTGTTTGTATCCATAATTGATTTCCTTTGTAGAACAATGGCACATATGCCGAAGAACAACAGATTCCATTTTGTTATGTATCAAGTGTTTTGTTTCCTCCTTTTGTCACAGTGGAACTGTCCCGCCCAGCCCCAGAATTCAAAAGAATTGTATTATCCTATCCTAACAAATGGACAGGCAAACAAATGGAAATTTGGAGCGCCAAGATCGTTTTGTTTTTTTATGCAAATGACAAATGAAATGAGAGTTGGCATCCAAAGGATTAACTCCAAAAGTGTGTTTTGTCTTTTTTGTTGATGCCACCATAGAACTGGAAATGGAAGCTCCTGCAACAGAGGCTGCGCAGGACAAATTCAGCAATTTAATACAGTGGGTACAGAAAGTATTCAGACCCCCTTAAAGTTTTCACTTTTTTTTTTTATTGCAGCCATTTGCTAAAATCATACAAGTTAATTTTTTCACATTAATGTACACACAGCACCCCACGTTGACAGAAAAAAAAAAAAATTGTTGAAATGTTTGCAGATTTATTCAAAAAGAAAAACTGAAATTTCACACAGCCATAAGTATTCAGACCCTTTGCTCAACATTTAGTTGAAGCACCCTTTTGAGCTTATACAGCCATGAGTCTTTTTGGGAATGATGCAACAAGTTTTTCACACCTGGATTTAGGGATCCTCTGCCATTCCTCCTTGCAGATCCTCTCCAGTTCTGTTAGGTTGGATTGTGAACGTTGGTGGGCAACCATTTTCAGGTTTCTCCAGAGATGCTCAATTGGATGCAAGTCAGGGCTCTGGCTGGGCCATTCAAAAACAATCACACAGTTGTTCTGAAGCCACTCCTTCGCTATTTTAGCTGTGTGCTTTGGGTCATTGTCTTGTTGGAAGGTGAACCTTCAGCCCAGTCTGGGGTTCTGAGCAGTCTCGAGAAGGTTTTCGTCCAGGATATCCCTGAACTTGGCCGCATTCATCTTTCTTTTGATTGCAACCAGTCGTCGTGTCCCTGCAGCTGAAAAACACCCCAACAGAATGATGCTGCCACCGCCGTGCTTCACTATTGGGACTGTATTGGAGAGGTGATGAGCAGTGCCTGGTTTTCTCCACACATAGCGCTTAGAATTAAAGCCAACAATTTCTATCATGGTCTCATCAGACCAGAGAAACTTATTTCTCACCATCTTGGAGTCCTTCAGGTGTTTGTTTGTTTTTTTAGCAAACTCCATGCGGGCTTTCATGTGTCTTGCACTGAGGAGAGGCTTCCGTCGGGCCACTCTGCCATAAAGCCCCGACCGGTAGAGGGCTGCAGTGATGGTTGACTTTCTAGAACTTTCTCCCATTTCCCGACTGCATTTCTGGAGCTCAGCCACAGTGATCTTTGGGTTCTTCTTTACCTCTCTCATCAAGGCTCTTCTCCCCCGATTGCTCAGTTTGGCCGGACGGCCAGCTTTAGGAAGGTTTCTGATCGTCCCAAACGTGTTCCATTTAAGGATTATGGAGGCCACTGTGCTCTTAGGAACCATAAGTGCAGCAGAATTGTTTTTGTAACGTTGCCAGATCTGTGCCTTGCCACAATTCTGTCTCTGAGCTCTTCCTTTGAGTTCCTTTGACCTCATGATTCTCATTTGCTCTGACAGGCACTGAGCTGTAAGGTCTTACATAGACAGGTGTGTGGCTTTCCTAATCAAGTCCAATCAGTATAATCAAACACAGCTGGACACCAATGAAGGTGTAGAACCATCTCAAGGATGATCAGACGAAATGGACAGCACCCGAGTGAAATACGAGTGTCACAGCAAAGGGTCTGAATACTTCTGCTTGTGTGATATTTCAGTTTTTCTTTTTGAATAAATCAGCAAAAAATTAAACAAGTACGTTTTTTATGTGCACATAAATGAGGGAAAAAATCACTTAAATTATTTTAACAAAGAGTGAAAACTTTAAAGGGGGTCTGAAAACTTTCCGTACCCGCTGTACCTTCAAGGTGGCCTTCAAGGAGTTTTCATCATTTCTGTTATAGAAAAAATAACTATTTGTTTACAGTTGTGTTATACTTATATTCTTATACTTATCGTGTTTGAAATTTAAAAAAAAAAAAAAAAAAAGAAAAACCTTACACACACTTTTAAAGCTCCACAGTGCTTTAGCCTCGACCATTCTTTGGGAATATAATTCCATTTAGGCGAGTTCAGGGAGACATTATTCTGCAGATTTCAGGGATATAAAATGAGGCTTACATAATGTGGAGTTCACATGCTTAATATCAAACCTTCCGCATACTGTTTACGAAACAGTGAGGACTTTTAGTATGTTGTGTTGAGTACAACCATCAGAATAGACAAAAACAAATGCTGTGCATTAGAATAACAATGTAAATCAGAAGCAGACACATGACCTGATGCCTTGGATCTGATACTAAGTGTTAATGGCAGCGAGCAAGTAGTGTGAGTGAGTGATCAAATTACTGTGCATGTTGCAAAGCTCAATTTTGTTGTTGTTTTTTTTTTTCCAAACAACCTTGTTTTAGTTCCGCTCATTTGAGGGAGCTTGCGAGAAAAAAAAAAAAAATAGAAAGGCAGCCAGTGACAGACTGCGATGCCGTAAGCAGGTTATGTAAGACTCATTATACGCTGCATGGCAGAGGATGCACCCATATTGATCCGTTTTTGGTCATGTGACCATGTGACTGTGGAGCTGGACCAGCACATCCACAGGGATTTTGGGTGGGGGGTATGGGAATGCAGGTCGACCTCTTATTGATTGCCCTCTCAGAAAATATCTCGGATGTAACGTGGGGCATTTGCTAAGCACATCTGCCTCTCAGCAGGCGGTTCTGCGTTTGAATCTTGGTTCTGGACTTTCTGTGTGGGGTTTGCATGTTCTCCCTGTGCTTGCGTGTTTTTTTTCCCCCCCACATTCCAAAAGCATGCAGGTTAGGGTCATTGAAGACTCTAAACTGACCATAGGGGTGAATGTGAGTGTAAAGTTTTGTTCAGGGTGCACTTCTCCTCTCACTTTGTCAGGATAAGCTGCAACTCACTCCCTTGTGACGCTGAGCGCGATAAGCAGTAAAAAAAAAAAAAAAAAACGATGGATGGAAAGGAAGGTTTGCACAGCGGACCACTCCCACCCCTCCCTTGGGGGCAAAGCGAATGGCAGCTTGTGATAAGAGCGTTTAGTTTTATAGACTCATGTGAACTTTTTCTACATGGGCATTTGAGGGGCATTTTCGTATTTTCTCAGATAACTTAATAAGTATATGCATTACTCACTAGCTGTTGATTATCGTCGAGCTTGCTGTTGTGCACAATGTCACTGACTGGTCAGGGTATGAGCGGTCCACCACTCCACATCGCCATGAAACAGGATGTGCGTCCATTTCATTGTACTGTTTGCTCTGCAGCCTCTGGTAAAAGGTTAACTAGCAGCTCGATTCTCCTGAGCATGAGCGATAGTTATATAAAGTTTATTTTGACCACCAAGTGTTCGACCAAATGTTAGATTGTTGAAAAGCATTTCGTGGCAATATGTTTTTACTGCAACCAAGGAGGTTGTTGTGACTTTTTCGGTAGATTTCGATAAAATGATATCATCCATCCATCCAGCGATCCATTTTCCATACGGCTTCTCCTCACGAGGGTCGCAGGCGTGCTGGAGCCTATCCCAGCTATCTTCGGGCGAGAGGCGGGGTACACCCTGAACCGGCCGCCAGCCAATAGCAGGTCACATATAAACAAACAACCATTTTCACTCACTTTCACACCTACGGGCAATTTAGAGTCTTCAATCAACCTATGATTTGGGATGTGGAAGGACACCGGAGTAACCGGTGAAAAACCATACAGGCATGGGGAGAACATGCAAACTCCACACAGGCGAGGCCGGATTCGAACCCGGGTCCTCAGAACTGAGAGAGAGATGTGCTAATTATATTGCTTTACACACAACTAACAGAAGGTAACATGAGACTACAACAATGAATTTATTCAAAGAACTTAAAATGTAATTGTTACAACTACATATATAACACATATTATAGTAATTTAAAAGAGAGATTTGAATCACATATTAAAGAGGACAATTTGTGTCTCCGTTGCATACTGTACATTGCTCGGGTTCAACTTACTAATTTAGAACCTGCATTGTTTTTGCAATTAAAGAACAGGAGTAATCATTGAAAAATGCTAAATGAAATATATACTGTATATATAAAATGTAAAATGTTACATATTAAGTTCAACACGAGGACATAAACCTGCTATAAAATCACAGTGGGTAAAGAGGAGACTCCGGAAATGTGAACTTAATAAAAAGCAAAACATTAAATAAACAATGAATGTGTTTATACAACAGGTAAATTAGTTAAAATTATATTATAGTTTTGTTTTCCATCTATCCAGTGGACAGGAATGTGTGAACTATTGGAGACAAACGTGCCGGTCAAATAAGCGTGTCAGTCTGTTTTCAATCTTACATAGACACACACACACACACACGCACACACACACACACACACACACAACCTTGCAGCGTGTGTCAGCACAGTGTGTACTGACTAAATAAGGCAAGGCATCAGTTGACTTATCAGCACAAGCCAGGAATATATACTGCACTGATAATAGCAGGCCGCCCGCTCTCTCACTGTCGTCTCTCCCAAATGTGATGTGTGCGTTAAGTATGTGTGCATGTTTCAACAAACATTTTGGAGATCGAATATAAAACAATGTGGCTCTTCTTTGTCGTCACCTCTATATTTAACCACGCAAACTTCCTTACCAAATGAGAGCGCTGCATCAATTAAGTATACCAGAGCCAACTCTTGTGCATTTTTATGGAGTAGCTTCACACACATCGTACAAGCTCAGGTCTAACATATTAATCTAGAACCTTGTGTTCTTTATGAAGTGACGAAATGTACAGTGGCTGGGATACACAACGTATCCTGGATTGCCAGTGGTCTGAATCAGGACCATCTAGTATATTTACCACAGTGATAATATGCACCACACTCCCTCTCATGTTAATGGTAATGTGATGCTGTGCTGGACTGCAGCATTTATTTCTGGTGATATTAAACACACATATAATGTGCAGATGTAAGTAGTCATTCCAGAACCTGAAACCTATTTACATTTTTATTTTTCCTCCCACATCCCAAAAACGAAATTGCCCTTAGATGTGAATGTGAGTGCGTATGGTTGTTTGTTTATATGTGCTGGGACCGACTCCAACACGCCCTCGACCCTAGTGAGGATAAGCGGTATGGGAAATGAATGGATGAACAAATGCTAATGTAAATAGTTTGTAGGAAATAGGAAAAGACCAGAGATGCTGACCACCATTTATTTTTTGCCTTTTCTCTCTCCGTTAAGCATCTGTCAGGCATCTCTAAATGGTGAGTTGTTTTACTTTGTTTTAGTATACAGTAGTTAACTGTTATAAAAAAAAATAATAATCACCTGTACACCTCGTAAAGTTTTATGACCGCCACAGTTTGAAATTGTTTTATTTTATTTTTTTCAAATTAGAAAACAATTGTTCCCCTGCATATTCGTGATTTGCACAGATTCAACTACCGGTATTTATTTTTATTTTTTTTGGGATAAGGTTTCACCATCATGCCATTACACTGAGTGGAGTGGCTGTGGCTGGTGAATGTTCATAAAATAGTTCTCAGGGAATACGGGTATGACTCAACCAGCTGAGCGGGGGATAGTGAGAGGGGGAGTCATGTGGACTCCAAGAGCGTTATAAACTGTTGTATAATATTCCCTTGAAATTTCCCACTTGGCTCTTTCTTCTCAATTTTTTACCACCTTTGATTCGCTGCTTCCCTCATCTCTTCTCCGCCAAGCATAATGCAGGAAGTTATGTTTATCAGCTTGGCTCAGAATCTGTGTCAATTTTGGGGGGCGGCAACCACAGTGCTAGGGCGGCAATGACCCCACCGCCCCAGGACTGCGACTGTCTAAAGAGAAATGCATTAAAAGCTACTAAACTAAACATTCATTTGTTTCGATGTTAACAATGCAGTACGAGGACACCTCAACTCAAATGTTAGTATCATCATTCCCTAATGATCTTTTTTTTGTACTGTTTTTGCATTTCAAAGAAAAAACGCCTTTCGGCAAATGCTGCCTCAAGCATCCATGACGTAATTGTTTTTGTTTGTTTGTTTTGTCTTTTTTTTTTTTTTGCACCTGCTCACATGTTTCTGTTTCTGTGTTACCTCTGTTGATTCCGTTCAGCCGCTCTGATTGGCTGGCTCGGACGCTGTCGCTCCAGATGTTGCTGGATTGGATTATGGAGTCATCACTTCTCTTGCTGCTTCACAGTATTGCTTTTCCACATCCCTCCGTGAAACATGCGGCCCCTCTTGTAATCACGCACACGCAGATTGTGCTCAGCAAATATTGTGTGTCCGTGTGGGTGCCCATGTGCATGCACTGACTGATTAAAATGTTCCTTAAACTGAAGTGGTTGCCTGGCAATGTGACCTTTATTCTTCCAAGCAAGGTATCTTAACAAGGTGCACACAGTGGAGTGCCACTTGCTCAAATATAGAGAATCAATGCTTGTGTGTGTGTTTGTGTCTTGCAAAGGCAATGTACAACAGTAGCCTTACAGTAGTCTGTTGCGTGGGTTTTGTTCATTTGCAAATTCATTAATACACACCAGATGCCTGGTTGTCTTGCTTCCTCAAGTGTTGGTGCTGCTGGTTGCCATGGATATTCCATCGCTGTTGTCATCTTTGTTGTTCGCCAATCGCCGTTTGTAGATTTGGTTTGTGAGTAGCAGAGTTACTTTGTATAAATGCTGCTCCTCTCCAAGCAGACACACTTTGAAAATGAACAAAAGGAAGAACTATTATTCGTTTTAATAACTCAAAAACAAAACACTGTGAGAGACACCGAAGTGTTTGCATGTTTGTGACTTCATTTGACAGCAGCTTTAAGTAGTTGAACTAAAAGCCATTGTTTTGGTCAAAACATCTCTTGCGGAATAATTTAAAATAATAAGGTTAGGGGGAAATAATAACAATATACAGTATTTGAAGAGAATGCTATGCCTCTAAACACACTTCTCATTCTTAGCATTTAAGGAATTGCTTGGTTTTTTTAACCCTGTGATCATCAATTTGCGCTGAGCAGCCATAACAACATGACAGCTTGCACAACATAGTGATATTCAATACGAGAGCTGTATTATATTCTGGACAACCATCCATTCACTTTCTATACCACTTGTCCTCATTAGTTATGAGGGGGAGCTGAATCCTAATCCAGTCAATCGCAGGGCACATAGACAAGCATACATTCACAAAAAAATAACAATATGGTCATTATTGAGGTTGTAGTTTGCAGTGGTAGAGAACTATACCACATTATCAGAGCCATGTCTAACATTTCAGTTACCTCAACTAGTTACTGTACACGAGAGAGTAAAAATTATTCGGAAGAGCTCTCGGTATAATGCAGTACACTTTTACACCACGGCAAACCTTAACTACAATAATGAACATAGTGTAATGTTAAATTAATATCACTGACAATGTCTATCAAAACTGAAAATGATTATCTTTGTCAGGGGAGAATATTTCATACAACTCTTGTATTGGATTTCATTCCATTTATTTTTTTTAACCTCTTTACGCTCCAGTCACCCATTAGCTGCATCAGCTGTGCTCATTTTTCACCAGCCGTGTTGACACAAAGAGCCATGTGAATCTGTATGCTGCCCCCCCCCCCCCCCCCCCCCCCTTTCCCTGCCCACACGAAAAGCATAGGGATCATCCCAGCCGGGAGATACGGTGTCACCGTCACAACAACACCCACTGAGATCAGGTGCATGTTTGCGAGCCTCAAACATGTGCCAGAGCACCACGCAAATACATGCTCAACAGGCTTGATTGAGAGCATCGTCATGTGCAGACATCTTTAATGAGTGGACAGATCACCATCAGCAATCAGCTGTCAAATATGGTAGTTGTGTAATGTTTTGGTATTGGGTACAAATGCTTAGGCTAAATAGTAATTTGTTCCAGGTATCGAGTCGTATTTTGTACAAAGAAAAAAAGTAGAGTTTTTGACAATTGAACGGCGTCAGAGGAGTACGTCACCGCAGCGGTGACGTTCACACCCAATCAAACTTGGATAACTCCCCTATCAAATGACCACTGATTCAGTCCATTACGATGCTTTTAAACTTCATAAATGCGTAATGATTTTGACGTATTCTTTTTTAATCACCCTTGTATTTCTCTCAAAATGCATTATATGCTTTCTTCATGTGCTCTACTTATTGGTTGAGCAACTAGTCAAGGTTAATAAAGTTTCAAAAAGATATACTCAACTGTCATATTCGTCAAGAATAAATTACATTGTTGCACATTTTAAGGAATGAGCTCAAATTTATTTTATTCCAACGTTATGAGCAACAGTGTGAAGTATTTTTGCCCCTGTAGTTCATATAAAGTGTATATATAGTGCGGTACTGTATGTCAACAGTTTCTCAGCTCTTTTCACAGTTCTTCACTACACCAGAGCTTCTCAAGTGGTGTCTGTCCCTGAGATTTGACCTCCCTCTCTACAGTAGTCTTTTATTTATTCTTATTATATTTCTTGTTCTTTGAGGCGATGAAAGAGTAATGAAAGTTAATGAAAGATTTTCAAGTGCTGATTTTTACCGCGGTCTTGGTCAAGACTCATCAGCTTATTATACACTGGACCGGTCAGCGTTCCACTTATCATCCTGTACAGAGGGGAAAAATGAGATGAGAAGGGGATGGGGTGCATGGGGTCAGCACATGTGTGAGAGGGAGCATCTTCACATAGACCACAGCCCAGTTGATGAGTGATGGACTGAAGCTTAATGACATGCACACTCATTGGGGCCACTTAAAAATTGATGGGGGAATGCTCTGAGCAAGGACTGAAATGTAAGCGTAGAGTAAATTTAGAAATGCTCAGTGTGCGTGTGTGGGAGTGTGCTTACGTGCCTCGTGCGTGTGTGCCTAACACTGAAATGCTGCACCTAAAATTTGCTTGGAACCAACACCAGTGTGCAACCAGAGGGAGCGGGGTGCCTGCAGGACTCAAAAGGAGATGTACTGTAACAGGTGGTGCTGTATGTGTGGAAGGACACTGTCTCTTGAATTCAAATTGTGTAAAAAAATATTTTTTTAAATGCAAAGGTCAATTTCTTTTCGTCTTGAATGTGCTTGATGTTATGTCCGTGGGACGTGAAATGGAATTTTCCATGTTTAGTCAACAAAGGGTACACGCGTTCCGGTTTTTAACTTCCTAGCCTAATTTTTAAATGGAAGAGACACCACACTAGATGAAGATGATATTGGCTAGTATGCTCTTTATACTCATACTGAAGTGTGTCGTGTACAGGAGATGACCAACACAGCACACCACACATATACAGTAACAATATCGCCAACGACAATCACAAGTCTCCTCCCCCAAACCAGAAGTCTCTTCTCGTACCAAGACTGACTTGTGTGAGGCGGAATGATGCCACAGGGCATCCGGACTGCTGTAAAATACAAAGAAGAAAGCAAAGTAGAAGGAGAAAAAGATAGTCTCCCTGTTAGCATATCGTCTAACTAAAATGTGGATGTCTTCTCCCTGTCATTTTAATTGTGCTGAGGGACTTGTACAATGTATTATACAAATGTAAAACACAACCAGTTACTTTTGTATTTGTGCCTGACAACAGTGCGAGAGTCAGGTTGCTTCCGAAGTGGCTATCGTTCCGTTTTATGTCACAATCAGAGTCCGTGGATTGGCCAACCTCGCTTATTCCACACGCATAAAGATTTGTGATCGGAAATATTGAACGATTTTCAGATTTACAATTGTTAGCTCTTACCGTTTTCTGGGCAGGTCAGTAGGACAAATCACTCGAACACAATCTCCCCACACCTCAGGATAATCGGTCAGGATCATCTTTCCGAGACGTCAGACAATCAGGTCTTTTCTGTCTTGGATCACCGAATTGTCATTATGTGTGTACCATGCTTAAATTGCTGTCAAATGGGCAATTTGGATCACATCGAGATGAAATTAGAATGGTGCAATTGCTATCATTATTATTACTATTGTTGCTGGTGGTATTATATTTTGTCATCCTACAGTATATAATTGTGTTTTATTAGTATTATTAGTGTGTTCTCAATTCTCACCAAAATAAATGGAATGGAAGGAAAAGCGGTGCAGAAAATGGATGGATGGATAAATTAAATGAAAATATAATTAAAGTCGATCAAACCTGTTGTTATATGTAGAAATAGCAGGTAGCACACATTAAGTCTTTGGAAAAAAAATGAAATCAGTGGTAATGTAGTTATTTATCTGTGTTGCTATGCACCCAAATGGATGAACTTGTTGACATTGAAAAACGTCCATAGTCTGATACTGAGCATTGCCAGGAGTACAACTAACCAACGTCACCATCTCTACACTCCAAGCACTCATGTTTTCTCACCTTCCTATTCACTCTCCTCCACTGTGACTCCCATCTTTCTCTGCCTGTCACCTCCCACCCGCAGACATCCTGTCTACGGACAGTCTGCGTCGCTTCCGGGACTTGCTAAAGTGCTCTACCTAAAAGGAACTGTTACAATCCTCTATGGATATAGCATGCTGTAGCATAGCACATTTATGCCTGCTCTTATTCAGGCGCACATTTCACGCATTGCAGAAATAGACGTATGCATGTCCTTGTGCTTGCCTGTGTGGCAGATGCATGTCTATAGTCTACTTGTGATGCAGACGCTATGCCTTCATGTCTAGTTTGGACCGTAACATGGACACCTAATGAGATTTAACTTCTCTTTTTGTTTCACTTTATTTAGTCTATTTTGCATTTCTTGCAGAGCGGTGATTCAATTGTAAAATGTTAATACATTAATTTAATGCCTCTCTCTCTCCAGAGGCACAGCAGCCCTTCATGGGTTGTCACTAGCGTTTGCCAGTTTTTTTTATTGGCCTACGAGGCAGTTGTAACTGAACCCCACAAACTCTGCCTGGCAACAAATGGCCCAGCAAATGTGTGACATAACCTTGCTTTCTGTTAATATTTGGTCCCGCACCTGCTAAGTGATTAACATTTTATTTCAGTTTCATAAGGAACAAAGAATTCGCTAACACTAAATGTCAGCAAGTCCTGTGAGACTTTCGATGCACAACTCAGTGAGCGTCTAAAGCAGAGGGAGAGAGACTGAACGACATCTTTAGGAAGTTTTATTTTGAAAACCAAAAAAAAACCAAAGCAAAATTATTGTGTAGACTGGACATAAGGAACACATACATTGTCATTGTCTCATTTTTCCCCAAGATTGGACGGGATCATTTAACCGAAACAAGTGCAGGATTCCCACTAATTACGACAACCTCAATCAGTGAAATAGTGAGTTGTATTTTAACAACAAACAAAAAAAGAGAGAAATGTAGTTGTTTCTATGCTGGTCTGCCAAAATATTGCTTTTTGTGAAGCAAAAAAGGTTGGGGACCGCTGATCTAAAGGATTAACTCCACAAGTGTGTTTTGCTTTTTTTTTTTGCTTGAGTCTTTGGTGATTCTACCATGGAGGAAGGCTCTGGTTTGTCTGGACAATATGAGCAACACAATTAATTACGTATCATTTCCAAAAATGAAATTCATTTTAGCAAGTAGATCCTAACATAAATAGCATGTAGCTGAAATCATTAATGCTAATGCCATTTTTGTTTCGTGTCTTCAAATGTCTTTAAATTGGGAATAGTTTTAATTTGTTAGTTGTTGTTTAACATTTCCTATACTGTTGATTAAGGTTTTAATTAATTCACTGCATGTTAGTCCCTGGTGGAATGGTTTGAAAGTGAATCCACTTAGATGTCAAGTCTTTGAACGGATTGGCTTTGACTTGTGATGTTACACTGTTTGTTGTCTAAGTGGTTGTTTCGCCACCAGTCTTTTCAAAAGACTTTTAAAAATGCCAGTCGTTTCCCAACATATAGCATTGCTTCGCAGCAACAAATAAAGCACTGCATGTTGAAAGGGCTGGCTACTCAGACAGTGCTAAATTCTCTGTGAATGTATTTTTACATTTTCATCTGCAGCTGGTCAGTGGCCAGCTTCTCGAGAGACCATGCAGGCTGTCCTTAAATACAGCCCCAGTGTGTCCTCTGGGTCAAGCACCGACTTATTTCTGGGGAGGAAACCGAACCGTTGGCATATGGCTCCTCATGAATTTTAATAAAGTTCTGCTCACAAACAGGACATCCCTCAGTCCGATAAGTCAGAAATAGTCTTCCGTCCATTAAGGTCACGCTGACCAAAAGATGGATAGAGTGTGGGAGCTGTGATGCCATCGTTTGAAGGAAATTAAATGGCATATGTCATATCTGTGTTGCTGTTTATCGTTAGGTCGTTAATGAATTATTCGTCCAATCCATTTTCCTCCACTTATCTGTTCAGGGTCACGGTTGAGCTGGAGCTTAACCCAGTTTACAACCTGGACTGGTCACCACTCAATCGCAGGGTACCTACAGTGGAGATAAACCACCATTCAAATCCACATTCACAGCTTTGGACAATTAATAGTCTTCAGTGAGTCCAACATGTATGTTTTTGGAATGTGGGAGAAAACCAGAGTACCTGGAGTTAACCCACACATAAGCATGGAAAAGACATGCAAACTCTACACTAAGCTTTACACGATCAGGATTTCTGAGGCCGATCAGCGAGTTTAAAAAAAAACGATAACCGATCACAAGATGGAGCACTGTGACTATTTAAATGACTTGTTCATTTACTGTATATACTTGTGTACTGTATACTGAGTATCTTAAAGTATTCATTCTCTAGTCCAGTGATTCCCAACCGGTGTGCCGTGGCACATTAGTCTGCCGTGCGCAATCTTCAGGTGTGCCGTGGGAAATTATCAAATTTTACTTAACTGCTCAAAAAATTATTCATTTACAAGAAATAATGTATCTTTGTCCCTCTATTTATGCCACTGAGGCAAAGTGACAGATAGAACAAATACATGCTCTTCTATTAGATGGCAAGGAAGTATGTACAGTAATTACTGTGTATCTACTTTTCGTGACATTTTGGTTTGTTGCTGTGCCGTGGGATTTTCCAATTGTAAAATATGTGCCTCCGCTCCATAAAGGTTGGAAATCACTGCAATAGTCAGGTCATGTTTTCTAATCAGTCAGGTCAAACCAACATTACAACATAACAGAAATAATGGGCGCTAATTTACTGTAGTTGAATTACTTTATTGTAATTAAATTACTTCACACACAGCGAAACCTTCGAGCATGATTCGACATCATCATCATGATGTTTACGTACAACCGTTAGTGCTAGCACTAACTTGCTAGGCTACATAACAGTTTTTGCCTGCCGCGAGCCGTATCGTATTAAAAGTACGTGAACATACTTCAAGCAAGCATTAAATGAACGTAATCTCCCGAGCACCGGTGACCACCACCACACGTTTTTCCCCATTTTGTTCTCATAATGCACACGCCGCAATGTCGTCCCGATCAATGACGTCATTGATCGAATCGGCGAATTATGACATTAAAGCCGGTCAGCATAAAATGCTAATTATCGGCCGATACCGATCAGGCCAACCAGATCGGTGTAAAGTCTACTGTACACAGAAAATTCAGAGCCAGAATGTTTGAATCTGAGGCCGACATCCTTTCCCCACTATGCAATTATTGTTATTATTATTAATAGTAGTAGTATTACTATTTTTTGTGATTGTTTTTATTGGACAACAGACGAAGCATGCTGAGAGGAAGATGGATGGGGCAGGTTAAAGCGGGCCAGCAGGCGCAGCTGTCCGTGCTTCCACTGATACATGTCTCCATTGCATGATGACTTTCAAATCCACAGGCTTTCATTGACGCACTGCCTGATTAGGACCCCTTTTGGAGGAATTCCAGTGACACACGTCCTGTGTTTTTGTACAGTTTTGTTAAGATGGTCACGTTACAATACATTTTGCTGCTAATACTAGGCTTGCGCTGATCCCAAAAGATAATACTCTTTCTCTATTTTGGCAGTTTTGATCATGGCCCTAGTACAGGAGACACAAGTCAGTTTTATGTGATGGTTTTAGCCTGAGGATTCGCGACCCCTCTTTACTGTTGGCATTAAGGTAGATGTCTATTTTTTCCCTTCCATCAGTCCCCACTGCAGAACATTTAGGAATTTGTCACTTGCACAGTACACACGGCTGCACACTGGATTACGGTTGGAGCATCCACTCCATTTGGGAAACATTTGGCTTTGGATTTGAGATCCAAGCACAAGGGCTTGTGTTAGTATCCCAAAAAAGATATACCTCAAAGATGAGGTAGAATTAAATGGAGGAGCAAAATTTACTGCTGATTTACTGTTCCCTCAAAATAACAGAGCCATTATTGTCTAAACCTCTGGCAACAAAAGTGAGTACACCCCTAATTGAAAATGCCCAAATTGGGCCCAATTAGGCATTTTCCATCCTCGGTGTCATGCGACTCGTTAGTGTCACAAGGTCTCAGTGTGACCCACTTTTATAGAGGTTAAGCTTAAGAACAATAAAGATGTTTTTGTTTGTTTAGAAATAGTCTCTGAAAACACATGTACAATATATTATATTTTTAAACGCCGTTTCAAATGAGTTTGACATACCACCAAAAGCATATTGCTAGCCATGACAACCGCTAGCCAAGAGGCTGAGTTGCACTGTTACGATATTTGTTCATAGAGTAAACTAGTGACTAGAACACAAGTGAATAAAATTTCCTGTCCTTTACCTAATCCAGTATGTTTCATGTGGTAACTAAGCCTCTGTACTGTACCGAAAAAATCTGAATACGAATATATACATAATGTTTTTACGAGCTGTCCGCGACCCACCCAAAATGAGTCCGCGATCCTCTTTTGGGACCCAACCCACCAGTTGAGAGTTAAACAACCTGTATTTGCTTGATAGTTGACTACAATGTTGTTTCCTTGTAGGACAGCCCATGCCAGGACTAAGAGCGAGGCTGCAGACCAGGCCTCCATCTCTGCAGTGCAAGATGCCGAAATCGCCAGAGCAGTTGCTAGGGAGCTTGCGCCAAACTTCTACCAACCAGGTAACCTTTAAAAGCCATGCGTCACATGGTCTTATTAGCTATTATTATTAGCTACCCAAGGAATAGTAGCAGCTTCTATATTCCTGCCGATTGTTGACAAACACGAATGCAAGATCCAAGAGAAAAGAGACCGAAATGAAGACGAAGGTAGGCATGGGAAGGCCATATTCATAATTACACAGTATGGACCGTATTTATGTATTTGACATACCAATTCCAGCTTCGAGTCGAAGACAAGCTAGCCACCCCAACCATTACAATAGCACACCTCCAACGCGCTGCGAGGACCAACCTAAAAATAAAAGCCTAACAAAGCATTGATGTCCATGTATTCATTGTTAGGCTCTTATTTTGAGGTTGGCTCTCGCTGTGCATTGGTGGCGTGTTACGTTTGTAACGCATAGGCTGAACAATGGTTGTGGCGGCTGGCTTGACTTCGACTGGAGGCCGTCTTATTTCGTGACTCAAAACACAACATGCAGCACTGTCGAAGGAGGATCTCTCTGTGTAGGCCTATTTGGTCATGTTGGTTCGAAACGATGCAGCCTAATCCCTTCAGGATCTACGCTAGAAGCATTCGCATATCCAATATCAATGCAAAGTGTGTTGTGTCGCCCACATGTGACATCACTATCTGGTTATCCGGTCACGTGTTCGATAAATATGGCAGCGCCCAGTACATTTCATTGCAACAAAAATATGAACCTTTCACTGCTGCAAAGAAAAACATTTCCACAATAATCATAATTATGCATGACACTTATATAGCGCTTTTCTAGACATTCAAAGATGCTTTACAATAGCAAACATTATTCATTCACTCCACAGTCATACCCGGTAGTGGTAAGCTACTTGTGCAACCACAGCTGCCCTGCGGTAGCCTGACGGAAGCGTGGCTGCCATTCTGCGCCTACAGCCCCTCCGACCACCACCAAATATCCAACCACATTAATGCAGTTAAGTGTCTTGCCCATGGACACAATGACGACATGCACTTGAGCGGGGATACGAACCGGTGACTCTCCGGTTGCAGGGTTACTGTATTCTTATCTTCTGCGCCATTTGTGGTTTCACTACATTTGTACTTAATATTCATTTCTATTTTTTTAAACAGCAGTTTCACTTGATATAAATTGTTCCAATGTGTTTAATATTATTCCAAAATTGCACACCTCATCTGCAGTTGAGTAAACGAATACCCCCAGCCACTTTTTGCAGAAATATGGTATGTATGTGTTCAAGCTGCTTAAAGATAAGTACCTGTAGTGGCTATCCAAGGAAAGGAAAGACACTCTATACATTGATTTCCGTTTTTAGTAACAACATTTTCAAATGAACATTCTTTATGGGTTTACATTGCATTTGCGGTTTGGCTGTTTGTAATGAATGCATTCAGGGAGCCCAAAAGTGTCAGCTTCTGTGTTCCAGCACTGAAATGGCAGATGAGAAGATTGAGGAGAGTTACAAATGTGCCACAATGTAGGGCTGTGTTTGTGCCAAAAACAAAGCTGTATTCTGTATGGAAGCCTTGTCTGTGCTCTCGAAGACTTGTTCCTAACAGCTAGGGGACTAGTTTCTTAAGTCTGGAGCCATAAAATCTGCCAAAAGCGAGTGTGAGCTCTTTTTTTAAATCTAAAGTATTGCAGTCCTTTCAGATTATACGCACAATGTTTCTGACAGGGATTTTAAGTCAAAGACAGTCACTACAATGCCTTGTATCTTGGCAAACTCTACCATTTGCTTGGCGATATGAGCAGACTATAAGAGTATATATACAGTCCAAAGCAAAAGGGGAAGCAGAAGTGAAGAAGTGACCAGTGATTGGCTATTGAGTTACAGTATGTATGCCCCGCTGTATGCACATGAAAGAAAACAAGCCCATTCCTTTCACAGCGCCTTTGAAGTTCTGTTGTCTGATGTGTACCAGCGAGGCGCATCTCCCTCACTCCCACCGTGCAGTATATTTAGGCCTATGAGCCGCATGACCTTGGGCCTTTGCCAGAAGGCGCCACAAAATAGTGAGTGACCAACACATTGACAATGGTGCTCATTCGAGCGTGTCCCCTCCACTAAGCCGCAGAGATGCTCCACTCTGGCACTGACACTGTGGAGTCATTTGTTGTGTTGTGGAAACCGGTGGTCATGCCACGGCTGCAGAAAATGATCTACACGTAGCCACAAGTCTATGCAGAGGGCGTCCTTGTCTTTTAAGTGAGATCATGAATGAGAGAGGGCCGCACGGTGAGCAACTGGTTAGCACCTCTGCCTCACAGTTCTGAGGACGGGGGTTCAAATCCCGGCCTCGCCTGTGTGGAATTTGCATGTTCTGCCCGTGCCTGTGTGGGTTTCCTCCCACATTCCAAAAACATGCAGGGTTGGTTCATTGAAGACTCTAAATTGCCCGTAGGTGTGAAGGTGAGTGCGGATGGTTGTTTGTTTGTACGTGCCCTGCGATTGGCTGACAACCAGTTCAGGGTGTACTCCGCCTCCTGCCCGAAGATAGCTGGGATAGGCTCCAGCACGCCCGTGACCCTAGTGAGGATAGGCGGTACAGAAAATGGATGGCTGGATGGATGGAAGAATGAGAGAGTGTCATCATTGTGCGCAGGGCAAGGTAACATCCAAGAGTCCAAGAAACAAGAATGGCCTTCTGATTTGCCGTTGAGTCACTTTGTCCTTTGCCTGCATGTTTTCAGTGCAAATGCACGCCCCTATTCTTTTTATGTTTATATGACAACCACCTCAAAGAGAACATGTACTCTGGCCAAGCAAATAAGAGCGAGCATATATTCACTGTTCTTCTTATGTGGTGGAGTCATTGTCAGCGTTAATGTGATCTCGAGACAAGCTTTTTTTTTATAAACACTTTATCATTAAGAAGAACCGCCCCTGCTTAATAGTAGTGTAAATATTAAGCACCTTGTCTGCTTCAATACATTCTTTAAATTAAAAGGACTCTACCGAGACATAATTATCCTCATTTGTATCAACACCAAATAATATACCACCTGCATTTTTCTGTATTGGGTCGTTAAAATTCCTCCATCCATCCATTTTACACCCTGAACCGGTCGCCAGCCAATCGCAGGGCACATAGAAACAGACAACCATTCGCACTCACATTCACACCTATGGGCAATTTAGAGTTTCCAATTAACCTCCCACGCATGTTTTTGGGATGTGGGAGGAAACCGGAGTGCCCGGAGAAAACCCGCCCAGGCATGGGGAGAACATGCAAACTCCACACAGGCGGGGCCGGGATTTGAACCCCAGTCCCCAGAACTATGAGGCAGATGCGCTAACCAGTCGTTCACCGTGCCGGCCTCGTTAAAATTCATTATGCTTCGTCTTCATTATGTAATATTTTTGTTTTTTTTTAATGAAACAACAACTACTAAATATTTTCATTTGGGATGGGCATTAGACTACATTTCCTTGATTATTTTTTGTTGTTGTTGTTGTTTTTTTCCAATAGTGATAGAGAAACGTGTCCCTGAATGTTCTGAACTCCTCTTTCCATGCCATTGTCGGACTGAGCATAGTGCATGAATGTCAGGGAAGTTGTGCCATTGCGGTTGTCTAGCGTAACTTTCCGTCGAATCGTTTGTTTTATGTAGTTAATGGCTACCTTGCAGTGGAAATGTTCTCGCTTGCCCCAATCCCTTTTAAATCTAAATCCTCTTGGGTAGCAACCAGGCCTCTAAAACCCTTGTTGTTTGTAATTGAGATTTCAGACTCATAGCAGATTATCACCCACATTGGGAGTGTACACTTCAAAAGGGAAAACAGGGTCACAGGGAACAGAACCCTGACCTTTATGATTGGTTCACACACAGCACCCTGGAGGGGAGCGATGAGGGTCGGGGTGGGCGTGGGCCCTCGTGGTGACGTTAATTGGGCTATATTTGTTGCCAACGTGTGCTCGCTGCCGTCTGATGGAGACATAGCTGGCATCCTTGTGCGCTCAAGAGGAGCACACTATCCCCCCTCGCCGTGGCTGACGCAGCGCAGCTGTCCCTTCGTTCAGCTGGTCACCAGAGGCGGGGGGATCACGCTCCACCTTGTTTGACCCTGTCAAGGTCCACTCAAGACCCATCAGGTGGAAGCATAAAAGCTGGAAGCAGATATGAGCAGGTGCTGCCAAAAGCAGCACCTGCTCATATCGTTTTAAGGCAGAAGCCCGAACTACTGTACATACACCACCGTGGCACCGGTGTATGTACAGTAGCATGTCTCTACAAACTGCATTCTATGAACAATGAACAATTAAAGTGTATAGGGGCCCTTTTTGTACATATTTCAAATGCATTTCCTAGCTTGGTGGACCCATCTCTACTTAAACATTACTGTGGACCTATTAGTGATAATTCCACTCGAGATAAAGCTCAAGTGAACCATGTATTATATTGCAGCATGTTTCCAGTCATACAAATGTGATTTCAGCAAAGTAGATAGCTTAAGATCAGGGAATGCGTCATCCGGTTTATTTGCATGTGCAAATATACTTGTACATGAACCACAAACAGCAATTGTGGCAAAAGACAATATCTCAACAAACTTTCAACAAATTTTCCAATCCAAATAGTTTAAGACAATGCTAAATGAACTAACATTCAAATCACCTCACTGTGCACTTAATAGTCAATGGACTTTAAACCAATAAGTGAGGGATTAAACAATTATTTGACAATGTATATACAGTAATATTGTTCAGGCAAAGCAGCATTGTCCATGTCCGATAGTCTCTTTAACACCGACTAATTTAAGCAAAGAAGCATGCAAACAACAACATTAATGCAGCACAGTACAAGGTGACAGATTAAGTGTGATTTTTCACGCGTGCAGTTGGAAATTTACATTCAGATTCTGAGTTTATTCGAGGACACCCATGAAAATTCTAAACAAGTAATCTATGTTTGTGTGAAGGCATCAGCATCAACTTTTACTGTAGGTTACATATCATGTCATGTTTTTCAATGTCAAAATACTATATCAATGGAAGAGACTGCCTAAAAAGTAAAATATATCAACAACTCTAAATGATTACTATTGTATTTAAACATAACAATGGTCAGCCGCAGTTTGCAACTCACTGTTAGATTCTCGCATGAGGCAGGAGGAGTTAGATAAGAGGCTCCTGCTCTCTCAGTATGAGTTCTTGGACACTCGATAACATTTTTTTTTAAATAGAACTGGCATCTGTTCAAGGTTTGGTTATCTCCCAAGCCATCACTGTACTGTTCAGATTTTATTTTTATTTTTATTTATTTTTTGCTGTCGGTACTGGTGTTAAAACATCTTATGTTTGAGCTTACCAATCAGTGGAAATGAAATAATAGCAGCTCTGAAACTACAAATGCATGGATATAGACAACCACAATGAATCTGAACAGATATATTCCAATTTTCACTGGCACTTCAATTATACAAATGGATAAAACCACAGTTGGGATGTATTTGCTCTACATTGTGGGGGGAAAAAACTGGGAAATTGCAGTCACAATTACTCACCAGTGCACCAATACAATGACCGCAGTTGTTGTAAAAGTGGGAGTCCTGCGCTTCCAAAAAACTCCAAAGGCATCATGTTTGAAGCGGAATCAAAATGTTATATTGGTGGCATAAAAAAAAAAGACAGCAACGATACTTTGCATATCGTTTATCGTGATAGTTTGAGGAAAATATATCATCCTAAAAAAAATTGCGACCATGGCAGGCTGAAACATAATATATTGAGAGAGAGCAAGGGCAATGGAAAACACAAAAATGCAAAACAATCTGCAATATAGCTTGACCGTGACGCAACAACCGTCATATAGCGGAGGATTACTGTATCTGTACTCCGTCATGATATGTTGCAGGGACTCATTGTTCCAGGGCTGCGACACATTGTTTCCAGACATGTGCAACCTGGAACTCACATAGTCTCAAATGTAAAATGAGTAATGATGATACCATTTTTCAATCTTTGGACAGAGGCATCTTCACCCTACAGATAAATGCTTTACTTAGAAAAGTGCCTCGTACTCTCTACACAGAAGTAAATAAACACACCTTGCCTTTATTTGTGGAATAATTACTTACAATATGAATAAATGTGATTTGCATAAGCATGTAAAGTATGTACCAGTATGCATTTATTATTGTGTATGTATATATGTTATTGTTGTACTGAATCACTTCTTTCACTTGCACAGGGCCTGACTACGTAAAACAGCAGTTTAAAGAGCCCGTGGACATTAAGGAGGTCCCCGTTGAAAAGAAAGAAGACTCGCCAAGCGATTCTCCCCATTTTTACCGCAAAGGTACCACCCCTCCTCATTCCCCATTGAATAGTCCCGTGGGCTCTCCTCCCCACTCACCTCACTCCAGCAAGAAGAAAGGCCATCTCGCCAACAACAACAGCCGTAAAACCAGCAAGGAGGAGCAACCTTCCCGTAAAACAAGCAAGGAGGAAAGGTCCGCCCACAAAACCAGCAAAGATGAACGTTCTAGCAGGAAGCCAAGCAAAGAGGAGAGGATGTCCGTCCCCGATGGCCCCAAAGCGATTCATATGCACATCGAGGCTCCCCCTAAACCTGCTAAACTTCAACAGCCGAGCCCTCCAACCGTTGCCCCCGCACAACCTCCTGCAGTCCCGGTCAATGGCCAGCTCCACACAGAGTACCACAGTTACTACGTCAAGGCGACAGTAAAGGGTCTTCCACCCCCTGACCCAGAGGAGGACCCAGAGGAAGAGCCTAGTTCCCTGACCCTGGCACACCTGCCGCCACAGCCTCGGTCTACCCCGACCCCGAAGCCGGCCTCTATACGGGACAGCAAGAGTGACCCGAAACTCAGGAAGCAAGATTCCCTAAAGCCAAAGAGCCTCGCAGACACAAAGAAATCCAGTATGGAGATTGCAGAAACCGCAGAGGAAACGGTGAGTATTAATGTCTGCAAACAAATTTGTAAAGAAGCACACTGTATTCTTGCAATATGTAGATTTTGAACTTAACATCAATGGAAACGGTGCATTTGGGGTTCTTTTTTCCTTCTTTTCAATATACAAAAGTCGTAATTCAACTGCAAAAGTGTGGATGCATAAACTTGTCTTTCTTTCATATGCCTGCCTTCCTGTTTTCTAATTTACCATTTAAACAACCTAATGGCCATGCCTGGCATATTCACAATTTTGCATTGGTCTATGGGGCAGTTATGCTTGACCTCTATTGTTACTCTGCCTAGTTACAAGCAACCACGCAAACATGGGGCATGACCAGGAAAAATGTATAACAAAAGAAATTTGAAAGTATTGTACTGTAGTTTTTCCTGGTATGGAGCCTTCTATCCTCAAGTGATTAGTGCACCACCGTTGTTGTCATATAATAACATCACTGCTTGAAATTGATGTGACATTAGGGTTTCTTTGGCTAAATGCTGAGAGACATCATCATTCTTTCCAATATTTTTTTATTGTGGTTTACTCTTGAGGCATCGCTCAACAAATTTAAACGGAAAAGAAAATGTCTGTATTTAAACAACCAAAAACATCCGTTTTTGAACAATTAAGATTTTCCTGCTGCACAGAAAAGTGACAGTGCTCTAGTGATGTTTGCACAATGCCACAAATTCCAATCAGCTCTGATGTCTTCACTATAACTGCTCACGGCACCAAGGAGGGCATATTTGCATGCTAATTTGCAGTTGCCGTGTGTTCACAAATTTTAATTAATTTCATGATGTTTTGCAGGGTCCTAACTCCATCCTTGTCGCTATGGTAATGCTGTTGAATATCGGCCTTGCAATTATATTTGTCCATTTTCTGACATGATAGTGCTCATTCTCAGGTAAGTTTGTTTTGACACAATATAGCTACAGTGACAGTCCAGTGTACCAAAAGTTTAACCAAAACTGTAAAGTATGCCTCAAAAGTCAGATACAAAACTTTGTCACATGTGATGTCAGCACATCTTGTGAGATTTGAACTTGGTGAGCATCTGAAGGATTTTTTTTTTCCAAAAGGGGATTTTTCTTTTTCTTTGTTTTACTGTGAAACACATTTGAAAAATATTTAATATGTCACAACAAAACTCCATCCCGCTAGACATGAATAAAAGGTGCTGCTTTCGAACTAAATTAACCTTTGTCTCTGAAAATGTAAAGCCAATCGTACATTTAATATACTGTATAGCGCTTCAGGTCCAGGACAGGTAGGTCGCCTCGTTTAAATAAAAAAACTTTGGCAAGGAAAATAAGCCCGTCTGCAACATTGAGCCCTGTTACCCGATGTTACAATATCACACTTAAACTGAAAACTCTCTCTGATGGGGCACTTAGAGATAAAGAGGGGTCTGTAGCCTATATTATTCAGCCGTAGTGTTTGGTGAACTTCCTGATACTCTTATTGTGAAGTCGCACCACCAGAAAGTAACTTGGCGGGTATAAACCACGGTGAAGTGTTGAAATTACAACAATTTTGAAGTGAACCGGTGTTACTGACCATTTGGGTTTGACTTTGGAGTTTGCACTGTATGCATTTTATCAAATCCACGTGTCGAATGCAGATTGTGAATAAAACATGTTTGTGTTTCCAGTGAAAACACGGCAAGTTATGCAGTTGCCTTGAAAATAGAAAATGGCGCCGACGAGTCATGGTGGCAGCCGGAGGTGTTTGGTTGACAGCATGACACCACAGAGAATCAGGAGGAAGGTGTCACTACCACCAACCTATCACAGGCCCCACGTGGACCACCCCTGCCAATTAGCAGTCCTTTGGGCTTCTGGAAAATCTGAGGTGAAACGTTGTGTCTAATGAGTTATAATAAACCAATCAAATGTAGTGGAAGTCATTTCAACCCGCTGGCGCTGAGGCGAGCAGCGGACCCTGCAGCCAGAGGAGGCAGCGGGCTGACGGACTTTGCTGCCGGGAGAAAGCGGAGCTGCACTTTTAGATGACGGGTGCAAACAGCTGCCCTTCTATTTTGCCACCGCGAGGAGGTGACGATGGCGAGGCGGGAGTGAGGTGTTTAACAGTCGCAGTGGGAACATGCGGAGCTTTATTCAGGGGTGGGGGGGCTCCCGCCGCTTTATACAACAGGAAGCTGGCCCTGGCTTGTTGCTAAGCAGTCAGTGCTGGCACAGTCACTTGCCAGTCTTACTGTTTTAAAAGCTCTAAATGTTTGTCCCGCTCCATCCAAGATTGCTCAAAACAACTGCCCGTTGCATGGTACTGTTTTGGGATTTTCTTTTTATTGTATTTTGTTTGTTCTTTGTTGTTCTTGGGATGGTGGTTACCTTTATTTTTCAAATCCCACACCATTTGATTTGTAATTTATTGAAAATGCAAGTGCAATATGTTTTATTTTTTCAAAAGAGCTTGGAGTATATTTTGCCAAAAAATAAATTATATCATTATTCCTAAAGTAGAATTTACCACATTGGTGGGGAACCAACGTCTTGCGAGTCGTTATACCATCCAGGAGCATTTGATTCGGTCCAGCACTCGATTCTAAAAACAAATAAAACCTTCAAGTACCTGTCGTTAGATAAAAAGCCCAATAACATTTAATCCACAAATGCTCATAAAATATAACAATAAACATTAGTTTTGTCGTTGCGTCGTATTCCTTCATAAATTTAGTATGACCTTCGGGAGGATTGAAATGGACCCATACAGGAAAAAGGTTTCCTTCTGCTGAAGTCGAATGACAGCTGGCAAAGGATTTTTTTTATTATTATTTTTTTACGCTGGCTGTCGAGAGTAGCGTTAACAAAGGTCTTATTGTTATTTATTGAAATCCAAATAAAATGTTTGACTACATATTGGAACACATGACACCACTGGGCTTTAATTCCCTCTGTGTTTTCTCCACTGTCCACTATTGTTTTAGTCTAGGATGGAAAGGCTGCTGTAACAGTGACTTAAGCGCTTTTGGGGAGGTTGGAAACTTTAATTTATTCAGGTTGACACGGGGGAGGGGGGGGGGGGGGGGAATGATGCCTTTAAAAGTCTTTAACAGTACCACTGTTTACCTTATTCAAAGATGAGGACGTTGACAGGTGCCATCCTTGTCTTAATTAATATTGTGCAGGTTACTTGTGACTGTAGTCATTTGCTGAGTCATGCTTTTTAATGAGTTAACTCACCTCACAGGAACTGTGTGTCATTTCTATTGCAGCTAAGGCATGACTTTCTTTGACTTTCGAAAAAAGAAATATTTATATAGTTTATTGTCATGACTAAAGATTCAATGTTTCTATGTGTCTGTAAACACTGGTAATCATTAGGGATGGGCAGTTGATTAAATTCCCTTCATCGAGTTTTGGCGAAATTAACGGTGAATTAATTAATCATTTTTGATTTTCTATTAGTTGTAGATAGAAGAAAATGAATGAAAATTTGAGTCTTTATGTAAAGGAGGCGTATTATGCAATTTTTCACAATTTTAAAGAGTTCCCAGGTGTCTTAATGAAAGGTCTGACATTCTTCCATGACAATAAACAAAGGGAAATAATTACATCACGCTTAACATCCACCTTTCAAACTCTGGTTTAAATCTCTGCTTTGGGGGGGCTGATCTGTCTCATGCAAATGTGAGTGCATCTTTTGTTACCCTGACAACTGTGGCGGAGCCATATTCTCCCATTTGCGCATTAGTCTTTTTTTTTTTTACACGCCTGGCTTGCGCATCTACAAGGTATGCTCATTCTCCCCTAATGACGTCTGACACACCCACCGTGCGTAAGCAGCTCATTATGTGCACAACGACCCAGGAGGCGTGACTCATTGAAGTCTGAGGCTCGCTGTAAATCCTGGAGCGTGGAGTTTTCCTGAGATATGTGAATGCCATAGAAATCCATTTGGAAAACATGGCACATTTTGAATGTGAAATTAACTTCCGTAGCGCATACAGAAGTTAAGGCCTCTTTGGAGGAGAGCATGTTTTTTGATTCTGGATGAAATATATCCAGTAAAAGTAATTTAATCAGAATACTGTGTTTAGGACTGAACACGTTTGGAGGTCCATCATAGGCCGACATCTATCAAATAAAAACTCATTATTAAAAATCTAACTCACCGTTACGATTGTGAGTGGTCCTTCCAGACAAACTACAAGCCGAAAGCAGGATGTTTCAAACTGAAATGCCCCTCACAGGTATTTAAAAAAGCAAAAGAAAATAAATGAAGCCTGCTGGCACAGATATTTTTCGCATTCAACTGTCTGCGTAATCTGGTCGGGACACATTACGGCCGTTGGGCAGTCGGTGAGCGTATATCTACACCAGCAACACGAGTCAGCCACGCGCGCCGTCATCGGGCAGTTAAGCTAAACAAAATGTGCATTATGATGTTTCACCTTCACGGGGTGCAAGGCTTAACAACAGCTTCTGAAGAGCGGAAGAGGAAAATTGCTTAAGTCTACAAGCGAATGCACATAGTTTGCATCCCTGTCCAAATTTGCCAGAGAACACCCACATACAGGGTTGCTCCAGCCAGAATGTGCACCTTGCTTGTGGGTGCGTGCTAAATGACAGGTTTTGTCTTGATCGGAGAATATGCGCAGTCAGAAAAGTGCGCAGCTACGCGCCTTTTCTGACTTAAGCACACGGGAAAATATAGCGCTTAGTGACTTTTGCGACCCCCTCTTGACTTTTTGTGGTGTTATTAGAGACTTCTGGAGACTCTGCAACTCCCTCCAGAGCAAGAGATGTTCAGCCCTCTGCTTCCGGACTCTAAATGAATGGCGCTTGCACAAAGCCACCACTGGCTAATTTAACCATAACCACCCACTACTTAAGCTCATCTGTGCTAACTAACACTGGAACTCTGCTTACCTTTTGGCGAATCTACACCGGCTGTTATATAAATTATCTGACTTGGTCCAAATTCATAATGGCTTGCTCACCTTTTAAAAATTACACGGATGAAAGGTAAATTTAATTTCACACTTGATGGGTGGGCAGGAACCCCAGAGACCCACCTATTTGTATACAAACAATTAAAACAAATTCAAGTTTCAATACTACGTAATCTAACCCCTTAAAAAACACAGGAGCACAACCATGTCCTACTTTAGACTGCTACTGAATTAAAAGTGACTTAACAATCAGTTCAGCACATGAATCTTTAATGAACAAATAATCAATTATTATGCCCATCTCTAGTCATCATAAAAAAGGGCTTTAATATTGATTCGTGTTCAATGCTTCAAACCCATAACAAAATCGGAATCTAACAATTATATGTGTAATTTATTACATTTGAAACAACACTTTACAGATACATAAAATGCAAACTGAGAGCACAACTCCACAAAAGAAGCATTCTAATGTGATGTGTTAAAATTTAAATATATCAAATCATTAAAAACAGCGTTAGTCCGTTCAAATAACATCATATTTGATTATTTATTCACTTTTTCTTTTGTACACCCTATTTTGTCTTCAGAACCATGAAGACATGAGTTTTGAGGGTTGAAATGCACAGTCTGTTTTTGGAACCTTTGTTTTTTTTATCTGCAACATTGCATCTTGGAGACATTTATATATAAACAATTCTATACTATTTCTAAGTATTTTTACAGAGCATAATACAGAATCTGTTATGAGTATGGGTATTTTTCTAACAATTTGCACACCTGTATTTTGACAGTGGCTATAACTTGTTTGTATTGGTAATGTAAATGTTTGACAGTGACATGAAAAGAAGAAAGACACTTCTAATTGGTTGTACTGTATGTACTATTTGGGGACGTGAAAGGCAGATAGATGTTTCCTCTGAGTATCTTTGGAAAATGCTGAGGACTTTTGAGATCTCAAGGCTCATAATTTGTGCAAATTCTTTTGAGATGAATTTATGTATACAAATAAACATGTTATGCCTTGTTAAATGTTTTTCTTTTTGCCTGATATCTATACTCAAATTGCATTTAATATTCTATCATATGAAGAAGCATTACGCTCACACTGGGGAAAAAATAGATAGATAGATAGATAGATAGAGATAAAAATAAATACAATTCTTTAAATATTAATGAACTGTAAACCCTTAATAATCATCATAATCTTTGAAGATTAAATTCCAAATTTAATGAGGAATGAGTTTTTTTCTCTCTTTTACAATTTCAGGAAATTAAATGAATTATTGAAGTCCATGCATACATTTTTATTTGAAAACTAATAATTATTTTCATAATAATTCAATAGGCAGCACGGTGAACAAACTGGTTAGCACATCTGCCTCACAGTTCTGAGGACCCGGCTTCAAATCCGTCCTCGCCTGTGTGGAGTTGGCATGTTCTCCCCGTGCCTGCGTGGGTTTTCTCCGGTTACTCTGGTTTCCTCCCACATCCCAAAAACATGCGTAGAACATTTATTGAAGACTCTAAATTGCCCGTAGGTGTGAATGTGAGTGTGAATGGTTGTTTTGTGTGCCCTGCGATTGGCTGGCGACCAGTTCAGGATGTACCCCGCCTCTCGCCCAGAGTCATCTGGGATAGGCTCCAGCACGCCCGCGACCCTAGTGAGGAATAGCGGTACGGAAAATGGGTGGATGGCTATCATTTAAAACAACAACAACAAAATATATATTATTGGAATATAGTGATAATACATTTTGTAGTTACTGTCATATACGTTACACTAAATTTAAATGAAAAATTTGTTGGCTGGCCAGAAGAAGTCACAAGGTTCTTTCTACTGTCTCACAGTAAGATGTGAGGCATCCATTTTGACTGTAGTTGCCAAATACGGTTTCTTGCCCTATAAAGGTCTACTAAAACAAGCACTGAAATGGTTTCCAACTGTTTAAAATGTTTAAAATTCCATTCCAGTGTTCACTTGTGGATCTGTCCTGTGTTGATAATGTGCGTGTACCCTCCAAGCAATGAAAGACCTCCCGGTGACCTTCTCATAATGAGGTCTCAAGGGAAGAAGCTGCAGCTTGAAATCAAAGTGTCTTTGTCAGGCTGTCGCATTAGTGGTGCGAGAACAGGCAGGTGCCTCCGTTTTGCACTGTTTTCCACTGCTTATTAGCCTGAGATCACTGTTATATTGCATCTGCCTCCTTCATCTGCCTGTGATTCACTCGTATTCACACTGTATTTTTTTCCCCCTGAATTACTTCTTGAAATTACCTATTGTCAAAGTATTGGCATAAAAAGTCATTGCATCATAGATTGTGTATGACGAGATCAAACAGACTGCATGTGCGAGATCTCTCCAGTGTGTAAAACACAAATGTGACGCCCAACTTGTCAGTAATGCTATTAAATATCTCTGTTACTATTCTCATATGGTGCAGGGTGCCCGCCAAGATTTAAGTGCACTCAGTGCACAAATATAAACTGAAACCCTGTAGGTCTTTGGTGTCATCAAAGAGGCCGTTTAACACATTCCGATGACAGCTAATGTCATGGAGGGCGATGATCTTATTTGTATTAGGCAAACGCACCATTTGTTACCATTATTATCAATTATATTGTTTTTTATATAGTTAAAGTTTTAAATTATTTCTATTGCAGCAGACATTTTAGACAGACAACAATATCAAATATCAATCTTTAATGATCTGTACACAAATATAATATTTATTATTGGAAGCAGGTTCATCTGCCTCACAGACGTCGAGAGGTTCTGGGTTTGAATCTCAGCTCAGGCCCTCGTGTGTGGAGATTGCATTTTCTTCCAGTGCTTCGTGTACTCAGGCTTCGTCCCACATTCCAAATCAAAACATGGTTTATTGAATACTCAAAATTGTCCGTACATGTGAAAGTGAATGTCTAAACACTGCATGCGTAAAGTATTAACAGCGCTTCACTTTTTCCAGATTTTGTTATGTTATGTAGCCTTGTTACAAAATTGAATGAATTCAGTTTTCCTTGAAATTCTACACAACAGCCAAAAATGACAACAAAAAAGGAAAAGGGGTTCAAAGCCTTCTTTCCTTTTTCAACACCGCTTATCCTGGTTTGGGTCGCGGGACGCTGCAGTCTATCCCAGCTGACTTCGGGCGAAAGGCGGACTACACCCTGAACTGGTCGCCAGTCAGTCACAGGGCACATACAGACACGGACAACCGTTCGCACTCACATTCACACCGTCACTGAATGGGAACTGAACCCACGCTGCCCGCACCAAAGTCAGGCGAGTGTACCACTACACCATCAGTGACTGGGTTCAAAGCCTTTTGTGAATATTTTTTTTTAAATACCTTTGGCAACAGTTACAGCCTCAAGTTTTTTTGGGAACAAACCACACCAATCTGTGGGCAGTTTTGCCAATTCTTCATTCCATCAGGTTGGAGGGAGAGCGTCTGTGCACACACGTTTTCATATCATTCCAGAGAGGCCACACAAGAACATTCACAGAGTTGTCCTGAAGCCCCTCCTTTGATATCTTGGCTGTGTGCTAAGGGTCCTTAGGGTCCTGCTGAAAGATGAACCGTGGCCCCCGTCTGAAGTAAAGGATGCTCTGGAGCAGTTTTTCATAAAAGATATAGCTGTACATTGCTGCATTAATTTATTGCATTCGTATTGCCATGTGGCCTTTACTAAGGAGTGGCTTCCATCTGGCTGCTCGGCCATACAGGCCTGATTTGTGGATTGCTGCAGTTGGTTCCCTTCTTTCCATGCACGAATGCTGGAGCTCTGACAGCGTGACCATCGGGTTCTTGGTTATCGCCCTAAGTGATGACCTTCTGCTGAATCACTTAATTTAGACAGGTGACCAGCTCTAGGAAGAGTCCTGGAGGTTCTAAACCTCTTCCATTTACAGATGATGGAGGCCACTGTGCTCATTGGGACGAAGCTCTGTACCTTGATAAAATGAAGGGCAAGTGACTGGAAACCAGTCCAGGGTGTACCCCTCCTCTCCCAAAGTCAGCTGGGATAGGCTCTACCTCACCAGCCTAATGAGAACAACAAGCACTACAGAAAATGGATAGCTGGATGATGATAATATTTTTTTTTTTTTTAAATGTGTGTGTTTATCTTTTGTGACAAGGATTTTATCACACCAATATTGTTGAGTGATTCCTTGTTGTAAATTACATGATCAATGTGTTGGCCTCAAGCTATTGATGGTAAGTCTGTTGTCACATCTGCTTATGTGTCATTTATGCCATTTGAAGCCTGATGCCACGTGAAATAAATTGTCATGAGCATGTACAAGTTGAGAAGTTGGAAGTAAGACACTGCGCATTTTCGATAGATAGATAGATAGATAGAATGCATCAGCAGCCAGGTTTCATGGTGAACATTGAACGAGCAGGCCGCTCTGAATGGCTGCAGACTAAGAAAGTGAAGGGGCAAGTAGCCTCCTATTCATTGTGACAGGCCTTTGCCTCTTTTAACTCAAGAAATGCCCACAGACATTCCTCCCCCATCCTCTCCGATATCACCATGAACATTCTGACCTGGTTTACAATGCACAGAGACCTGTAACCAATTCATTGTAGTGTTGATATTTGAGCGTAGAATGTAGTATGTGCTGGCATTTGATTCATTCGCTTGTGCTGTAATAAATAGATCACTCAATAAATATAAATACAGCATACTTAATATATACTTGGGTAAAAGATGCTTCACAGTGACATCCCTGTATACACTCATTGGACATTTAATTAGGTACACTTGCCCGTAGGGACATTTTATCATCTCGTGGTGAGCCGTCAGCGGCAGCAAGCCCTTCACTGCTGGCCTAAAAACATCAGAAGCACTGACCTGTATTTACAACCTAAATAATAACCTTTGTTCAATAAAATGGTATTCATTTATTCCCAACAGTCTATTCCATATTTTGTAGCGTTTCCCTTGGCTGCACTACTCCCAGTACGTGTATGCGTATGTTAGATTTATTTTGTCCAGTCATATTGAAGCCGCTACTCAATGTGATGGCCCCAGGTCCTGCAGAATTAGTAGTGCTGGCCGATGTAACCTAAACTGCGTTAGCAACGGGACTGTTTCTTTAGCCAATCAGGTTTGAAATTGATGAATTGTTATTGTGGGCCAGCTTTAATTGTTCCGTCCTCTGATTGGGTGGTCAGAGCAAGCCAAGTTGGACTAGCAAAACACATCTGTAGCGATCTGCATATATTAACACATTTAATTATCAGCATCTCTGGTGAATATAAGGTAGTTTATTTACATTTTCGTTACACTTTTTTGTCATGTTATTAGATAAGTATTGGTGCTGAACTGCTCCAGATTATGTACGGTTGAATTTTTGCATAATATTGATGGGTTGTATGATTGTGACATTATAGTTGACGTTTTAGTGTAGACCTGACACATTTAAAAAAATAAAAAATAAAAAACGTGTTAAACATTGTATACTTAGATATAAATAAAATGTTTAACCAAATCACTTTAGTTAGATCTAACAAAGGTCACCTAGCTTAATGGTAACACATAATGCAAACATTCATAGATGACCTACCAGAAATTAGCGTAGATGTTACGGTAAACAACTGCTACTTTAACACACGTGGAGCAGCAACACATACAAATAGAGCCTTTGACAGCACTCATAGAAATGTATACTGTACATTCTCTTTTTGTGAGCTATTACTGGAGTTTGTTTACTCAGGAACCTTCGATACATTTTCATCTGTATTTTGTCTGAAGTTACGCAACTTTAAATTTGGACTTGCCTGTACTGTCAAAATCCTTTTAAAAAGATTATTGCTTAAAGATCTGCGATTTCTGGGCGCAAAGGATGAATGAACCGTTATATAGTGAAGGAGCACTGCATATGATCCATCCATTTTCTGAGCCGCTTATCCTCACAAGGGTCGCGGGAGCGCTGGAGCCTATCCCAGCGATCTTCGGGCAGGAGGCGGAGTACACCCTGAACTGGTTGGCAGCCAATCGCAGGGCACACATAAACAAACAATCATTTGCACACGCATTCACACCTACGGGCAATTTAGAGTCTTCAATTAACCTACCATGCATGTTTTTGGGATGTGGGAGGAAACCGGAGTGCCTGCAGAAAACCCACGCAGGCACGGGGAAAACATGCAAACTCCACACAGGCGGGCCCGGGATTTGAACCCCGGTCCTCCGAACTGTGAGGCAGATGTGCTAACCAATCGTTCACCGTGCCGACTTGGTAAAAAGTTACCTCACCTCACACATGATACATGTTTTAAAATGTTGATATTCTAATTATGGAGTACTACAGAGAATGCCTGCTCATGATGTCAAAGGGAGGGAGAAGACATCTTGGCATGACAAAAGAAGTTGCATATTCTTCATGAAAGTGTGTGTGTGCTTGTGTGTGTTAAGGAAGCCTCTCTAAAATAGAGCACGGAGCAGCTGCAGTGGGGTGGGGTCATATCATGAAAGCGGCCGCCGCCACCCGCCTGCTCTGATCAGAAGCACTAATGGCGTAATGGGGGGGACTGGAAGGTCACTGATTACTTTCACTGTGTATGTGTGTGTGTTTGTGTGTCAACAGAACTTTCTGGAACACCCTGTGTAAGCCAGGCCTTACTATAAAACAAATACCAGGTCAGCGGCGTCACTTCTGCAGCATCTTTGTCTTTCACTGCTTTATTTGTGCTCCACATAGATGCACCATGCCCACTCTGTGGACTCTCTTAAGTGTTATAGCTCCAGGTTGCCTCGCATTTCACCAGTCATCGCTTTTTGTACACGCAACGACATCAATCAATGTCACATTCTAAACCTGATATATGAGCTGACGAGCACCAAACACCAAAAATGTGTAGCTTTGCACTGCTAAGCATAAGTGCGCTCTCACATCACAGCTTAAAGTTTGGCATCAATGGCAGTAGTGTGTCATTTTTGCAAGGCAAGTAGAGGAAAAGAAACGCATGACGGTGTAACGCGCGTGCTTCTTAACACATCTTAAATGTAGATTTATAGGCCGGCAAAATGTCACTGTCACATTCAATGAGCACCTGCTCTCCCCCATCACAGCCGGAGGAGACCGTAAGGGGTGGGCGATTCGGCAACACACACGACCCCTACTGGACGAGAAGTCCACATCTAATTACCATCAGAGGTCTGATACGATGCTATTTTATTTTTGCACTAAAATACTCTTTCATACACTTGATCCATCCATTTTCTATACCTCATTAGGGTGTCAGGTGAACCTATCCAAACTGACTTCGGGTATGAGACAGGGTACACCCTTGACTGGTCCCCAGTCAATCCCTGTATGGGCACAAAAATCCATTCACACTTGTATTCATACATATGGGCAATTAAGAGTCTTCAGTTAACATGCATCATTTTTGGAATGTGGGGTAAAGACCGAATATCTGGATAAAACGCATGCAAGCACGGGGAGAACATGCACACTCCACATGGAAAGGCTGGAGATACGGAAGATTCGAACCCTGAACCTCAGAACTGTGAGGTAGATGTGCTAGCCACTATTACCGTGCTGCTGCTTTCATAGCAGAAACTGTACTTTCGTGCAAAAGAACAAAAAACAAAAAAACTGTATGATCTGGAAGGGACATACAATTGCACCCCCCCTAGCTCTGATACTTTGGATTATGAATATTGATCTTATCCTCACTAGGGTCACGGGTATGCTGGAGCCTATCCCAGCTAACTGCGGGCGAGAGGCGGTGTACACCCTGAATGCACCACAGTTGAGGCGCTTGGACAAATGCTGCAGGCAGCATGCCTGCCCTTTATGTTTGTTTGTTTTCTTCCTGTGTGTCAGTAGAGTTGTTTGACGGCTGTTAGCTTTGTGAGGCTGATGGAAGCAACAGCTCCTTGGCTAAATATACTCTTTTTCCCCTTGAACCATTCATGCGTATGCAACATTAAGGTGCAACGATTTAACACTGCCTTTCACCCAAAATCAGCTGGAATACGCTCCAGCACACACGCAATAGTGAGGGTACAAGTGGTATAGAAGATAGATGAATACATCCATCCATCCATTTTCACTACCACCTATCTAAATAGAGAAATATTAAATTTAAGTATGTCACTTTTATTATTTATGTTATATGTTTATCATAGACTAAATTATACAGCACACTGTATATCACAAACTTTATACTGTCTGGAGACTGGTCCCGGTGCCTCTTGCATGATGCTTTCTAGTAAATATTTATTTTCTTATGATTATCTTGGTGTGGCTATATATTTGTACCTTCTTGATTTCATATTGTGTGTCTTGTTGGTCTATGCCTGGACCTCGAGTCTGTAACAATAAAGCATCACACATAATATATCATGTGAATGTGAATACAATCAATGTTTTGAATTTTTATATTTCCCTTTTGTCACTTGTATTTTTTAATGACTATCTATCTATCTATCTATCTATCTATCTATCTATCTATCTATCTATCTATCTATCTATCTATCTATCTATCTATCTATCTATCTATCTATCTATCTATCTATCTATCTATCTATCTATCTATCTATCTATCTACCTAAATAAATAAATGTAAATGCTCTACTGACGATTACCAACAGAGCCGTTCAAAGATTACGCATATCGTTGACGTCACGATTTGAAGAAGATGTTCTCGTGTCCTAAGCACCTTCCGTTAGCAATTTCAGGTACGTAATTGCTACAAATTTACCGTAAGAGGAGTTGTTGTTGTTTTTGTTTTTTTTTGGACTGTTGAACTTTACGAGTACAAGTGGAATTCTTGTTATTTCTTATTGGGAAACACTAACTCACAAAATATTTCTAGTATAGTTTACCAAAACATGCTCTGCAAAAAAAGAAAAAGAAAATCATAAAAGTTAGAAAATAATAATAATTTTTAAAAATTGGGGTGGGAACATATTTCACTGCCAGCGAAGCACCACGGAATATTTCAACTCACGTACACTTGGGGACTACTTCCAGTTATCAACATCCCGGCTGTTAAAGTTAGCCAAAGCACTACAGTCTTTGCCATTCCATAGTCTACCGAAAAGTGGTAAGACTTATTTATATGTTTTACTTAATTTATGTTTAGTGTGTATTAAGGTTGTTGGATTTTTGAGCTTTGAATGCTTTATTCTAAACGTGTTGTATTAAGGAGAATAAATGCTAGTAAATCAGGGCGCTAGCATACTAGTAGTTTAGCATGAGCCAGCTAACACGGACTGCTGCAAACTCGGTTGGAGCTCTTAGTCCATACAGGTGTAGTTTTCAATCCCAAGGATTGTCCGAACGAAAAACACACTTTACACGTCGTTTTGTTAGCTCTCTAAAATCCGGTTGTGTCCGTTTTAGGCGATGTTTGTCAAACATTAATTTAAAGGGCCCGTAATGGAATCAGTGTCTCAGCACACAACACCACTCCCATTTACACAGCTATATTTCATTACTCGCAGAAAATATGCATATATGTACGTTTTTTATGCTGTTGTCTTTTGATATTATTCTTTTTATTAGGAATAGACCCCTGCATCAGAATGGGTGAGTTATCAGGTTTTCTTTACTGTATTTGAAAATACTCTGAGCTGTTCAGAACACAGTCTGCAGTCAAAACTATGCACATAAATATTTGGTTTACACTAGTCAGAAACTTTGTGTCTGTGTCTATGCTCATAGATGGTGAAGAAAGGACCTATGGGGGCTGTGAAGGACCAGAAGCCATGTATGTGAAGTTGATTTCTTCAGATGGCCATGAGTTCATTGTGAAAAGAGAACACGCACTGACATCGGGTACTATCAAGGCTATGCTGAGTGGTCCAGGTGAGGAGTCAGAAGTTGTTTACCATATTATTAAATAGGTACTGTGATTGGCAACCAGTCCAGGGCGTATCCTACCTCTTTCCCAAATTCACTCACCCACAATACTAAGAGGAAAAGTGGTATAGATGATGGATATTGTCTAATTTTGCTCTGCTCAACTGCCTCAATGGGTGTGCCATCCACATGAACAAATACATGCTGCACCACCTTAAAAAAACAAATGGTACCACTAGCTGGTTTTAATTACTCTTACTGTGACCTTTGACACTGCCAAGTGTTGAGGAGACATTATCAAAACACACTGCAGAGGCAACATAGCATCTGTAAAGCTGAAGTTTAAAGCTATTGCTGTATTATGCAGCTAAAGTTACTAAACATTCCAGCTCTCATCTGAATATAATCGGAAGGAAAAACAAGAACCATCTTAATATCGGCTAATGATCAGAAAGTGTTTTGGTTTATTTAGGGGTTCCGTATGTTTGGATTTTTCTTCTGCCTTAAAAATAACCTTCATTTAAGAACTGCATTTTGTGTTGATTTGTGTTGTCTGACTAATATTTAAATTTGATGATGGGAAATATATGTGACAAAGGTGCATAAAAATAAGAACTCAGGTAGGGGCAAATATTTTTTCACACCACTGGACATCCCCTCCAATGGAACAGTGCACCCAATTCCTTTATTAATGCTGGAGACAAACCATTTGCGGTTGACATCAAAATGTGAATATGAGATGAGTTTTTTTCCCTCTGGTATCTACATCTCTGATGTTTATCTTTTAACAACCTAGAGCTCATCATTAACATCTTTGGCTCCCCTCCATGTAGGTCAGTTTGCCGAGAATGAAACCAACGAAGTCAACTTCAGGGAGATTCCCTCTCATGTCCTCTCCAAGGTCTGCATGTACTTCACCTACAAGGTCCGCTACACCAACAGCTCCACGGAAATCCCTGAATTCCCCATCGCCCCCGAGATTGCACTGGAACTGCTCATGGCGGCTAACTTCCTAGATTGCTAAAGTTACTGAGTCAATGCAGTAGACTATAACACTTTTACATGGTTATGACTATTTAACTTTTTTTGCCATAAAATCATGTGAAACGTTTTTTTTTTTTTTTTTTTTTTTTTGCATCAGTATATCAGTCATTGTTTTGCGTATTAAATAATTTAATTTTAATATAATGTATGAATATGGCAGGCTACGTTTATTCTGAGAATGTGACAAATCTGTCTCTTCTACCCACCATCTTCCCTCCACCCCCATTTAGTAAAGATCTCTTTGGACAGTGTCAAATATTTGTCTCCTCGTACTTGACTGATATTCAAATGTGACACACGTGAGCTACAACTAAATTCTGGCGTTTGAAGCATAAACTCGAATGCGTGAAATTAAATTGTATAGCAGCTGATGATCAGGGTTTACCCTTATATGCTCATGTGAACCAATGATGCAGAGATTTAGCCAGAGACTGAACTTAAAATTAACCTCGTCGTACAGGTCTATGTTATGGCGAGATAATTTGTCAAACCCATATAGGAATAATGAATGTAGTGTGTTATATTTGCACCTAAAATAAAAGCAGACATTTCTGTACGATCAAGCAATGGGATTTTGTTTAAATGCAGTTGAAGTGGTTGAAGGATTCAAAAAGACACCGTTTAGTCGTTTGTCCCAATTGTATATTTTATGAATTTTAAATTCTACAGTGTTAACTATAGCAAAGTATTATGGAACAACATCCATTTTGTAATAACACAAATGCAAAAAAAAACTAATGCCAGAAAATAATCAACAGTGATAGGAACTAACAAAGTACAAATACATGTTTCTGTATTTAGGTAGATTTTCCTACATTCAATGACAACAAATTGACAACGGTTGATATATTGATCGAGACTTTGGGGTCTTAGGTGAATAAAAACGGACAACTGGGAAATGGCAGAACATGCACTGGGGAGCAACAGCAACCGATTCGGAGCAGCAAGACATTCTGTATCCATGGCCTTATTTAAGTGAATGACATTGTCGATTACAGTTTTTCACAATTGCTGAAACGTAAACCCCATTCTCTGAACCAAATTCTCAATGGTCTGAACACATATTTTTACTTGGAAGTCAATTTGCAAAACCCAATGCGGTAGTTGGATTGTGATAGAAAAGTCTGCGGTTTGGGAAATGTAATTGGAATTTTTGATTTTGTGTTCAAGGTTTTGAAAAAAATCTGAGGTTTCAAGACATTTGTTTTAGCAATTGTGGAGAAACTATAGAATAATGATTTGTGGCAAATGTGTCTTGTGCCAGCCTAAAAGTTATCAAAACAGGTATAAATAATCAACAGTAAAATTCCCTTTTACTTTTGCACTTACAAGTGCATTTCAGTCAACGTGTTTACATTTACATAGGTTTTTTTTCCCATCTCAGACAATAGACATTTTGTTTTAAAATTCTAAAAAACAAAAAAGTGCATGGAGTTCCCAGGCTCAGCAGCATGTCTTATGTTAAATGAAAACTTAAATAAGTAGCTCCCTAAAGTTTTCCAAAGTAAATAGTTTTCCAAAATGTCAATATAACTAAAATGTTAATCTTTCACTTTTCTTTGTTTTAATTTTAAACAAAACAAAATGCAGGAAGTTCGCAGGGTCAGCAGCATAAGGTTAAGTCAAAATTCTTGTCTTGGGCTCGTTGAGTTCTGGTCTCGAGCATCTCTTAGATTGTGTCGTCTTGAGCATAACACTATCAAGGAATTTGTGTTTTTGAAATACTAGTTCTGAATAATTTGATAGTTTTGCCTATTAGATTTTTGGTACAGGATAACTATGTTGTCAAGAGGTTTTGAATATAAGCAGAGAAAAGTGTACTACTTTGTGAAGCCACTTTTCGCAGCTCCATATTTTAGTTTTGCAATGTAGTTTTAGACAGTTTCTTTATTAGTACGTTAATATCCCTTGTGGAAGAATCAAGTATTTTTTGGCGGGGGGAGGGGGGTACAGTTCAGTAATAGTTTTCCTCACTGTCAAAACAACTAGTGATGTCACGTGACCCCGTGACGCCATCATCCCAACGCTGTGCGTGGGGGCGGGAGGGGGTGAGGGGGGTTCCATCATGGCGTCGATGCAGGTAAGAGCACAAATGACAGCGGCCCCAAGTTGGTCGTGTACCTGCTTTAGTCCACACTGTTTGGGCTTTTTTGCGTCACCACGTCATGAGCATTTCACGGCTTTTATTTGGAGTGGCCATGATGTCAGCGTAAACGCGGTAACATAATTCGACTTAAACTGTAGAAGGTCCGGCGGCGCTTGGCTTTTGCTAGCATTACTACCAACCTTCGCACATCATCAACAACAGCACCAGCGAAGAAACCAGTTAGCCAGGGCGAAAATATCCATGCCCTACCATGGAGTTTTCCGACTAACACTCTGATTCCACAACTAATATGATGGAGCAAGTTACAATTATTGGTTTGTTCAAATAAACGAGGGCCGAACCTGTGCTGTTCGGCTGAGTTAGCTTGTGAGGCGGTGCGCAGGTTGACCTGTTCTAGTTTCCTCTTGAGCTGAACAGGTGCATCGCTTCCACAGGAACAACTACACAAGAGTGGTTCGGTTATTCTAACCGAATAAAGACCAGGATACACCGAATGGCAATGCTTGTATGTGTATAACCATCGATTTACACTTCTGTTTCTATTTATTGGAAAGCCAACCCTTGTAAACATTCGATATCTAAAATTAAATGAAACTGGGGTGATAGAAACCCAGCCATTACACATTTAAGTATTCTTGCTCATAAATGCGTGTTACCAAAATATTTTATATTTAATCTCACATTCATATTAAGACGGGAAAGCAAGATTTTGCATTGAATGGGATTTACATTTGGCTTAGTTCTGTTTGAAATGTTCAATGAATGTAGCCTAGATTTCCTACAGTTTTGTTTTGTAAATTATGATTTTTTTTAACAGAAACGGCTACAAAAGGAATTATTAGCCCTGCAACATGATCCACCCCCAGGAATGACACTAAATGAAAAAAGTGTACAGAACACCATAACACAGTGAGTATCTTATTTTTTTTACTTACAAATTTCCATCACCCTTTCTCTGAATCCAAATTACGGAAATATAAGAGGGCGTATGAATTCACTTGTAATCTCAGCAGGGAGGAACTGGGGCATGAGCAGTACAAATTTTGAGTAGTGTTAAATGTAGTCTGTTGTTTTAAATTTCTTCAAGTATTACTACAGCGTAATGTCATTGCTTAAGCTTTGAAGAGTGCATTTAGTATACAAGGAAAGGCTTCAAGTTTTTGCCCTGACGATGGTCAGACGGAAATTGTGTTATGTGCTTTGCCTGACTGACAAGTATTCCAACCAGTTTAGCTGGCTTTTGCATTGAATGCCTCCTAGAGTTGCGATGGTTTGGATAGGTGTGGCTTTAAATTTCAACCTTAATAATGAGGAGCTAGCTGTGGGTTGACATTGAATGGATTTTAATTTTCAAGTCCTTACGGAGTCACAAAAGTTTTTTTTGTTTTTCCAGTAGCACGGTCAAGATAATTTGTTTCTAAAAGCAAACATGGAAGAATGCATACTTTGTGGGTTTGTGTGTGTGATAGAGATTAGGTGCCCATTTGTTTTTGTCTGTTGACAGTGTATAGAACACACTGATTACTATTAACAGTATGATAGAGCAGTAATGTTAGGAATCAACCAGTACAAACAGGGAAACTCCTGCTGCAAATATATGCTCAGCTGGTTTTTTTATGGTTCACTGGCTTGGCACACATAATTTCAAGGTTAATGGGATCCCAACATGCTTGATGTAATGTACAGTAGAGGCTCTAACTCATACACAATTCATTCAGAAACGCTGGTCGACCGCCAATTGTGTTGAGATTTTGAAAAAGAAACAAAAAAACCACTCCCATGGAAAACAATAATAATGCAGGTCTTCAGTTTACTGTATATACTTGTGTACCTAATTGTTCAAAAAATTATATTTACAATAAATAATGTATCTTTGTTCCTCTATTTATGCCAGTGAGGCATAGTGACAGACAGAACAAATGAATCGTCTTCTATTATATGGCAAGAAGTAAATACAGTAATTAATGTATCCGCTTTTTGTGACATTTTTGTTTGTTGGTGTGCCAAGAGATTTTTCAATTGTAAAATATGTTCCTTGGCTCCATAAGGTGGGAAATCACTGCTCTAGTCAGATCATGTATTCTAATCAGTCAGGTGAAACCAACATTACAACATGTACTTCCTGGAGCGCTTTTCAAACACTGAAGTGTGAACATTAATAGGCCTCCTCTGAGTGAACCACTGACCTCATATCTCATACAGACTGAATAGCTGTGCACACCAGGAACAAGCAGAAAGATCCCCAAGGCTATAAACCCAAACAGCCACAAATTCTTGCTGTCCTATCACCTTCACTATCCTGGAAGAAATTAGGCCAGCGATTATGATGCTACCATCAATTAACCCTTTTTCATTTCCTTACGGCTTCATACTATGAGCAGGCAATTCCTATTCATGTTACATATTTAAAGGAATTCAATCATCTCATGATAAACGTAGAGTACTTTTTACTGGGTATACCGCACAGTAATCCGCGCCTATTGGCGGTTCACTATTTGTGAACTTTTTTTTTTTTTGTATCCTACGTCATCTGCTGAAAAACTCACCTATTTATGTGTTTTGTGCTCATTTTATAATACTTTTAGATACTAAAAGATTGCACCAAAGCCCTGGCTAAGTAGGAACTGGTATCAAGGAAATATGCTGAAGTGATACACCTTAACTGAGAGACAAGCTTTGTATATCGGGGAGATAAAGTGTGTATTTCGCATGTACTGTACCTGCACACTTCAGGTGCAAATCATCTTGAATCTTTTTATTTTTAAGGATAATGTAAACATGAATGATATTAAACTCTTTTCGATTCATAGTTTGTGGTATATTTATGGTTTAAAGTTCAGACTATTAATATAAGCAATTGTAAACATTTTAGGGGGGTCAAATTCTCGTGTTTTTTTGCTATTAATTGTAAGACTCAGCCCCTGTACCCCACAAATAGCGGGGAATTACTGTATTCACTATAGTAGTGATTTATGCTTCAATGGCCGCCTTACCTTTAATAAATGCTTGCTAACCTACAGTTGAGTAAATAAACACCGTTTGTCACTTTTTGAGGAAATTGGGCATTGTACTCACTGTCTTCGTGTAAAACCACTCTTCCTCAGGTGGATCGTGGACATGGAGGGGGCCCCCGGCACACTGTACGAAGGAGAGAAATTTCAGCTGCTCTTCAAATTTAGTAGTCGATATCCTTTCGATTCACCTCAGGTAAGCACTGTGTGACCATGTCATAAAAACAAGCATTAGTGCCCTGAGAATTTTGGAGGAGGTAGTGACCACCACACCTGGTTTGAAGGCCAATTCACCACGGTTCTTCTCACTTAAATACTCCAATTGTAGTCTTCCAAACTGGATATTTTTATAGCTTCCTAAACTTTGACTTGATATGTCTAGCACTTTGAAGTTATTTCAAATGAAGTAACTGGCTTGTTCCTCTGTGTCACTGTTGCAGGTAATGTTCACAGGGGACAATGTACCTGTCCACCCTCACGTGTATAGCAACGGTCACATCTGTCTGTCCATCCTGACGGAAGACTGGTCGCCAGCCCTCTCAGTGCAATCCGTTTGTCTTAGCATTATTAGCATGCTGTCCAGCTGCAAAGAGAAGGTAAGGAACCTTTTGGGAAGAGAGTAATAAATAGGTGCATTTAGGGAGAGACTTCATAGAAATTTCCTTGATCCATCATCAGATGGTAGAAACAACACAATAGTTATCCCAATAAAAGAGAAATTCCAACAATTGTCAAAGAATCTTAACTGTAAACACTATGTTTAAGAAAAAAACAGCAACTACTAATTATTCATTCATTCTCCGCACCGCTTATCCTCACGAGGGTCGCGGGCATCCCGGAGCCTATCCCAGCTAACTCTGGGTGAGATGCGGGGTATACCCTGGACTGGTTGCCAGCCAATCCCAGGGCATAGATAAACAAACAACCATTCGCACTCACTTTCATACCTACAGGCAATTTAGAGTCTTCCATTAACCTACCACGCATGTTTTGGGGATGTGGGAGGAAACAAGTACCTGGAGAAAACCCATGCAGCCATGGGGAGAACATGCAAACTCCATACAGGTGAGGCCGGAATTTGAACCCAGGTCCTCAGAACTGTGAGGCAGATGTGCTAAGCGGTCGTCCACCATGCTGCCTACAGCTAATTAAACGAACAGAAAAGGCAGAACAGAAAGGTAGAAGTAACTGAAGCTCAGAAGGAAATCTCATTACATTCAAGCAAACAAAGTAAATACAATAACAAAACTCAAATAATTCCAGTACCAAAGTTGATGGGATTGCAGAAATATTTTTGAGCTACTATTACCAGCCTTGGGAACCTCACTGTGTGTGTTAAGCCTCTTTTACACACAGATCCTGCAGAATTGCCATTATCACAAAATCTGACATACATTTTACACAGAACCCAGCAAGCAGGACATTGTTGTGACACAGCATCCAACATATGGATAGTTAGACCTGTGGCACTGGTACTGTAGTGTTTTCCAATCTTTATTGAGCCAAGGCACCCTTTTTATATAATAAAAATACCTTGGCACACGCCCAAACAACAAAACTATCACAAAAAGTATATGTACTGAAATGGTGATCTCCTCTCGTGTTACAAATGGACTTACTCTGTGAAATCTGGGCCTGTTTAGTTGAACATAAAGTTGATATACTTGCAGGAAGCCATGACTTATTCTGTTGTATGACTTCTTCTATTTGGGCCAAAATTAATGGCTCCAGTTGCTGCCAAACAGCAAAATCCATTACACATAACTTCATGGGGTTCTTGGTTAACGATGGTCTTGACATATGACATTGCAAGGTTAAGAACAACACAGCAAACATAGTAAGAATACGTCCTCACTCGCACAAAGCACGCTCAGGTACTGCTGTACTGACTGTTTTTCATTTCATTGTTTTATATTTATGGCCTAGAAGTGTTTTACATACAAATATTTACTTTAATTCGCACATTTCGAACTTATGAACGGTGTTTAGTCAACTGTATTGCAGAATTAAGAATATGTCATGGAGCGATGCGAGTGTGGTTTAGCAATGGACTGTGGCACGTGACTTGCGTACAAATTCAGGTTACGTCGCCGCAATATGAACGGAACTCTGTCGTAAATAGAGGACCCCCTGTACCTTACAATATTGAAATTTCACATCGACTAATACAGTACCATGAAAAAGTATGGGCCCCTTCTGAAATTCTTATATTTTTTACATACTTTCCTCACCTTAAGATCATCAAAACAATTGTAAATATCAGACAAATATAACCCAAGTCAATTTAAAATGCTGTTTTTAAATTATTTCATTTATTGAGGAAAAAAACTTTAACGTTACCTGGCCCTGTGTGAAAAAGTAATGGGCCCCTAAACCTAATAACTAATTGGGCCATCCTCAGCAGCAACAACTGAAATCAAGTGTTTTCTATAACTGGCAATGAGTCTTTCACATCTCTGGGGATATTTGGGCCTACTCTTCCTTGTAGAATTGTTTGAATTCAGCAAAAATTGAGGGTTTTCGAGCATGAATGGCCTTTTTAACGTCATGGCACTGCATTTTAATTGGATTAAAGTCTGGACTTGGATAAGGCCATTCCGAAACCTTTTTTTTCTTTTTTTTTTTTCCTTTTTTTGAGGCCATTCAGAAGTTGACTTGCTGGTGTTTAGGTAACTTGAAATGTTTTTGTCCTTAACTCATTCACTGCCAGCCTTCCCATTTAACATGGATATTTGACTTCTAAAGCCGTCAATGGCAGTAAATGTTTTTTAATAAATGAAATCACCATTTCAAAACAGCATTATAAGTTTGCTTGGGTTATATTTGACAGATATGATGATCTTAAACAAAGTGGGGAAACTATGCAAAAATATAAGAATTTGAGAAGAGGGCCAATACTTTTTCGTGGCACTGTAGGTCAAACAATTTATGATGGCCATCCTTAGTAGTACTTGATTGAATTGATGACTTGTATTCCCTGTGCATTGTGAACCCAAGTTGTACTATACAGCCATGTATTTTCTCTCACAGAGACGACCTCCTGACAACTCCTTTTACGTAAGAACGTGTAACAAAAATCCAAAGAAGACAAAATGGTGGTATCATGGTGAGTACCTTTCCAAGGCTGATGAATTGAAACAAACCACTGATATCTTTGATAATCATGATTTTGTCATTGCTTTCACAGATGATACTTGCTAATGTATAAAGTTTGTAATCACAGAAGAAGTCCTACTGACCTATATGAAGCACTTTTTAATCATTCAGTCTCTGAACTCTGACCTTTGACTGGAACAATGGACAGACACCAATGCGCTGGAGGCTCTTGACTGCATTCCTCCCACCCGCTGGGCAGTTTGATGCATGTTTTAGTCGGTAATAACAAAAAATTTAAACCCGTGGAACCATTTAGATGCACTCGAGATGGATCTCTTTTTTTTTTTTTTTTTTTTTGCCATAGTAATGCAGTATGCAAGGTGTATTTTTGTGTATTTCCTGTTTTTAAAAATTATTATTGTTACATCTTTGCGTGGTTGTGGACTTTAAGGTCCTTGTGTTGTGCAATAATAACCAACCGATGGAGGCATGCTTGGGCCTACAAAGGAGTTATCTGAATGGATTTCCAGAAGGGACCTGCTCACCATAAATCCAAGAAAATGCTTCATCAATGTTTTTATTTTTTATTTTTATTTTTTTAATTATTACATTATATGCACTGTGAGAGTATGTAGTTAAGAGGCACTGTTACATCATCATTCCCACCACTGTAAGCAGGCCCCCACTCATTGGTTTTAGTGTATCAAGAGTCAACAAAATGGTAATCGTTTCTCTTGAGACTGGTTCTGCTGGTACACATGGCAAACAAACAAACCAACAAACAAACAAAACAAGTGTGGCATTAGGTCAAACTCTAAGCTGATATATGTATCATGTTTCGCTCTGCGTGTCCAGCCTAAGAGATAGCAGGGGCCTCTCATTTAAAGAATGTTTGTTGCATTTTTCGTGCTTCTACAATGTCTAGTTCTTTTTGTACTGTTTTGGGGGTGGGGCTGTTTGGATGGCCGACTATATTTTTGATTGTGATATATATATTTTCATTTGTTGTATTTAATTTAAAAATGTCCACAATGTTAGAGAATGAGAAGTCTACACAGGAGTAATGACAACATGGGTTTGTGATTATGCCTGGTCAGCATTATGGCTCAGGTACTTTTTTCCAATAAAGATACCTTTCAGATGTTTTAACTATTTTCACCAAACGAGACTGTTATATTGTAAAATTATAACATGTCTGCAGCTATTGTATATAGGGCTTTAATTTCGGGGGTGAAGGATGTTATGAGTAGGGGATGGATTTACTTCATAGCCAAGTGATAATAGGAGTTGGTCTATAACATTTTGCTAATTAGTTTTTAGTCAGCATCGAAGAATACTAAAAATCTCAAAGTAGTTTTCCAATGGTGTTGCATGCATCTTTAGGTTTTTATTTTATTTTATTTTTTCTCTTAACGGCATCAAACATTGTGACAGCCATGATTTTTTCCCACAACTGTTACAGTGGCTATGGGATGGATATTACAAAGTTGACGACCTGTGGGGCTTGGTCATTTAAAGTAATAACTATTCAAGAACCCAATAAGATACTTGAATTTACCATCTTGGTTTGCTTTGTGTTCCATTTGCTCCCCCCAGGGTTTGCCTGTTTGTCTTGAATGATGTGAATGAGATGGTACTATTAACCGTACAGATCGCGGCACAATGTTATGTTAAGTATATAGATAACTTTAAAGACATCTGTTTGTTGTCTCTCTGCCCCCCAGGACCTTTCAAATGTTTTCGTCCGCTGTCAGAAACACGATGGCGCTGAAATGATTGTGTTAATTTACCAGCCATAAGATTGTTTTGGGGGGCGGCTAAGCCGAAGCCATCACAGAAGAGAGAAAAAATAGAATTGCAGGTGAATAGGTTACATAGGTCATTAGTTTTCCCTTTGCAATCTAGTTCGCAGTTGTTTCTTTTTTTTTTGAAGTGAACATTTATTTTTGAAGAGATGTTCTGGGACGTTCACGCTCTGTGTAATAGGTGCCTGTTCATTTTCATAACCGATAATAAAAGCAAATATTCACTTTTGTTTAACTAGGGTTCACGATCTGTGAGATGTGTCAATATATTTTCATTAAAACAAAACAAAAAAATCCCCCAGTCTAGTATCAGCATTCACAATGAGCTGAGTTTGCGTAATACTCGCGTAATAGTTGTCATGGTAACGTTTACACGCTCTCCGACAGGAGCATTCTTGAATGCTCGCAACATCTACATGTTTCAATCAAATACAGTATAACACATACGTTGGTTATAATAACTACATAAGTGCAAGGCAGGAAAAAGTCCATCTTCAATATAGTTTTATTTTAGCCTTTTAAGTGGTAGTATTTCGACAGCATATTTGAGCTTTCTCAAACTTTCACTTAAAATATCTATTTTTACATAAACTAAATTCGAACAAAGTTTTTTTTCTAGAACTGTAAATCGGAAAGACGCTAGTGAATGCGAAAACTAGGACTGAACCATTCGTACACCGCGGGGGTGTCAAAATTCATTCCGGATTTGCTTCAATCTCTTTCGACGTTGTTGAGCCAACATTAAACGTTTAATATCACCACAAGACGCTTTGTCCGTATACACCTAAATGTGAATAGTATTACTTTACCAGTGGTTTGGCGTACTTTCATTTTTATAAACCACACTTAAAATGGTATGTTTCAACTGCCCCCAGTTCTCTTTAGTGTTTGCCAATGTTGGAGGTGTAACTGGGGTCTGGGCCTGGGAAAAAAAAAAAGGTAAAAAAATGCCCATGATTATTCGTCACTTTGTGCTGAGGTTGTTTCTGGTTGATTTTGTTGTCATGTCGTTGTCACTCCGCTTACGTTGCCGATGTGCACTGAAGGAGCCGAGACTTTCGGTGGTAGATGGAAGGCTTTAGAGATGCTAACGGGTGGTGCTCGCTCGGCCGACCTGCCATATGAGCTGGAAACCATCTCCGGCTAAGCTACCGTGACATTATGTTGCCTACACACTAAACCCGGTACAGATTTCGTAGTCGTCCTGGAGTCCTTGCACATCACGTGCGTTTGTTTTGGGGAGCTGCCACGCAGAGGAAAAGGCAGATTTTTCTGCTTGGCAACGTTAGCTTTGCTAAAGTGGACACAGTCATGTATGCTGTAAGGGGTCGTAGACAGCCTGCAACCTTACACCCATCCCCGTATTTGAGGCAAGAAACGATGTGCTTTCGGGTGGTTGTTTGGCATTCTTATTGTGCGTAATATAACGCAAGGATGGATAAATGTGTCACCGTGAGAATGCAATGAATGACTGTAAAGCAGAAACTCGAGATGACATGTTATTAGGTGCTAGTTTTTTTTCTTCCAGTCATTAAACGTCTATTGCCTCCTTCTACAAGGAACTTCGGTTACTAATTAATGTGCAATATATGTATGATAATGCAGTGTTTCTGGCAGAACATAAACATTTGATTATTGCTTGACCCTCATCATTTACACAATTCACAAAGTGTGTATACTGTACTTATATCTGGACGCTGTTGTTAAAGACACTGTTACCCGATGGCAATAAATCCCCAAAATTATAATGTCCTTGGTCATTGAGTTTTCTCCACACCCCCTGGGGTTCCCTTTTCGTGTTTGACCTCTTATTCTGACCAACAGTTTATTTACCCTGGCAGAATTTGCAAGCATTGGCAATTTGGGTGAAAATACGTCTCAACAGGGACCACCTCATTATTTTCTTTATTGCTAAGTTTTATTAAGTAGTTGTGCTGTCCTTAAATGCCTTATAGTTTAATTTGAATTCCATTAAAATACATCCATCCATCCATTTCCAGATCCGCTTCTCCTCACTAGGGTCGCGTGCTATCATCGGGCAGGAGGCGGGGTACACCCTGAACTGGTTGCCAGCCAATCGCAGGGCACATACAATTAAACAACCATTCGCACTCACATTCACACCTACGGGCAATCTTGAGTTGTCAATCTACCTACCATGCATGTTTTTGGGACGTGGGAGGAAACCGGACCGCCCAGAGAAAACCCACGCAGGCACGGGGAGAACATGCAAACTCCACACAGGCGGGGCCGGAGATTGAACCCTGGACCTCAGAACTGTGAGGCAGACGCTCTAACCAGTCGACAACCGTGCCGTTCCGCCCATTAAAATACAATGAATGTGTTTTTCCGAATAACTCAAGTTTTCTTTCAAAAATGGTGTACAATACACACCTTACAAATTCTTTCTTATATAGATTTTTTATTTTTATTTTTTTTCTCCCTGATCTTCTCAGATAATTGCCTGGGCCGACAATCGTAAATGCTATACAGTGGAACCTCGATAGAACGGACAAATAGGGGCGGGTGGTCGTCCGATATAACCGATTGTCCGTTACCTTGAAGAACTTTTCTTTTTAGGCTCTATGTACCCATATTAATGTACAATACAAAAATATTGTTTTGTAGTTTTTTTCGTGCCCTAAAACGCCCAGTACAGTACAAAGTTATTGTAAATAAAAATAAAAACAAGCTTGTAAATGTTTGAAAGTTTTACATTTTATGCAAACTTCCCACACAGGTGTGCTTGGTCATGGTGACCTCGTTGACGTACAGTACTCATCATAGGCGAGTCGCTTTCATGATCTGTGAGGAATTAATGTGCTTCCGAGTTCCAGATCCATTGTCAAAGGTTAACGGCTTGACAAAAAAAAAAAAAAAAACTGTTACTGTACTAAAAATAGCATGTTCCAGACTCCAGAGACTCGTGTTTGTATTCCTCAAGACTTAATGCTGCTGCCATGCCGACTCTCTCTCTCTTCTCTGCGAGTCTATGTACAATAGGCAATATGCAAATCCATCATGACAGGGCCGCCACATCAATGCCAATGCCCTCATTCAACATGTCCGCCACGTAGGCGCAGGAGTCACGTCTTTTGGAATAGAATCTATTATTTATTTATTTATTTTTTATTTTTATTTTTTTATATATCTGTGACCTGGAAATCCAGTCCCATTCTCTGCCTGCATTGCGCCACAGCGCCAACAGTGGCCAATTCTGGAACTAACAGACTTTGTCAACGGCAGTTTAAGTGACAAATGAAAGCTTCTTTTGGACACATTGTTTGGTCCCAATGGTCCATTTTATCTGATATCCGTTATATCGGGGTCCGTTTTATTGAGGTTCCACTGCACTTTGATAATTAAAATTGCACATCCTTGTGTGTGTGTGTGTGTGTGTGTGTGTGTTGTGAAGACCGAGGTCGACCGATCCATGGACTCCGACTCAGTCAATTCCATTATCCATCACTGGTACACCTCTGTAAAGCACAAAAAGTCAAACGTACGTCGAGTTACTCCTTTAGATGCTGTTTTAGTTGAAGTATTGCGAGATTTGCTGACATCTATTCTCGTATCTTATGTCATACATGATGATTGTATTATTAAATTGGTCTAAGCTCCAGACTACAACATTTGGAGGTTCCACTGTTTTATGTTATTTAAATAAACAGCCACAGGTCTAAGCATTTGTAATGAGAAAAAGAAGGCAATGTCATTTTTAACTTCGGCCTTTGTTGAATGTCAGTTTCTGCTCCATGAGAGCCGACTTTAAAATTTGAGTGCAAGGCCATTGTGGCATTCAGTATTCCCCCTTTTTCCGGGAGAGCTTAGCAGCAGTAACATGAGCAAAGCTCCTTCAAATAAAGCTTCATTGTCTGTGCAAAATGGCTACCGGGGCAGCAGAATGTGTGGTACGCTGAGCGTCTCTCATTTTAAAGTCTGTGCTAGTTTTGTTCGCATACATGGGTGAAGTGATTTGAATACTTTTAACCTTTAGAGAGATTTATTGTACAGTGAAACATCTAAGAAATGAAAAATTCCCATAGGAAATAATGAAAATAAATAATCTCCTCCAGGGGTCAAACTGTCACCATTAAGCCTTTATTAAACCCTGTATCGGGTTTTGAGGCTCCATGTGACATACTGTACTGTATTATTTTTGTATTGGACCACGAAAAGATGCCGTGCTTGTCACGGAAGAAGAAGAAAGAAGAGGAGACGTGCAGAATAAGGAAAGTGTGGATATTTTAAGAGGCTGTTGGCCGTGACCACCCGCCCCATTCACTGACTTTCAGCGACGGAGATGCCGCACAAGCCCCACGACGACCTGGTGGGATATATTCCAGCCACCGGAGGAATTATGTGGATATAGTTTCCTGGCTGAAACATGTAAGGCTATGTAGGCACAAGAATGATGTCTGGTGTCTGATTGACATTCAGCGAATACACCCACAGTGTATTAGTACGGAGAGAACGGCTTGATTTTCGCACACAAGTACGAAAAGAAATTAGCCACTGATACAACATGGCATTTATGGCCGTTACATCTGCGACGTTGCGACACAGTTTACCCGCGGCCAAGCCAATAGCTGATGGTTGGCCACTCATAAAACTAGTTGCCATACCATTCTCTGCGACTACGCGAAACTTCAGTCGGTTTCGGCCGTGTCAATTGGTGTGCACTGTGCAGGTAGCTTAAAATGCAAAATCGGCAATTTCTTTCATAACACGGGACAACTGGTTTGATTGTGAGTTTGGTACTTGATGTGACAGGCCATAGAAAATATTAGTCTTCTCACAACACACTTTGTTGAAGCTGTTCTTATTGGAGTAAATGAAGCAAAAGGTCAAAGGAAAAGCAAAACATAAGTAAATCCTTTGATGCTTGCTGAATTGTGCGTCGTCTTCGTTCGGTGTATTTTACTTTAACGGTTCCATTGTATATATGGTGGTGAGTTTGCATGTGTGTGTACTGGTCTCTGACTTCCAAATGCCATCATTACACCATTTCTCCTTACCACAAATCTCAATGAAGTGACGCGATAACATGCGTGATGGCATATTTGATATTTGTTTTGTTTCAGGAATAGAGCATGGCTCAAGTAAAAGTACAGACCTCAGCACCCCAGGCTGCTCCTGGCCTCTCCTCCGGAGGTCCGTCGGCAGCCATGGCCTGCCCAGGATCCCTGGGTCTGAAGCCCTCTGTCAATGGCACAGCCTTGTCCCCCACACCTGCATGCCCTGCTCCTGCAGCTGGATATGGGGATGCTCCTGTGTCTGCCACACTACCAGGTAAATGCTCAACCCTTTCAATACACCTTGGCCCTTTATGTTTTACTTTGTCAAGCATTACACATTGCATTAACCATTTATGTCCACACGTACAGTGTAACCTCGGTTCATGGACTGAATTCATTCTGAGACTCAATCAAATAATTTTTTTTTTTCCCTCATTAATGTACACACAGCACCCTGTATTGACAGAAAAAACAGAATTGTTGACATTTTTGCAGCGTTATTCAAAAAGAAAAACTGAAATATGACACAGCCATAAGTATTCAGATCCTTTGCTGTGACATATATTTAACTCGGGTGCTGTCATTTCTTCTGACCATCTTTGAGATGGTTCTACACCTTCATTGAAGTCCAGTTGTGTTTGATTATACCGAATGGACTTGATTAGGAAAGGCACACACCTGTCTATCTATATAAGACCTTACAGGTCACAGTGCATGTCAGAGCAAATGAGAATTATGAGGTCAAAGGAACTGCCTGAAGAGCTCAGAGACAGAATTGTGGCAAGGCACAGATCTGGCCATGGTTACAAAAAAAATCTCTGCTGAACTTAAGGTTTCTAAGTGGCCTCCATAATCCTTAAATGGAAGACGTTTGAGATGACCAGAACCCTTTCTAGAGCTGGCTGTCCGGCCAAACTGAGCAATCGGGGAGAAGAGCCTTGGTAAGACAGGTAAAGAAGAACCCAAAGATCACTGTGGCTGAGCTCCAGAGATGCAGTCGGGAGATGGGAGAAAGTCCTAGAAAGTCAACCATCACTGCAGCCCTGCACCGGACGGGGCTTTATGGCAGAACGGTCCGATCTTGCACTGAGGCCTCTCCTCAGTGCAACTCAGTGCAAGACACATGAAAGCCCACATGGAGTTTGCTAAAAAAAAAAAAACACCTGAAGAACTCCAAGATGGTGAGAAATAAGATTATCTGTGCATATGGTGCGTGAAACAATGCAATATTTCTTAGAAAATGTTCATAAACGGTGGCATGGTGAACGACTGGTTAGCACATCTGCCTCACACTTCTGAGGACCCCGGTTCAAATCCGGCCTCGCCTGTGTGGAGTTTGCATGTTCTCCCCGTGCCTGTGTGGGTTTTCTACAGGTAATCCGGTTTCCTCCCACATCCCAAGAACATGGACGGTAGGTTAATTGAAGACTCTAAATTGCCCGTAGGTCTGACTGTGAGTGTGGATGGTTGTTTATTTATATGTGCCCTGCGATTGGCTGGCGACCAGTTCAGGGTGTACCCCGCCTCTCGCCCGAAGATAGCAGGCTCCAGCCTGCCCGCGACCTTAGTGAGGATAAGCGGTACGGAAAATGAATGAATGTTCATAAACCAAATTGTTTGTGAACCGGGCCATTCGTGAACGCAGTTTCCATTGTATATGTATCTTTTTGAGAGGGTAACACTGCACAAGGATTTTTTTTACAGGGCCATTTTAATTAAAATATTATTTTACCCCCAGCAAGTCTCGGGGGACTGAACTCCTCACCCTCTGGTCACGCTTTTTGGCCACCACTCCTAAATGAAAGCGATCCCTGCGATCCAGATCGTATTCAGTGTTTTCTTTCGCTATGTATTGCGGTCAGGTTCGCCCGCGGAGAACATGGCAAACCCTAAAGAGAAAACTCCAATGTGTTTGGTGAATGAGTTAGCCCGTTTCAATCGGCTCCAGCCACAGTACAACCTCCTCAATGAGAGAGGCCCTGCACACGCTAAGGTGAGGACTCAGCGTTTGAAACAGACCTTCAATATATTATTACAACAGTATTATTAATATCCAAAGATCTAACAACAATGTCAATTGAATGGCTTTATGACATACTTTTATACAAAAGGAATGGCATTTTTGTCTATTTCACTGTGTCATAACATGGCGTTGCCTCCGGGTGTCGCTGTTGCAGATCTTCACAGTGCAGTTGACTCTCGGGCAGCAGGTCTGGGAGGCAGAGGGCTCCAGCATTAAAAAGGCCCAGCATTCCACAGCCTCCAAAGCTCTGCAAGAGAGTGTCCTTCCCAGACCAATGCCCCGCTCACCTAAAGTGGACATCAACAGCAATCCAGGTACTGGAAGCAAGGAGAAAACATCTCGGCTTGTGTGTTTTTGAAGGATCACGTGATAAATTTACTCACTGTTTGAAAAGCATAACTTTAGTTGCATAGATGTATGAAAACTGCAAAGCAACTTTTGACATATATTTCTGTGAATATAGATACCGTATGTATAATAAGATATAGATAACATTTATGCTAAAGAAGTTGTGAAATTGCCAGAAAAAAAGTCATAAACTTATATGAATAAAGATGTACCGGTAATATTAAAAGAAAAAAGTTTTGTTTTTTCAATTTAAAATGTTTTTAATTGTAATTTTAATTTCAAAATTTCTATACAAAGATCTGTGACCAGTAGCTGCTAAATGTATTTATTTATTATTTGTTAAAGGGGAAACGTTGTGCTAAATTGACTTTCAAAATGTCATACCAATAGTTGAGTCTCTGGAGTGCCACCGCTCAAATGTAAAATGAAACGACCAAGTAAATCTCTTGTTATGTGCCTACTTCTGAAAATGTGTCTGTGAGCGAGCCATTCTGCACTTACGCCCAACTGTTATTACATACTTTCGTTGGACTCACGGTGTTAGCTTCTCATGGGCAGCACTTCTTTGATTGCTTTGTGTGTTTGCCGTTTTGTCCGGTGTCACATACGCAGTCCCAGCAGTAACGTTTAATTGGCGGCTCGGGGCTCTCTCTACGTGGGAAAATATAATCCGTGGTGTCTTGTGGTGGCTCGCGTGTGCTTCACAGTAAACAGTTGCTTGTTTACATTCATGGTCAAAGGGCAGCAAACCCGTAGTCTTTATATTAACAAAATCCGTGCTCACCATAGTCTGTACACGAATGGCTCATCGCTCCATGTCAAACAAGCTGCTTTCAGCAGGATGATAAAAACGGTTTATCGAATTTGCTACAATTCTTGATACCTGTGGTATTTTGACAAAAATATGTCGCAAATATGGTAAGACGTCTGGGAACTGTGTAAATGAAGACACATGAAATTGCTCATGCTGATGATGATTTTGATGCAAACATGTAGAATTTAGCTTACTGTTTTGGAAATTTATCATTTTTCTATATAACTAAACTTTTTTCTGGAAAAAATATTTCTTCTCTCTAAATATGACCACTTTATTGTAATAGTATGTAGAAATATTACAACTGGCAATTTTGACATTTTCCTCCTTCTTCGTCTTCTTTTCATTAGGATTAATCATTCACTGTTCATCATGTAAACTTGTTCCTCATGTAATTCCTCACACAGGCAGTATAACACCAACAGTGGAGCTCAATGGTTTGGCTATGAAGAGAGGTGAGCCGGCCATCTACAAGCCTTTGGATCCTAAGCCCATGCCCAACTACAGAGCTTGCTACAACTTCAGAGGCATGTATAATCAAAGGTGAGCTACAGTTTACGTTATTTTTTGGGGGGGTTCATCTATAAACCTTAGACAGCACGAGGACAATTGCGAACTGGAGCCTATCCTAGCTTACTTGGGTGAGAGGCGTGGTACAACCTGGACTGGTTCCCAGCCAATCAAAAGGCACATATAGACGAGCAACCTACTGACAATTTAGTCTTCAACTAAACTGCTTGTTTTTGGAATGTGGGAGGAAGCCAGTGTACTTCAAGGAAAGCTGCATAAGCACGGTGACAACCTACTACGTCCACACGAGAAAAGACCCTTCATGAAATATTAGCTTAAAAATATTGGATTCAGAAAAGTTAAACAATATAACTGTATGCTGTTATAATTTTAGATACTGTGGTAAAGTACAATTAATATGACTTAGTTGTGTAATAGGACCATCCAAAGACCATGTTTGACATTCACTGATGTGTTTGCCCTCCAGATGGCAGTGTTTCCTTATTTTTAAAAGCCATATTGAATCGCTTCTGTTAATAGCCTGAACCCCCATTTTGCAGCTTGCCAGCCAGAAATGTAATTTAGGTTTACACACATGCAGAGGAATCTTAAGTAGGGGTTGTGTGTTCTACTTGTACAATCCTTGACTGGATCAAAGATGCATATTGGTCACGTCATTTGTTGTTTACGCAAAAGTTGGAAAACAAAAATTCCGTGGTTTGTACTTTGGACTTTATTTTTAAAATGTCTAAACAGCTTCAGGGATAAAGTGATTCACTGGCAATCTTGGTTAAATGCGTCTACTCAGCAGGCACTCTGGCATCTGGCTCACATCTATTTGATCCATACAGTAACAAACAGGGTGTCAGAGAAATGTCTGTGAAGTTGAGGCGAGAATCTGTTTTACAATGTTTTGTCTGTCAATGTCACAGTAATGAGTTTCAATGCGGCAGGTGGCACGGCTCCTGGCTTGTTTGCTTCTCATGCCACTTTTCCAGTGAGCCAGAGTGGTGCTGAGGAGACGCATGCCGGCTAAAAAAGAAGAGCATCCATTACCACAAGGTCATTTATGTTTTCACGAAGTCTCTTTCTTTCAGTGGGATTAATGAAATCGAGACCTTGTGAATATGATTGCTCTTCCTCTGATGACGGACTATGTGGCAGAGTGACAAGCCATCGCCACAATCTGTCATCGTAATGACACCGCGGTGAAACGAAGGTTTCCACATGCCCATGTCCTTACCTATTATGATGAATAAGAGTGATCTGGAATCATGTTGATGGACAATCTTCCCATTAAAAGGGCAATCTGGCTCTGATCCATCAGCGCTCTAATCACCACCAGGACCCGTATTGATTCATTCAGAAAGTGCTTTGATGAGAAAATATGGCGATAATATGTAATGAGAATTTATCAGCGTCTTAATGAATCTTATTTATGGCGAAGGGCCTGTGAATAATTTCTAACCATCTAAGTCCACTTTAAAATCAGCAATTGATCTTTCGTGGTGTCGTAACCATCCCATTGTTCATTCTCAAATACTGCATTGGATAACATCCTCCTTGGTGTGACGCTTATATTATTCAAGTGAGTCAACCAGTGTGGAAATCCAGTCTAAATCAGTCATGGACGCTATCTAAAAAAATGGTTACATCAACATTTTCTTATGAACAATCTATGAAAGTCATGTTATTTTTGGAACGCCCAATTCCTATGAGTCAGTCAAGGCCAAAAGTAATCATCCCCAAACGACCATTAACGTTTTACCCTCAAATGCAATAAGGGCCCCAACGAGTTTGGGCCCCTGGCATTGTACTGAGCTCCTTCTTGATTCGCTTCATGTTTTTCTGGCTTTTGCATCTATTGACTCACCACTCCCCCCTTTGCCTCCAGTAGGATTTCTGTCAGAATTTGGAGTTGGGACAGGATTTTGATCCCTTAGGAGCAAGGCTGAGCAGTCTTTGACCACCCACCTTCTCCCACACCTAATTTGGTTATGTCAGTAACATTTTGTCAGCTGGATAAATAAACGTCTGGGGGTTCTCTGCCCTGTGACAATTCCTCTTGGGAACATGTTGACGTACTGAACGTGCCGTTACTGTTTTGTCAGAAATGACAGCGAAGTCAGTTTTCTCAACTGGGCTTCTAACATTTTAATTAACTCAAATCAGAAATACAGTAGAACCTCACGTCATGCACAACCTGTTCCAGGACATAGGTTGACATCCGATTCGTTTACATTTCAAAGCAAATTTCTCATAGGAAATGATAAAACATTTGTAAATTAAATTGTCAGTAAAATAAATTGTTCAAGAATCAAAACTTTCACCATTTTCAAACCTATACCACTGTGTGAAATAAATTAACCGCTATTAAGCTGTTACTTTAAAACATCTGGTGTATGAAATGCTTTTCTCACTTTCCCTTGACAACCCTTGTTGAGGCTGGTCCTTGTGCTGACATCTCATATGGCGAAATGCATGACTGCAGTTGAACACTCTTACCAGGCTTAGTTTTCCCTAAAAAATATGGTCAAATTCCAAATTATAACTTCAGGAGGCATTTGAATAGCTTCCACATTGAGTTGTATAAAATCAAGATTCCCAAGAGCTTAAGTAGAGTTTTGCTTGTTTTCCACAATGAACAGTTGACAATGTTATTTTATTTATTTATTTTTAAAGCTGAGTTTATACATTGATTAAAGACACAAAGAAGCCAATACAGGACATGGGTCAAAGGACAGCCTTGATCGTTAAGTAGCAATATCAGTATGGCGTTCAGACTTTTGATTATGGCACACTTTTACAGTTGTTCTTGTCAATTCAAGGACATGACTGTAAATGTGTGGGTGTGTATGTGTGTGATAGAATCTTATGTAAGGAATACAAACAGCATTGCAGTGAAAAGATACTTGTTCTTGAAAAATGAATCTCCCTGACATGCCTGCAGGGCTCAGACAACCACCTGCTCATTGACATCTACACTGTCTACCTGTCTGCTAAGCTAAATCTGCCCATGAGCACTTTCCTGTATTCAACATTTTCCATCATCTCCTCCGTGCAAGGTATCCAATATCCTCAGGACTCCTCTAACACATCTCCTTCCCATCACTCACTTTCTTCCTCTTAACGTTTATTTTTATTTATTTATTTTTTTTTTTTTTTTTTTACTACAGCCCTTTAGCCCTGTTTAGCTTTAAGCATCCATGGGTCCCTTGAAAGACACTATATAAATTGAAGTTATTATTATTTATTATTATTATTACAGTCTCATATAGCCGAATCTCGTGTTGTTTTGTCCACCCAGGCGTTCCACAGATTTAGTGTCTCTTATCCATTGTCGTCATAGCTGATCCAAAAACAAAAGGGAGTTGCCAAAGACTGTTGGAGCGGCATCGTGTTTTATTTCCATTTTTCTTTTCCTTGGTATATATCACAACATGTATTCGTTGATTAGTAAATCAGATTCATGCCAACGCATATTACATAAATAACCACAGGAGACGGACCTGACAAAAGGATGATGTGTTCAAATTGTACAAATGAATGGTAAATCGTAAAACAATATTTTAGAGATGAGGCGTAGAGGGATCCGAATAGGCGTCCAAAATAAACAATTATTTGGAAAAATTTGTGCTCGCTATCACTCTGTCTCCTCTTTCATGTCCGTTGAGTTGAAATGGCTCGAGTTTCATGTTCATGTTTGTGTAAGTCGTCATGTCCACAGCTCCACCTTTGACTCAGTGTTTTCAGTGTGAAACCCATCTGATGGCGACAACTCACAGAGAGAAAGCTTTCGTAATCGCTCATCTCCGTATGTTTGACAGCGTGAGGCAAACACTGAGGCCGACCCCAACACTGGAACTCTTAAGATGTTTCCCAGGACATTAACCCGCTCTATTGTGATTTTGGTGGCTGCACACACGAGCCGTAAGCTTCTTCCTTGCAAGTAAAGCAAATGTTGATCTTTGAATTTGGAATTATTCATTCATTCACTTTCCGTACGGATTATCCTCACGAGGGTCGCGGGTATGCTGGAGCCTATCCCAGCTAACTGTGGGCGAGAGGCAGGGTACACCCTGAACTGGTTGCCAGCCAATCGCAGGGCACATATAAACAAACAACCATCCACACTCACATTCACACTTACGGGCAGAGTCTTCAATGAACCTACTATAGATGTTTTTGGGATGTGGGAGAAAACCCGAGTGCCCGGTGAAAACCCACGCAGGCACGGGGAGAACATGCGAACTCGACACAGGCGAGGAACCCGGGTCCTCAGAACTGTTAGGAAGATGAAGTAACCAGTTGTCCACCGTGCTGCCAACTTGGAATTAGTTTTTATTTAGTAATTTGAGGGCAACATCATAGGGTGATAGATAAATTGAACTGGGACTGTCACGACAAGCACAAACCAATGAGTTCATTTTAGTATGCTATGTAGATTGTTTGCCTTCCCATTGTCAAACGATGTCATTTTTAATCCAGAGGGCAAGTTTGACAGCCAGAATCAGCAGGATTCAAACCTATTACCTTCTGATCCCAAAGCCAAGTCCTAGGTATTACACGACAATGGTTGGGCATAGCTTAACACTGGTTTTCGTGCCCTGTGATTGGTCAACAGAGAATAGTCCCTTGGAATTATGCAGAATGGAATAGGACAAACGCACCATTGCAAACATACAGTGGCTTGGTTGTACAGACTGAAGCCCCCATAAGGAATGCCATTGATTGGTATTATCCTAACATTACTCATCCTTTATTGAATTGAATACACTAATACAATGGAATCAAACTCTAACTTAATACTAAACTGGTATTTTTGGCGTCTTCTGTCAGCAAACATCCATCCGTTTTCTCTACCGCTTGACCGCATTAGGGTCATGGTATTCGGGCTAGATGACCCTGGATCGGTAGCCAGTCAAATAGAGTGCACAGTATACCTAAACAACCATTCACACTCACATTTACATCTATACGTTCTTGAAATGTGGGAGGAAGCCAGAGTTCCTGTAGAAAACCTGCGCAAGCACAAAGAGCAAATGCAAACTCTACACAAAGATGTCCATTCTTATCAGATGCCCATTCATTCTGAAAAGGCAAATAGTTTTCAGTTTCAAAGGCATCATCAAGGCACGAAAACCAAATTCGCAGAGTAAATCTTAAAATGGCACCACAAAAAATATGGTATTTGTATGTTTTTTTTTTTTTTTTTTTAACAAAGCAACTCATTTTCTCTGTAGTGACAATGACCATAAAACAGCAGGTCACAATGTAATACTTTTAATGAGGACAGCACGATCCTCAGCCAGCCATTCCTCTCATCCAGCCAAATTGGCACGAGAAGGGCACAAATGTTCAGCTTTTTTTTGTGCTATGTGGCATGAATATACACATGGTGTAATTGTTTTTCATACACATTGGAAAAATCATTCTGCTCATAGATATTTTCCTTTTATGCAATACCTGTTTTTAGTGAGCTCATCAAATATTATTTTCAAGCAGCTCATATTACTTCCATGGTGAATTATTTTGTATATATATTTTTTCGTACCTAGAAACCAAATCTTTTTCGTCTTCGCCTGTTCCCTCGGAGTAATACTATTGTAATTTTTTTATATTTGGAAGTGATACACGATGTGTCACCATTACTCAGCCATTACGACAGCCCTGGGGTAATTTCATTGGGGGCTCTGATTTCTCCTGAGCAAAGCATGGAAGGATGGCCCCGAGACTGATTACAGTACTTGCACAAGGGCGCTTTAATCTCATGTTCAAAATTAAAACCACAAAATGCCAGTGGAAACAATGGATGCTCTCAGTTCTGACACTCAGATTGAAATAAGCAACAAAGCATCTGTCAAGTGCGATGTTTTGGATCTAAAACACTGTTTTTCGGTAAAGATGGTTACATTACTAGTCCAATATGACACAGCTGTCTGTAAGAGGAAGTCTATAACAAGTATGTGAGCGAGTAATTTAACTTTCCGTCAATAATGACTTAAATTGTAATCTACAATTTGCTACATACGGTACGTGCTAGTTTGATTTTGAACATTTCAATATGTCCGCTGCCTGTGATCCTCCCCTTGGGACTGGTCGGAGCGCTTCGGTCGGGCTCGGGACCTCCCTGGGTCCCGGGTGTTCGGTGGCATCCCCCTGGTTGGGTGCCCTGCTGGACGGGCTCGCTGACTCGCTTGTTCTGCTGTGGTTTTCACCCCGAGTCCCCTTGTCCACTCTGACATTTCAATATAATAGCCTGCTCTCACGTGAATCCAGGTTGTTGGGTGGGGGAAAAAATAATTGTAATTCTAGAAAAATACTTCACTTCTAATTGATGAAAGTCATGAAAATAATGTGTCCTAACACTGTAATTATGGCAAATTCATTTTTACGGCAAAATATAGCATTTTCAACACAGAATTTCCACCGTGATGTAATGTTATAGATGGAATTGTCATTATATGGAACCTTACTTTCCAAGATGCTAGTCAATTTCAGATTTGTTCAGATTACAAAACAGTTTTCCCCAAGCAGAAATAATTGGAATTAACACACACTATTCCAGGGTCAAATTCTTGCCATATCTTCTTTTTACACTTGCCACGCCCTTCATCACTGAGTATTTAAAGAGTGTTTTAACAGTCAAATTGACCTACTTAAAGCAATGCCTGTGCAGTTAATCATTAATGTAGTGTGAGAAAACTACATTGAAACAACAACATAATCAGTAGTAGTTAGTTAGTTATTAGGTAGCCAAATGCCCTACCTCGACATCTCTTCAGCATCACAATCTTTTACGATGCTCAATCACCCTCGTAGTTACAAGTTCGATGTCTGATGTTTTTGTGACTTCAACAGTATAGTATAGTACCCTTCCACCCCCGTGAAAACAAAGCATTGTTAAATATATCCATTTAATTTTATGAATATTTGACTATTTGTTGAGTCACTGATGGTGTAGTGGTACACTCGCCTGACTTTGGTGCAGGCAGCGTGGGTTCAGTTCCCACTCAGTGACGGTGTGAATGTGGGTGCGAATGGTTGTCCGTGTCTATATGTGCCCTGCGACTGACTGGCGACCAGTTCAGGGTGTAGTCCGCCTTTCGCCCGAAGTCAGCTGGGATAGGCTCCAGCGCCCCGCGACCCTAACCAGGATAAGCGGTGTTGAAAATGGATGGATGGACTATTTGTTGAATGAGCGATTGAATACAACACAAATACAATGAAAAAATACATTTAATTTGGAAAACTGGCCAAATTAATTTACATTCAGTATTAAATATATTAATATTTGTGACTTGATAATGTCAATGCTTGGCAGGCCAGATTAAATAATGGTGCACTCCCTGTGCTTTGAAAACGCTTGAATTGGACTGGTCCCAGTCTGAGCTAAAGCATGACTGCCGTAATTTAATAAAACAAAAAATATGAGTTCAGATAAATGATTTCATATCAATCACTTGCAAGCCTGTGGAATTATTGTTCTTACACCATTACAGTTCCACCCCAACAACTGACTCATTTTTCACACCGGCAGGCACACCGTTGCTTTTATGCAATATGCGCAGCATCGACAAAAACCTCCCATTAGCAAAAAAATAAATAAAAGGTGCTGTGCGATGCACGTACTTTGTACTAATGTCAACGAAAGTTGTGTGAGGTTAGAAATATTGGCCGGAGAATGAAGATACAATATAACTGAGTTTGATGACAAACAATAGGCTACTGTCTGATGAGAAATTAGTCTGGGAGTGCCAGCATATCATGTAAAATTTGTGTCTCAGTATTGATGGGATCACAGACAAACAACAAGCACGATTCCAGTAAAAAGTAAGGATTTAGCATACAAAACCTGCGCGCAAGCAGGTTATATTCATGGAATCTGTTACCACGTTGACTGCGTCGGAATTCCTCTTACCCGACTCTTTGAAACGGATAATTCAGACAGTATAACCTGCTTGCTGGACCACCCTCCAGAACAGTGTTGTACGTTTGCCAGATCCTGGTTAGTAGATCAGCTTCCACATCTGTTTGCATGAGCAATCACGTTTGCGTCCATTTTAGCACACGCAAACCTTTAGTAAATCAGCCCCTTCGTGCCCGTAGCCAACAACAAGGCAGTCATGGTCCCAAGGGAAAGCAGTGGACGTCCCACTGTTGATGTCGTTGAATTATTTATTTTTGTCGTCTTTCATTTTAATTACCACTACAGTCACATGGTAGAAACAGATGTGTATGATAAGCATGACTGACTTAGAACCAATGTCATGAGAAACTGCTCTGTCTACAATATCCACTTTGTTCTACTTAAGGAGATGTTGTCCTTAGAATGTATAAATCCAGAGGCCAGCATTTTATTTTTTTTTCTTGACAACATGCTTTTTTATGTCACATCGTTATGTATTTTGTGCATTAGCAGTTGCGTGAGGCAAAAAGGAAGAAAAGCAATTAATGATGGACACAGGGAATGAAGTATGAGGGAAAGAGGGAGGGAAAACAGTAAATGTCTGGCAGGAGATTGGAAGAAAGTGCAGCTGGAGGAAGAACAAGCCTGGCCAAGTTTTTTTCTTCTTTTTTTTCTTCTTCTCAAAGCCTCTGTCACTCTTTTTCTCTCAAAGGAGCACCGTCCCATTTACGTCGCTCTGGCTATGTCGCCTTGTGTTCATGTTTGTGCGCGACTCTAGTAAAATCCTCCAACTGTTGGCAACCAGTTTTAATGTTGGTGCGAAGAAAACCAACGCATGTCATGTTGTTTTTCCTCTCATTGGCTTGCCCACTATATGTTACTGAATACATGTTTTCATCCAAAAGCCAACAGACGGGTGTGTAAGCGTTAATTAGATAAAAGCATATTTTTACCCCGAGTATAGCTCACACATTTTCCTTCAAAATGCTTGGCAGATGTTGCTCAGCATTCCTCCAGCATATTTTCACTTCTCAAGCATCCCAAAATATTAATTGTGAACCAAATTTGTGATTCTCTAACACTTTACAATGTACCCTCAATTAGTGGCCTCCGCTGGAACGGATGTTGTGCCATAAATTATGACAGAGTGCAAATAAAAAAACAAAAGTATAAATCTGCCTCCAACAGGTGGTGCCAATAGGTATACAGTAGGTATGGAAAGTATTCAGACCCCCTTAAAGTTTTCACTTTGTTATATTGCAGCCATTTGCTAAAATCCATTTTCAACACCGCTTATCCTGGTTAGGGTCGCGGGGCGCTGGAGCCTATCCCAGCTGACTACACCCTGAACTGGTCGCCAGTCAGTCGCAGGGCACATGTAGACACTGGCAACCATTTGCACTCACATTCACACCGTCACTGAGTGGGAACTGATCCCACGCTGCCCGCACCAAAGTCAGGCGAGTGCACCACTAGCCCATCAGTGACCTTTTGCTAAAATCAGTTGTTCATTTTTTTCCCCCTCATTAATGTACACACAGCACACCATACTGACAGAAAAAAACAGAATTGTTGAAATTTTTGCAGAATTATTAAAAAATAAACATTTAAATACCACACAGCCATAAGTATTAATACATTGAGATGTGACGTAGGGCAAAGGTAGAGGTGGCAAAGGCCAAACAAGAGGCATATGATGTATGCCAGGTTGGACCCTAAAGAAGGAGAAAAGGATCTATACAGGTTGGCCAGACAGAGGGATAGAGATGGGAAGGATGTGCAGCAGGTTAGGGTGATCAAGGATAGAGATGGAAATGACTGGCGCCAGAAGTGTGCTGGACAGATGGAAAGAATACTTTGAGGAGTTGATGAATTAGGAAAATGAGAGAGAAGGAAGAGTAGAAGAGGCAAGAGTGGTGGACCAGGAAGTGGCAATGATTAGTAAGGGGGAAGTTAGAAAGGCATTCAAGTGGAATGGAAACTGGAAAGCCAGTTGGCCCTGATAACATTCCTGTGGCGGTATGGAAGCATCTAGGAGAGGTGACGTTTTTGACCAGCGTGTTCAACAGAATTCTAGCAGGTAAGAAGATGCCTGAGGAATGGAGGAAAAGTGTGCTGGTGCCCATTTTTAAGAACAAGGGTGATGTGCAGAGCTGTGGGAACAATAAAGGAATAAAGTTGATGTGCCACACAATGAAGTTATGGGAAAGAGTAGTAGAGGCTAGACTCAGGACAGAAGTGAGTATTTGCGAGCAACGGTATGGTTTCATGCCTAGAAAAGAGTACCACAGATGCATTATGGAGCTGCCAGGCTCGAGGAAGAGCAAAGAGAAGGGTGATAGATGTAGTGAGGGAAGACATGAGGGCAGTTGGTGTTAGAGAGGATGATGCAGGAGATAGGCTTACATGGAAAAGGATGACACGCTGTGGCGACCCCGAGAAGAAGAAGAACTGCACTGTTACATGAAAAAAAATCTGAACTTGCTCAAAGACAAGATGTTCGAATACACAGCAAACTAAAGATTTACTTAATTGTTTCATTTCACTTCTGATGGGTGGGCAGACACTCCAGAGACCCAACTATTTGTATAAAAGCAATAAAAAGTCAATTTTAAAATATTTGTCTTCTTCGGGTGATAAAAAAATATGACAAACAAAATTCACATCGACATGTTCTTATACCCCATGGAATAAGTGCAGTCGTGGACTTTGAATAGTAACTTTGCTGTAGTATTCACTCATGTCTTTTTTGGCCATGCTGTTCAATGTGGAATTCTTGGGAACAATTTCTAATAATGTTGGGGGGGATGAGGCAGTGACTCGTTCCATTGTTTTACTTCAAATACGCCACCAGCCACAATTTAAGGATGTTTGCTATTTCCATTGTTGTTTTTGTTTTGTTAATTATTGTCTTTTCTTTCGCCTGTTCGTCCGTATAATGGCATCATCTACTGATTGTCCAAAAACATTATTTTACTATCACCGAATGAGACTAGGAGGAGGAGAGAGGCTTTTTTTCAGTGCGTTAATGAATACTACAACAAGAGGAGTTTCTGCAGCTATTGATACTGACAGAATACTGGTAGGATCAATCTGCCATATCAATGGGTTTGGGAGAAAGTGTGGTGGGGGTGGTTTTGCATCTACATTGGGAAGGTTAAAACATTTGTTTCGCTTGTCACAACAAAAACAGCTTCCAGACTAAATGTCACCTTGTCCTTTGCAGGAGTAATTGAATGACCATATCTCTCATTTCCCATTGTGACTGTTTGAGGGATCAAAGACAGCAGAATGATTTTGTGTGTGTGTGTGTTTGTGTGTGTGTGTGCGTGCCTGCGTGCATGCAAAACACTGATATTATGAGTCATACACATCATCATAAAAATAGTTTTTTTAATTTGTAATGTTATCTTTTTCTCTGGCGCCATGGTGTACGACTGTTTAGAGCGTTTGCCTCACAGTTCTGAGGACTGGGGTTCAATCCCCGGACCCTTGCATGTTCTCCACATGCCTGCGTGGGTTTTTCTCCGGGCACTCTGGTTTCCTTCCACATCCCAAAAACATGCATGGTAGGTTAATTGAAGTCTCCAAATTGCCCTTAGGTGTGAATGTGAGTGCGAATGGCTGTTTATTTATGTGTGCCCTGTGATTGGCTGGCAACCAGATCAGGGTGTACCCCGCCTCCTGCCCGATGATAGCTGGGATAGGCTCCAGCACTCCCGCGACCCTTGTGAGGAGAAGCGGCTCAGAAAATGGATGGGTGGATCTTTTTCTCTCCCTTTCAGTAGTTTCCACACTCTCCCTACAGGTGTCCTGGCCAGACTCCTGGTTTGTAGTAATAATAATAATAATAATAATAATAATAATTGATAACACATGCAGAGCCAGCCAGCAGGCACTGATGTGATTGCTTGCCTTTCTTGCGCACATGATTTTGCTGTGTGTACGTGGGCTCTCCTGTGTTCTTGGCTTGCTCGCTTGCGTTTAAGCCACTACTTTCCCACGTTGTAGATTAGGGTCTCCCACTGGCCTCCCCTTCCATATACCACCCCCCTCCCCCCACCCCTTCTTCTCGCTTTCTGTTTTCCTCTTTCCTTCCACCCCTTCAGTCTCCTTTTTCGTTCTCTGTGTTATCCCTCAATCTCTTCGTCTCTGCACCTGTACTCCATGTTCCAGCCCCAGCTGGTCCCATCTCTGCTCGGCGCTGTTGGCCAGAGCCCATGTTGCACTTGGCATATCCTCTGAGACCTGGGGCTGATCTTGACGTGCAAGGGCTAGGCAAGCCCCCGCCCAAGAAAGGCTCCAGTGGCCTGGAGGAGCTGAGAGCAGATGGATGAGGAGGACGGCTGTGGGCTGAGGAAAGACCTCCTGCCATTCTGAGAGTAAAATGCTTTTTCTGAGGCCTGCTGTGCAGAAGATTAGGGGAATGAATACATGGAGACAGTAAGAACTGAAAAACTCTGACATGTCTTTTTCGGAGTAACTTGTTATTATATAGCAGTATTGTGGTAGAGTGGTAAAACAACAACAACAACAAAAAGACAGCTCAAATGTGGTTACATTGTTTCTGACAGGCAGGCAGGAAGCCTCAATTATTTCCTGAATATTTAATCCAGTCAATGAATTTATCACCCACTTATTTAGCAGCATAAACAATGCATACGCACACAAAATTTAAAATGTTTCAAACTCCACCTATTGCTGTAATTATTTCATGTTATAAATTCATTTTCTAAGCTTTCCGCACACCCACTCAAGTATTAGATCTCAAGATGCTGCAGTGACAAATCAGGTGTTCTGAAGCTGCTGCTGCTGCTGTTAACGTGTAGAAACGCAGGAAAATTGAACTGTGTATATGGTGTGAAATGATACCATTATCTCCTGGAATGCTTGTTTTGATTGACTCAAAATTCCTCCGGGGTGTCTGTATTTCTTCAAATAAATGTGGCCATGTATGTGTGACACTTTTGGGGCCTGTATGTTCTCAAGTGTATGTCCTGGCGGAGAAGAAACAAGAAGACAGGCAAAACGGATATTAAAAACTTTGGATTACTCCCACCTCTTGTTAGCTTTCCCACTATTTCTCTTTCCTTGCCCTCCATTCTTCAGACATTCTCCCCCCTGACGCAGGAGGGGGTATCACCACATGGACTTGCAGACCGCTCTATCAATTTGGTGACAGCTCAGTGCCACTCTGTCAGGACCCAATGAAAGAGAACAAAATCTATGTTGAGGGCCAAAAGAAAGAGCAGAGGATATATGTGTGCCTGTGCTTTGTTAGGGAAGCAAAACAGAGAAATAAAAGCAAGACATTAGTTAACGTGATTGGCCAACAGGGTATTGTGTAGTAATTGACCCTAATGTTGTGCATGACCTTTTATTTTTACCGGTATATTAAACGCTTTAGATTGTCTCAGTGTTGAAGCTTCTTTTATGCTTGTCATGTATTTTTGAGTTGGACAAAGATGTTCTCTGTAAGGATAGAAGCAACAGCTAATTAGGCTTCTTGGCTCCTGATTAAAGTCTGCCTCTTGTTTGGCTCTTTCCAGGTACCATTATCCTATTCCCAAGATCTTCTATGTACAACTCTCTGTGGGGAGCCACGAGTTCATTGGGGATGGGCGTACTCGCCAAGCTGCCAGACACAACGCTGCCATGAAGGCCCTGCAAGCTCTCCGCAATGAACCCATCCCAGATAGACCACCACAGGTGACCTCACACAAACAATTGCAAATGGCTTTTAAACCAGTACAGGATACCAGTAGTCTTTAACCAAGCATGTTGACCACATACAAGACGTTTGTACGTTTGTGCCTTTGTATGACACCAAAATATAGTGGTATACACACCAACCAACCACAGCACTATGACCACTTGCACAATGTAATAAGATCCAATACATGGCCTGTACCCAAAATGTAGTTTTTGCAAAGGTAAAAATACGTTCCTTTTCTTCTTTTTTATTTGTACTTGTCATCACTGAAAAACGTGTGAAATGGTATTCAGTGCAGTGGAGCTTTGCTATTTGTGGGGGATAGAGATCAAGCCAAGCTGCGAATAGCAAAAATCTGCAAATAATTGATGCTCCCTTATAATTTACATGGGAAAGTACGCACAAATACGTGGGGGATCGGGTCAGACAAAAAACTAGGCGGGGTTTTCTTTGAATAAAGGGGCATAGGTTCACCTCCCCAAAAAACACAGGGGTCCACTGCATACCCAGAAAAGCAGAGTACAAAATAATGGGAAGTGGAGGAGATCTAGGCACCACCTAAAAGGACATTTGATATAGCGTGCAAGAATAACATCTTCCAGTTGCATCATTTTACTTCCTAGTGGGGTCGAACGCTGGCAGTGACGTTATGCCCACAGAGCCAATAAAAAAATGCAAAGCATACCTGACAGTGTCATCAACCACCTAAAGGATCACATGGTATGTAGTGTTATATGTGTTCTCCAAACTCTTTAACAAGTAAATAGTAAGAAACTTATGGAAGCAGAAATGGCATAGAGGGACAGGAAACTTGCCAACCGAGCATTTACGTTATCAAGAGTTCTGTAAATTTGTTGCATTAATTTAACTGCTTTTTTTCCCTCATGAAATTCATCCCTCCATGTTCTACACCGCTTATCCTCAATAAGGTCGTGAGTGAGGTGGCGCCTATGCCAGCTGACTCTGGACGAGAGGCGAGGATCAACTTGGACAGGTTGCCAGCCAATCGCAGGGCACATATAGACGAGCAACCGTTCACACCTCAGGACAATTTAGAATCTGTAATTAACCTAGGAAGCATGTTTTTGGAATGTGGGAGGAAGCCGGAGCAAACTCACTCAGAGAGGGGAGAAAATGCAAACCCCACAAAGGAAGGCTGACAACCTCAGTACTGTGAGGCAGATGTGCTGACCACTAGTTTAAAATTTTATTGTTTGTATTTAATAATTGGTTAATTGATAAATGTAAATAATGAAAAATTATAAAAAAGCATATTAGTAAAGTGAACTATTTTACATATACAGTACATTGAACATTTTGTTAAACATCTGCAGGATTTTATGATTGGCGGATTTTACTTTGGCTGATGAGAAAAGGGAAGGATGCTCCTATTCAACCTGTCTGCAAGATAATCCCACATTTTTCAGAGAGGAGGTTTTGTGTTTCGGCCATGGATTTTTTAAATTTGTTTTATTAAATAATTAGTGAATTCATCCAACTCCATCCATTTTCTGTACCACTTATCCTCCCAGGCAACGGGGAGAACATGCAAACTCCACACAGACGAGCCCGGGATTTGAACCCCGGTCCTCAGCGATGCAGAGGTGCTAACCAGTTGAACACTGTGCCACTGCTAAACTGCTACTTTTAAATGTTTTACCTCATCTACGATTGATGAGGTAAAACACATATATATATATATATATATATATATATATATATATATATATATATATATGCTTTTCATCATATATATATATATATATATATATATATATATATATACATACACACACACACACACACACACACACACACACACACACACACACACACACACACTGCTCTACTGGACAGTACTCTACTACATGGGTAGTGCTCTGCTTGTTTTTTTTTTTAACCATTATTAATAAGATTAATAAATTTTTCAGCTTTCATCAGATTGGATCCAAATCCACCACAACTCTAATTACGTTCATGTAAGATGGACAAACTACGGCTCGCGGGCCGCAACCCGGCCAATTGGTCATTTCAATCCGGCCCGTCAATGATTGGTACAGAATCGCCCAAATCATATCAAAATCATGACGACATTCATTTGACCTTGTCCTGTAATGCTGAGTGGTTCCACCAGGTTGTCCTGTAATACCCAGTGGTTCCACCAGGTAATGCAGTAGGTACAGTGATACATTGACTTGACTTTGGCTGTTCTGTTTTTACTCTGCTACTGCTCTGAACCCTTCTTCAACTATGACTGGGCCAAAGAAAAAATAAAAAGTGTTTGATATAGAATCGACGACTAAATACTTTTTCACTGAAGTCCGGTCAAAGGTTGTATGTCTAATTTGTTAAGAAACCATTGCGGTTTTAGAGGAATATAACATCAGCCGTCACTTTTCTACCGAGCATGCTGATTATGCTAACAGCCAATCAACGCAGGAACTGATGGCTATGGCTCAGCGGTTAACATTAAGCTTGTAGGCTCAACAAAACACCTTATCTGACAAACTGCCATCCAAAAATCCAGAAGATGGCACAGAGGATGCTGGTGGTGTTTGGCTCTACATATGTGTGTGAAGAGACTTTTAGTGTGGTGAATACAAACAAAACATCCTACAGATCCCAGCTGAGTGATGAACACCTCAGATGTGTTCTCAGATTTGCCACAACAAAACTAACACCAGACTTTGATGCACTGGCAAAAAAAAGTTGATCAACAAAACAGCTCTGTTCCCATTAAAAGTGAATAAAAGTATTAACACTACAATGCCTTTTTTTTTTTTTTTTTTTTTTTTGATATGTATGCATCTGGTTCTGGCTTGGCCCGCCGGTCAAATTTTAAAAGTCAGTGTGGCCCCTGAGCCAAAAGGTTTGCCCACCCATGCTCTAATGTATATTTAATCTGGTTTTAGTTTCAACCTGTCAAAATTTTGTTTTTATCTGCTTTTTGTCTGTCAGTGTTGCTGTATTTTTCTCTACTTTCTCTTGAGCCGTATTTGTCAGCTGTTATTGTCTCATACGGCAAATCAAATTACCCCAGATGCTCACAACCTGCTAATTGCCAGTAATTTCCTTTTGTTACGATTTGCTTCTGTCACATGCCTGACCCGCTTTTTTGTTGCATCCACAAATGAGCCCTTTTGTTTTCCACACTCACTGAGTCTTGTTGTGCAATTTGTTGCACATTGTGGTTGTTTTGTAAATGTCTGTAGTTCTGACTCCAAATAATACATTATGAAATGCCCTCATTAGAGTCTCAAACCAATATACTGTACCAGATTAGAGTGTTAAGACAACAACAACAAAACATCTCCTGCAAGTGTTCTTAAATGTGTGTAATCCCTTTTTTAAATGATGTGTTTCAATAATTATCTTATAAGGTTAAAAAGCTCATGTTGCAATTTTTCATTTCTTTCATTTGTTGGACACCAGTATGTCACCTGTTGTCAAGTGACCGTTGCGTTATCATGGTACGTGAAAACATTTACATGATCCTGACATCGTGATGATACTGTAATGACTTTTTCATTGTTTGTGTTGATTGTATAACATCAATACAGTACTACTCTGATCTGAAAATATGCATCTACAGTGGGTACGGAAAGTTTTCAGACCCACTTAAATTTTTCACTCTCTGTTATATTGCATCCATTTGTTAATTTTTTTCGTCATTAATGTACACACAGCACCCCATATTTACAGGAAAGAAAATCGTAATTGTTGAAATTCTTGCTGGTTTATTGAAGAAAAACTGAAATATCACACAGCCATAAGTATTCAGACCCTTTGCTGTGACACTCATATATTTAACTCGGGTGCTTTCCATTTCTTCTGATCATCCTTGAGATGGTTCTACACCTTCATTGGAGTCCAGCTATGTTTGATTAGACTGATTGGACTTGATTAGGAAAGCCATACCCCTGTCTATATAAGACCTGACAGCTTACAGTGCATGTCAGAGCAAATGAGAGTCATGAGGTCAAAGGAACTGCCTGAAGAGCTCAGAGACAGAATTGTGGCAAGGCACAGATCTGGCCAAGGCTACAAAAAAAAATTCTGCTGCACTTAAGGTTCCTAAGAGCACAGTGTCCTCCATAATCCTTAAATGGAAGACGTTTGGGACGACCAGAACCCTTCCTAGTGCTGGCCGTCCGGCCAAACTGACCAGTCGGGGGAGAAGGCCCTTGGTGAGAGAGGTAAAGAAGAACCCAAAGAGGCTGTGGCTGAGCTCCAGAGATGCAGTCGGGAGATGGGAGAAAGTTCTAGAAAGTCAACCATCAGTGCAGCCGTCCACCAGTCGGGGCTTTGATGTAGAGTGGCCTGACGGAAGCCTCTCCTCAGTGCAAGACACATGAAAGCCCACATGGAGTTTGCTAAAAAAACACCTGAAGAATCCAAGATGGTGAGAAATAAGATTCTCTGGTCTGATGAGACCAAGATAGAAATTGTTGGCCTTAATTCTAAGTGGCATGTGTGGAGAAAACCAGGCACTGCTCATCACCTGTCCATTAACTCGCTGTAGTACTGTGTGGGTGGGTGTGTGTGTGTGTGTGTGTGTGTGTGGGTGTATATATTTATATAAAATATAAAAAAATATGTTGCTACCCCCCATAAAATGTGAAAGAAAACCCCCAACTCTTCAATCTGCAGTATCATCATTATGAAATCACTACATCCCAAATGTGAGACATTCCATGATCTGCATACTCAAACATTTGTGAAACTTTTAATCTGTCAACCCTTTTCATGGAATCTTTCACTTGCTGCACTTTTCCCAGGACCTGCTGATTTTGAAATAGCACTAATGGCAAATCTATTTGTCTCTGTCACAGCAAGGTTGCTGATCTGCTTGATCATTCCAGTTTTCTCCTGCATACACATGCATTGACACATGCATCCATCATTATGCCTATTGCAGCTCTCTCAGCAGAACAGATTTAAGCATGAATAGTATTAAAATGCTTTAAGAATGGATTGAAAGAAAATGAATACTTACAGTATATCACACTAAAACAATCTGTACTCGCTGTACTTTTTTCCACAATAAAATCAAAGCACAGTTCATAAATATAACATGTTGATGTCTCATGATTTGCCAAGTATGACAGTGCATCCCACTCGTAACTGTAGCCTGTGAAATATGAGACGCGTTACATTACGGTACTTAGGCATTTTGTTTAGATTTAGTTAGGCTGGTAAATATTATCTCTCTGAAAACAATTGAGCTACAGAAATACAGGATGTATTCATAGCAAACATACTGTAGGTTTTCCCGGTGCAAAAATAAATGTCATGCATTTGTTGTTTTTCCAGTGACCCTCAAGTGAACGCTTCTGTCTTCATTAGATTCCCATTGATCAACCTGATCCACATAGTTGACAACCCCGTGTTCTTGTTATCTAACTTCTTTTTTTAGGAGAAGATTGTTCATGATATTCACAGAGATTCATTTGTGTGTTGGGAATAGAGAGTTGATATAGTGGTTTTCCAGTATGGTGAGCCATTCTTGGTCATCAGATGAGAGTTATAAGCAGGGAATTTACAAGCCTCACTTTCTAACAGGTTGGCTGACATTCACCTCCTAAATTTGTAATTTCATGACCGTTGGATACAGTTCTTGAACAATCATGGGCAATTATTTTGAAAAGTCCCAACATTTATTGGTGAATTAATCATATTTTCCCCCAAATCTGAGGTATGCTTATCAGGGAAAAGAAAACAAATGACTGTATTGTTCCAGCAAAACTATTTCAACCTCATCCTCAAGCTCTATATTCGATGTACTCTGTCCATGCACGCTACATAGAATACTACTTTCCTTTTAATGTGTAGTTTCCTAAACAAACACACTCTCTGACATGTCTAATGCCGTTTATTTTGCTAGGACCCAGAAGAAAAGGTGGCGAATGATGAAGGCACTGATGCGAGCAAATCAGAGATCAGCCTGGTGTATGAAATTGCCCTAAAGAGGAACTTGACTGTCAACTTTGAGGTGAGGAGACAATATACAATAGATTAGTTTTTGACTAGCTGGGTTACCAATGTGATGGATGCCAGTACTGTGAGGATCGATATACTTAGTCGATACCACCTTTGTCGATAGGATTTATTTTCAGAAACCCATATACAAAAATGGCTTGTTTGATTGTGAACAGTTATTGTGCTGTAGTCTGGTAGAAATAATACTTGAATAGTCGCTAGAAATTAAAAATAGAGAGACAAGACTGAGAGATTGTCTTGTTTTATGGTATTCTAATTGAAATTACATTTGCAATTTGTTAAATTCTTTGGAAAATGCTCATGTTGTTAAGAGTGTTTTCTGTGAAATATCTACTTTGACATGACATCTACAAAGACATTGCTGTTGACTCATCTGATAAGTTGCATCCAGTAATAGAAGATTTTTTATTTTTTTTATGTACATGGGGATCAGCAGAAACATCGCAAAACACATCCCGCCACCATATTGACAACTTCTCCGAACATTGGAGTTTGTGCAAGTTATCAGAAGCTAATGCTGATAGCGCTATTGCTAATGCTAATCTGTGCAAACAATGCAGCTCTGCTTACCTTACGGCTTTTACATAATACTGCTTCTCTGAAGTGCGGATTCAAGCTGTTGCTGCGAAATGCCTGCCTTTCTGCCACGTCATGGGCATAGAAACTTTACATTTATTCTAGTCACTATTCAATTCACAATCGCCCCGTGTTGGATCACGCTATGCCTAGGGTGTAGTTCACCTTACACCTAAAGTCAGCTAGCATCTGTTCCATGATATGACCGCGAACTGGATAACGGGTACATATAACTGATGGACGGGTAGTACGGCCTAATGAAGATGTAGGATACTGACCATGCTCAAGGTTTTGTGTCCTGTAGATTTTAAAAAGTTGCGCCCACCCCTGTTTTTTTAGGTTTCTGACGTTGACTGACCATGAGTTTTCTAAAAATCAATGATGTCCTTAAACGACCCACTTCATCTGTTCTCTTTGGCTTTCACGATATCTCAGCTGACGTATCCAATATTATCTCCCTCATCGCCCTTTCTCCTTCTCAACACTTAAAGGTGCCAAAAACAAGGGAGGCTCAGTTTATTTTGTGTGCCCCCTCCCATCCGCCATTGAATCCTTCCTTTCCACTTCTCAGACCGTTACTCCCAAAAAACACAGGCGAATGATATTTGTGAAAGCAAGTGGGTGAATGGGGGTGACAGGAAACGGAGACAAGGTTCAAAAGAAGAGACAGGCAAAATTCTGTTGGCGTTGTGTGCTAATGAGTTTACACAATTTTGGAAAGTTATCCGGAAAGCTGTCCAGTCCTCCCTTCTACTCCTCTTTTTTTTGTTGGAAACATATTTGCTCATCAGACCATGACATGGCTGTTCTTCCTGGAACTGCTAATAATACATGAGGGTGGCTAAATCTGTGTTGGTGTGATTCATTATCTGTCATTGTTTGAAATTAGGCTCCTTTCATTCTCATCCTTTCTAATTTTCAGAGGCCTTGACTGATTTTGCATTAAGTACTCACTTACACCAGTTTGACATGCTAGTTACAGTAACTGCATAGAATACAATAGAAAAGAACTTTATTGTCATTGTCACAGGAACAATGTAAATCAGTTGTTATGTGATTGTTAGGATCATCTCACAGTGAAACTAGCTAGTCTCAGTCAGTCTCTGACAGACATGATAAACCCCCTAATTGTTTCTTTTGTAATGTACTTCTGCCCAATTTTCACCGCACAGTACTTTCTCGGCTTAACACAGCTGTATTCACAATTGCCGCTTTTTCACTGGCAATATAACTACTACCAAGTACTATTTCATCCTTACCATGGCCATGCACCAAGAAAGGAAAACAGGAAAGACCCTTCTTGTTCAACTCAGTTGACTATTTCTAATGGATGCATTCATCGTGGAGCATTTTTTCCTGTTTCCCGCAGTAGTATTTTGAATTGGACGCATAAAGGAGGCACAATTCCTCTTTCATATATTCTCCACAAAACTGTCATGGTCATCTCTCAGGTGGGTACCTCTCACAGGAGTGCCCATGTTTTCACATCTCATTCCTCCCCTCTCTGGGGCATGAAATTACCCATGAGTCACCGCTAGTGAGCGCCTGCTTTCCAATCCCTCCACGACGATGAGGGTCGCCGCCACCCTCCGAGCCAGTTGGCTCATTTAATCCTCCTGTCAGGCAATATCAAGCAGATGTCGGCATCAAAGAGGACCCAATCTATAAATCACAGCTTGTTTGGTGGATTGGAGGCTCCTTTTCCAAGGAGGGACACAAGAGTAGAGTTTCTGAGCCAAGAAACTCCCATGTTACAAGAAGCTACTTCCTCCCCCCCAAGGACTTATCCATCCACCAGTCGTCACACAAAAGAGCCTTTCTTCACTCCACTGGACTCCTACCTTTGTCCTAGTGTACTATCAATGGCGTAGTTCTCTTCTCGTGTACCTGAGGACCTTGGGCTGGTGATGTTTATGAAGGAACTCTTATTGGACCATATATTGGCATTTATCCTCTTTTTTCTAAATCAGAGCACTGATAGAATTTTTTCCTCATTACAAATGTAAACTCTGTTGTAATTGTTTATTTCCTTGGGTAGCTTCCCATCTTGTTCAGTGACAAGAGCTGAAAGGCTGCATATGTTTTAAGGCAGCCTGTGATGGAAAAAGAGACGGCATGAGCTTGACGTACTCAAGTAGGAAGTGAGGGGAAAAGCAGTGATGGACCAAGAGCATGATGCCCTACACATACTAGTATTCCTTATTCAAGCATCAGCTGCCGACATTCTCTCGCGCGCAGTTTGCCTTTATACTCGAGCGCAACCCACGCGCACAGTTTTGAAAATGTCCTGCAGTTCTCCTCCAAGTCGGGGGTGTCGCTATGGCTGGTATTGGCAAGGACACCACAGGGTGGAGTTTCCTCTGCATTTTGTGGCCATTTCCGGTAGCCGTTTTTGCTTTCCTTTCCGGAACAAGCAACAAAGCAATAACAATGGCGGCCGTGGAACAGTGTCTGCTAGAACAAATGGACCGAGATGACCAGATGATACGTTTAATTACGCTGCAAAATCGATCAAGAAGGCGGCGGCGTAGGTCGTCTGCGGAACCAAGGGGAACGCTGAGTACGTCATCACAGCATGTGACTAAAACGGACCAATCATGAAAGATTATCTCCACGGCACTCTACGCCCAGCAACAATTTTTGCTGTGTGCGGGTCAAGTGACGCAAAGGGGCCGCGCGGCCCAAGGCGTCGGTCACGTGATGCAATGCGAGCGCTGTCGGCCGCACAAGCCCGGATAAAGAGGCCTTAAGTGAAACATAAAGACTAATACGGAGTGCGTGTCATGTGCTAGAAACAGCCATGTTACATGTATTTCTTAGCTTGACATGCATTACCTCTGTGAGCGAACAAACTGCCAGCTTTGACATTTGTGCTCCAAGGCCTCCGTGCAACATGCTTCTTTACATAGTGTTGTCCATATGTTTGAAGATACTCTAGAAACTTTTCCTTTTTGTACTTTTAGGCATTTTAGTGTTGACTATTCCGAACATTTTCAAGTCCAACTGTTGTGATTGCCTCAATTAATTATGCTCTTTTACTTTGTTTACTGAGACAAACAGCATGCGGTTATTATTGAAAGGGCAATAATGGGGACATTATCCCTCAGTTCCTGTAATGGTGTCGAATTAGCCTGTGCTGTGTTGTGTCAAGTATCTTAGGAATGCTCATGGTTCCACTTATCGGTTTTAATCAGTTGATTGAGTTGAAATTAGCCGTTTGCGGTTTGTTTGATTGCAACAATTTTCACTGTGAGGACCACAAATTATGCTCTGATTAAGGAGTTGTTGATACACCAGATAATGAACACTGCTTTAAAGAAAAACAGCAGAGGTATGTCGATTAGGTGAAAGTGTGTACTGTTGTACTCATAAGTGTGTGAAACCTAATTCTCGCCTTTTGTGTGTTTTCCTAAATAATGTTTCGGAGAGCCACACCTGCTACTCTTTCTCTCTCTCTCTTTCACACTCACTTTCACAGACACGCGCACACACACACACACACACACTGTACTCACACAAACCTTGCTTTCGTACTTCACAGGAAGTAGATGTGATTGCAGAAGCATGACCTAACGCCAGCCGGTGTTTGTTTTAGGTCTCCCAGGTGACCAGAGGCTAGAGGAAGGAAACTGAGCCCTCATCACTAGAGACTGTCATCTAGGAGCATGTTACTCTTAATGTGTTCTTGTACGTCAGTGCCTGTGTGTGTCTTGTATATGAATAACATGAGTATATGGGCGGGTAGAACTTTGACCATTGAGAGCAGATGTTTTAGACCACCTGGTGTAGCTGCTTGCAGAGTGTGCTGCACACGCTTCCCAACACACACCATGAACAAAAAGACAAACACACATTCACATGGATCTGCAGAAGCCCTCTCTGAACACATGCAGACACACAAGCCTTGGTCCTGTTTTATGTATCTGTCCGGGAAAATCTGGAATCAAATCAACATTTTCATTTGCGGAACTCCCTTTGCACTTGTGTATACTTGGTAGGTGTTTAAGGAGAATGGACCCCCGCACATGAAAAGCTTCCTGACCCGCGTCACCATAGGGGAATTCTCAGCTGAGGGCGAGGGCAACAGCAAAAAGCTGTCCAAGAAGCGTGCCGCCGTGTCCATTCTGCAGGACCTGAAGAAGCTGCCCTTCATCCCGGTTGTGGAGAAACCCAAATCACACTACAAGAAACGCACCAAGACCATCCTCAAGGTACTCCAGCCAGAGTGGGGTGGTGTAATTCTAATACACAGTATTTCTTCACATAGAAGCAGTAGGGGGGTTTATTTACTCACCTGCAGATAGCAACAGCCCTTCCTTAGAGGTGAGGAGACTCTATAAGGCTGTGTAAAAATATATATTTTTATAATAATAATTGATATTTTCAGATTATGTTTGTGTTGTCCAGTTTGTCCACAAATAGTCACGCTTAATTAGAATTGTGTATACTCTATATAGTGCTTAGCAAATCAATTTGACTGCCTGTCATAAAAACAGGAAGACTATCCAGCATCATGGAGTGCTTACTGGGGACCATTTCAATTTCAGTGAGCACTCAACATTTTGCCAATTCAAACAAGAAGGTGGAATTGTAAACTGATTTTAAAATTGAAAGTGAAATTGGACTCGATGTTCCGTCAAAACAAGGTTCTTGTCGAACCGCGCTGTCCGGCGCTTCTGCGTATGCAAAAGCTGAGCTAGCGTCAGTTACGCCTGATGTCGGCTCAGCACCACAAGCCAAACTCAACAGGAATGCTATTACTATTTCCCAATCGAGTAAGGATAATATTCTAAGATTCCTAACTCAACCTTAATTAGGTAGCAAATTCACAATTTACCTGTCCCAGTAGGACAAAGCCACTTGACTCGACAGAACACCGGCACACTGGTCTTCTCTGAGGAGTCCGAAATTAATTAAGAATTACATTCAAACACTAAAAAATGTTTTGTTTAAAATGTTTCTTTTGTATAAAAGAAAATTAAAAAATTCATATATACAGTAAAGTTGTCCTGAACCGATCAGAAATCAGGTCCAATCACGTAATTTTCCGATGATCGGAATCTGGTGAAAAATATTTTATTTATTTATTTATTTTTCTTCATTTTAAAAGGTCATAAAGCAACATATTAATGAAGACAAACAAAGAAAAGATCAGTGAAAATTACCATTAATTTACCATGAAGGTCATGTAATTTTAACGAAAAATAAATCAATTTATATACCGCTACTGGGATATAAAATTTGGTCCATATCGCACAGCACTACTTGGGCCATTGTTGAAATCATGTTGGAATTTAGGTCATCATACATATATAATTTAAGTCAATTTAATACTTAATATTAATAATATTAGTATTGTTTTTAGTCTTTCTGGTGGCATTTGTTTGTTTTTTTGTCTTAGATGCCTGACAAAATCCAAATGTTCCTGACAAAATATTCAGAATGTTCCTGTGAGGTGATTAGGGTTTATCATCTGAGTATGCCCTTCAATTGACTGAACATTAGTCCAGTGTGTACCTTGCCTCTTGCCCAAAGTTATCATTTTCTTCGATGCTGTTGTGTGTTGTCTCACACTGAAAGAAATCCACTTCAGTAAATCTTTCTTTTCCACTGCTCTTTAACTTTATTTCTCCACCTCGAGCGAGGTATACTCTGTTCTTGTCAGCAAACAATCAGATGGTTCATTTCCTATCCATAATATATTTTGGGTCAGTATTAAAATGTTTCAGTGTTTAATTTGGAATACACCATTCTGCACTTTAATCTTTAAATACTGCTGTAAACTTCAGCTTTACAGTTGCCATGCCTGCTGTGCCAGCAGTGTGTTGCAACACATGGTGGTATCAGATGTTGTTGTAAAGGTAATTGCAGGCATATATTGGCTCCACCTGTTGTTGTTTTTTTTCCCGAGGCGGAATGTAGGTGGGGTCTATTGGGGGTGCAGCATTTATTTATTAAAGATGATCCCAGATCCAGGGATTAATTGAGCACGGCTTCTATGAAAGTGGAATTCACTATTTGACGAAATACGGTAACCCCTGCAGAATCTATAAACCACTATTAAACAGCAAATAGATATGATTTAATTCCCAGTTTGACTCTTTGTTGAATACTAGTTGGTGACTAAATTAGCAACTCACTAAACAAATAATTTTTTTCATTAATTTAGTAGATGGAAAAGGTACTTGTCCCAGTACCAAGCCACTCCTGAGCACCACTCGCGTGCTATTGTCATTTGAAGCAATCATTTCCCACTCTGTCGCTTTGTCCTCTAGACGGGACCAGACTATGGCCAGGGCATGAACCCTATCAGCCGCCTGGCTCAGATCCAGCAGGCCAAGAAGGAGAAAGAGCCCGAGTATTTGCTGCTCTCAGAGAGGGGGATGCCCCGACGCAGGGAATTTATCATGCAGGTACATAATTGGTTTTGCGTCCTATTAAAAACTGTTATAAGCGGAGATAACGATTCGTATATTAATCTAATGGATAAAAGCTGTGTCTTGTCCTCATTGTTGTCCTCATCAAGTGTTAGACCGCACATGCTGTAACGTAGCTCGGCTTTACTGTGCACGTACAGTGGGTACGGAAAGTATTCAGACCCCCTTAAATTTTTCACTCTTTATTATATTGCAGCCATTTGCTAAAATCATTGAAGTCATTAAAATCATTTTTCCTCATTAATGTACACACAGCACACCATATTGACAGAAAAAAATTGAATTGTTGAAATATTTGCAGATTTATTAAAAAAGAAAAACTGAAATTTCACACAGCCATAAGTATTCAGACCCTTTGCTCAGCATTTAGTCGAAGCACCCTTTTGAGCTAATACAGCCATGAGTTTTTGGGAGTGATGCAACAATTTTTCCACACCTGGAATTGGGGATCATCTGCCATTCCTCCTTGCTGATCCTCTCCAATTCTGTCATGTTTAATGGTGAATGTTGGTAGGAAGCCATTTTCAGGTCTCTCCAGAGATGCTCAATTGGGTTTAAGTCAGGGCTCTGGCTGAGGCATTCAAGAACAGTCACGGAGTTGTTCTGAAGCCACTCCTTCGTTATTTTAGCTGTGTGCTTGGGGTTATTGTCTTGTTGGAAGGTGAACCTTCGGCCCAGTGGAGGTCCTGAGCACTCTGGAGAAGGTTTTCGTCCAGGATATCCCTGTACTTGGCCGCATTCATCTTTTCTTCGATTGCAACCAGTCTCCCTGTCCCTGCAGCTGAAAAACACACCCACAGCATGATGCTGCCACCACCATGCTTCACTGTTGAGACTGTATTGGAGAGGGGATGAAGCAGTGCCTGGTTTTCTCCACACATACCGCTTAGAATTATGGCCAAAAAGTTCTATCTTGGTCTCATCAGACCAGAGAATCTTATTTCTTATCATCTTGGAGTCCTTCAGGTGTTGTTTTAGCAAACTTCATGCAGGCTTTCATGTGTCTTGCACTGAGGAGCGGCCTCCGTCGGGCCACTCTGCCATAAAGCCCCGAATGGTGTAGGGCTGCAGTGATGGTTGACTTTCTAGAACATTCTCCCATTTCCCGACTGCGTTGGAACTCAGCCACAGTGATCCTTGGGTTCTTCTTTACCTCTCTCTCACCAAGGCTCTTCTCCCCCAGTTGCTCAGTTTGGCCACGTCTTCCATTTAAGGATTATGGAGGTCTTCAGGCAGTTCCTTTGACCTAATGATCCTCATTTGCTCTGACATGCACTTTGAGCTGTCAGGTCTTATATAGACAGGTGTGTTCCTTTCCTAATCAAGTCCAATCAGTATAATCAAACACAGCTGAACTCCAATGAAGAACCATCTTAAGGATGACCAGAAGAAATGGACAGCACCCGAGTTAAATATATGAGTGTCACAGCAAAGGGTCTGAATACTTATGGCTGTGTGATATTTCAGTTTTTCTTTTTGAATAAATCTGCAAAGATTTCAACAATAATTTTTTTTTCTGTCCATATGGGGTGCTGTGTTTACATTAATGAGGAAAAAAATTGAATGTAAATGATTTTAGCAAATGGCTGCAATATAACAAAGAGTGAAAAAATTAAGGGGGTCTGAATACCTTCCGTACCCACTGTATTTATCTTAATAATTTCCAATTCATTTGGTCATAGTTTTCTTGTCAGCCTTTCTATTAGCCATGGTGTTTTTCTGTGTCTCTGTCACGTATTCCTTTTTTATAATCCTCTTCTTTGGAACAGTTTGTCTTACCATCAGGCAGTAATTCAGCCTCAAACCTATTCTCCATGCCTCTCTGATACGCACATCAGGCTCTGTGAATGTATCTGCCTTTCTTTTGTGTTGTTTGCTCACTCTTCTTAAACTCATTGTTCTCTGCCATAAGCACATGGAATGGAATGAGTCTCTGTTTACTTCTTCTCTTTTGTCTCTTCCTACCACTCGTTACAGAAAAATGTTTCACCTTGTCTCAAGTGCCTTTAATGGACTGTTGTGTTTATTATTTTAAGAATTATTGTGTTTATTCCACAAGTCATTTACTGGGCTTCTCTTCATTATGGTTTGCTCGTGGCCCATATGATGCATTCAAACTAGTACTTAATGAGCATGTCAGAGCACTTTGAGTAAGTGCGCCGTGGCTGTTCACAGACTCGGGCCGCCTTAATGTTATTTGTACAGCATAATTGTCTGTTTGCATAACATAACGGCGTCTGATATTCTCTTGGAAATATCTGCTTACATTACAAGTCGACAGATTTAATGTTTCAGGATCACTGAAAAACAAACACTTCACTTTTCCTTTTTTGCGAAATGTAAATTATGTGGCTGGCTACGTCCGGAGAAAGAAACTTGAGCGTTCCTGGCTACAAGTGAATGAAAGTGTAACAAGCAGAGGGAATGTCACAACAACAGTGCATTTTTATCCGCATTCTGCTAAAGTGATGCCTTGCAGCCACTGTTATTTATTATGAGTTGTGAATATTTAAGACGAATGTGTTCTTCATGCAGGTGAAGGTGAACACCGAGGTTGCCACAGGAACAGGGCCAAACAAAAAGGTGGCTAAACGGAATGGTGCTGAGGCAATGCTGCTGAAGCTGGGATACAAAGCCTCCACAATCCCTCAAAATCCAACACAGGTACTTCTCTTTTTTTCCCACTGATATAATTTAGCATTTTTTTTCTATCATTAGGGTATGTTCATATGTTATATCTTGTTAGAAGTTAGTTTACAAAATGTTTTCAGGCCTATTCAATGAAATCTCCAACAACTCTTATAGGAATGGGAGGCACTCTTGTGAATTGAGGGCCCCCGGTATACAGGCAATCTTATAAGTTAACTGTAAAGCACAATAAAATTATAAAATAAAGTAAGGCTACTCAGTAGTAGAAGACACCCAACAGATAGTCTTAGTAGTTTTTAATGATTAGATGTGATTCACCTTTTATTAATTGTATTATTCACATTGTACTGAGCAGCTCGAATCTTTTCTATTTCGCAGTGAATTCCATTCTACTTTCTGTGGTTATCATGCTACTGGTAATAGCTTACATTTATGTGGACCCTTTCAAGGGTCTTATAGATGTCGCACCTTTACTCTTTGCCATCACTTGTACCGTTCTGTTGCGGCATCACACAAAAAAACACAAAAAGCTTAAGACATTTGTGGAGTGAGCTGGTGTCCCAACTTGATGTCGCACATGATGGTTCGAACTCCAAGTTTGATTTGTCTCATGATTCATTTTTGTTCAACAAATTTTTGGATTGCAATCAAATTCTATCACATTTAGGGACTTTGACTGTGACGGTTCCACTGAATTTGCAAGCTAACGCAGCCAAAATCAGTTGTTTTCCTGTTTTCTCTCCAGAGATCACCATTTCCTACCTTTTTTCTCATCTCAACTGTCACACAGATCCAGAACACACGTGTTTGTGACTGTGTGTTTGTGTAGGCAGACATGCATACCACCACAGGAGCACACTGAATAGGAGCCTTTGAGGGTGCTAAACATTGACAACCCCCCTGATTAAATAGCTGGCTTAGACAGGCGCTAGGCTCCGTAAGCGCTCTCGCATGTGAGTGCTCGTCTCTTTGTGGTCCAAACAGTAGGAAGGAACTTGTCTGACATGCGTGGAAAAAGCTGTCTGTTCAAGAATACATCTCTCTTACTTACCCCCTCCTCCTCCTCTGCCTCCTTCTGCATCACCAAAGATGGACAACAAAGGCTGGAATGGACAAAAGGCGTCTTTTACCGAAGCAACAAGTAACAGTGAGTATCGGCATGTCTCTCTGTCTCTCTTTCCATTTCCTTCTCGTCCCCTTTCCCCACGTCTCCATCGCTGCCTCTATCCCCAGGTGGTTTTAGCTGCCGAGATGGCCCGGCGTTTAATCTCTGTGACTGGTCAATGGGCATCTGACTGTCAGTTTAATCGGCCCTGCGTCCTCGTGGGGAGCCTGTGAATTCAGGCCCATTCACTCAAGCTTACAGGGCCCGCACACTGAGGCCCTCTGGGGAGTCCCCCCGCTGCCGTCTTGTGCACAAAACATTACATTTCACTCAGGATTAATGCACAAGCGCACATTCACATAATCCTATACACTACAGACGCATACCACGAGATGATGCAAGCCATATATGAAAATGTAATCAACAGGTTACTAAAGATGGGGTATCTTTGCTGTTTGACAACTTTAAAACAATTGTAGACAAAACAAGATAGACACCAAAGTCTACAAATTTGAAGTCACCCACAATACTAGTAAATCTATGCTGTATCTTTACATAATTGTGTATCTTCATTATCAGATCATCTTCTTGCATGCATTGACCTCCATGTGTCAACAAGAGCAAATAATATTCCAGCAAGTTTGTCTTGTGAATAAATGGCAAATGTCAAAACACTGAATTATAACAATACATTGGGTTTAGTTATCACTTTATTTAGAAAATAAATACTACTTTGTTTTTACCAGGATTTTTATGTATTGATTTACATGGGATTGTGGTGCAATGCAAACACGTTATTCAAGACGCAAGTAACTTAACTCATTCACTGCCATTGACGGCTGTTGAATTCAAATATCCATGTTAACATGGAGGACTGGCAGCGAATTAGTTTTAAATGTCACCAGCTGGAGAAATAAAAAATAGTCCATGTGATGTGGCAAAGAACACAAACAGATCAGTATTTTAAATTTGAATGCACTGTCATCACTCAGATCCAATTGAGGCCTTTGACAGTGATGCCATGCCCTGACACGAATATGCAACCACAGTCTGGAAGCGGAAATCTTTGAACTTTATGATTAGCTACACATAACCACCTCATCACTGGATATTGTTGTTTGCTCTGTGTACACAATATCTAGATTAGAACGGAGCTGTATTCATGAATTTCGTGGTTTTGATTTCACCCAGTTTGTCAAGAGATAAGTCATTTAATTCACAGTCATGGCGAGATGTTTGTTCTTTTGCGTAAACTATAGCTTGTGGTTGTGGTTTGTATTGTAGCTTTTCCACTAGGCATTGCCTGTCCCATAACTCCAGAGCAGAGCCTCCTGGGAAATTCCCCTCATTTGTTGATATCTGCAGCCATTCCCATTCATAGTTCGCCTCTTACTCAATATCAGGCATAACTCTCTGCAAATTAGACTTTTATGGTCTCCCAAACCACACACATCACTCACGATACATTTTAAATATTTGTTGCATAAACAAAATCTACAACCCACTAAAATGTGTATTTGTCATTGTTGCCTGTGATTGTGATTGCCAATGCAAAATGGAAGCAGCAAGCTGTTTTCATGGCTCTCTTTAAACATTGTAGTCTTTAAGCTTTTGAAACATGGTTTTGACACTTGGACTTGAATTGGAAGGTTGACAAATAATTTCCTTTAAATAAAGCATGGTATAGCAATTTTGTTGGTTTTGTTTATTTTTACCTTCGATTGCTGACTGATACCAGTCTGTGGGTGCTTTGGTACAGGCCCGCACGGAGAGACTGAATAAATATAATTGTATTGATCTGAAAGTAGTTTGAAAAAAATGCATCTACAATGTGACAATCTAGCAATGAGGAAGAAATCAAACATCTTTGGGGAGATTCTTTGCAAAGGGGAAACGATGAGACAGAAGAAGATCAAAAAATGAGATGAGACAGAAGAAGATCAAAAAATAACGTGAGTGCATTGTTAAATACTTCAATAAAGTACAACCGAACTCAGTTTTGCTCCCGCTGCCTTTTTAAAAACATTGTTTTAGTGTGCATGCATGCTAGCGTATGTTTTAAGATAGCGTATGTTTTAGCATGCCTGCACCCAATAATACGGTGCGCCTTATGTATGTGTTAAATTACAGAAATAGACCCCGTAACTGAGACTGCGCCTTTTAATATGGTGCGCCTTATGGTCTTGAAAATACGGTACATTCAGCAACACGGTGAATTTTAGTTTTAATACAACGGGGAAACCAAGCCACCACTAAGACGCATGTCACAACACAGACGAGCGAACTCTTCAGGTGAAGACTCAGCTGTCTACCTGCACTTGTTTGAGGACATAAATGTGCATATTTTGAACAGAAAAGACAGATGGTGTGAAATAGGAGTGAGAGAGACCTTCTACGTGAAGGTGGGAAAACCATCTCTTAACAGAGGAGAGATGGCTTACAACACCACTGATCTCCCACATGCACTGCCGTCCATTCAACCATTCCAAAGAAATTCATAAATTTGTGTCCAACAAATAAACAAAACCAAGGCCTCCTTTGGCACTGAGGCAGCTTCAAAACTCTTTTTACAACTGAATGGATTTTTAACAAGGGAGTTTCCACCGAACGACTCGTGTTGACAGACAGTGCCTATCTACAAGGCATCTTAACGACTGATGTTTGGCATTCCAAAGAATGACGCCATTCGAGGTTTGGGACTTGCCTCCAACTTGGACAATAAATAGTTGAGTTTTCACAACAAAAACCCAGGCCAGTTCTGTCCTAAGCCGTGTTGCATGAACTGATGAAACCTGCTCGGATGTGAGGCGAAACACCTTCTAAGACAACCGGAACAGTCCAGTTGCGATCGTTTCATTTCCCTGAGGATGAAATGATATGGATGAATGAGAATATTAACAGGCTTGTATTATATTTTTATTTTATTTTTGTTTGTTTCTATGCTGGTCAGTCAAAATATTGCTTGATGTGAAACAGGTCCGTGATGGAACAAAAGTTGGGGGCCGCTGTTCTATTTGACCTCATTTATTTACCTTCCAGAACTTCAGAAGTCATTGTTGCTGACATGGTTTGAGTTGAAGTGCCATATGTCCTTTCTCAAATAGTGGCTTCTACTCTAATTGGTGTTTCTCCGTTAATTGCCGTGTCCAGCCTTTCATCCATTTTCTGCTACTTGTTTAAGGTCTCACCTGCCTTGGAGCCTATGCCAGCTGCCCTGTAAATCCTCATTTGCTTTTCATATTTAATTAATTTGAGTATGGTATTAAACAGATAATACTCTGTGTTATAACTTTTTTTGAACAGCTCTTTTATTTTCATCCCATTCTGTAGCATCCCTGGAGGTCTTAAAAAAAAAGAAAAAAAAGCCACTTTGACAAAGTAAGCCACGTACTTAAATGAAAATTAATAATACAACATACCATAAACAACATAGACATTAGTATGGTCTTACAGCTATGCCACCAATGCAAATTTGAATAGACCTTACCACTCCAACTGCGCATCATCAAGATCAAGATTAACAGAAATTTTTTATGTGATGCAGTTCCCTATATACCATTTCCCTTTATAAACATGAACCTAACAACTTGCTTTTGAACAATCGACGGATAGTCGCATCTCTAGAGCCACCCACGCACAAGCCTACTCTAAAATGCACGCCTTTCTTCAAATAAATGCCTGTCCCTAAGTAAATAAGAGCCCCTGCAACTATTTCAGAAAATACGGTAAATCCAAAGTAGGCTGTAACGTTTGTGTTACCAAACATAACATGCACCTCATTGTGTTTGCGTGCATGCGTGCTTCGGTCCTTTGGCCTGTGTGAGCTGTAGGATGCTGCGCTACAACTGACACAGTGGCTTAGAGACTGGAAGGGAACATTAAAAGAAAATGTAGTAAGAGGAGTGATTTTTCTCTTTTGTATTCCCATGGGTCCTTCAGCCAGGCTTTTCACTAGAGTTGCCACATTTCATTTCCTGCTGTGCATATGTGTGTGCGTCTGTGTGTCCGTGCATTGTGTGCATGTGTGAACTATGCGAAGGTCTCGCTCAGCCGTGGTGATTTATAGCGGCGGGCTATGGCCCTATCTGTTTTCGATCAGTCTCATGCTTGGTTCTGGCTTACCTCCAGCGCTCCCCTGGCCCGCCGGACGTTGAACATGGGCGGGACCTCTCCAAAACTGCCTGGAAACTTCCACCGCTCTCCTTTCATTCCTGTCTTACTTCTCAGCTTTATTGCTTCTTCTGCCCATTCTCTGCTTTCTCTCATTTGCCCCCACTTCACGCACACAATTTCAAAGTGCTTAGTCTTCTAACAGCAGCTTCAAACCATCACTCCCCATTGCAAACATCCTAACACCCACACACGCTCTGGCAGACCAGCACTCACATGGCTTACATTCTCTGCCCCCTCTGAGCCCCCACATAATACTCTTGGTCCACAGCTGATGTCATGTTGGCCAACATCTTTCCGTTTTTATGCAGAATTCTCAGGCAAGTTTGTGTAAATCCAGATTTAAAAGTTGCCCTTCTGACTGGAAAGAAGGGTAAAGCCGTAGAGGTTGTGTCATTGCTGACGTGGTGGAGATTGTTATAGTATGAGTAATAGCGCCTGGGTTTCATCGCAGCCTTCAGTGCCCACTTCATTTGTTAACATTGTTCAGTGGTCTCTAGATTCCCAGAAATCTCCAACTTAAGTGCAAGTGCGCAAATCTCACTGTTGTCTGCATATGTGTGATGGCTATAGTAACTCAAACAGGAAGTATGCTGTCAGTCATGCGCTCGCTCCAACACTTTCTTCCCAGCTGTTGGTCCGTACACACACAAACAAGCACAAAGACACACACACACACAGCTGGTCTTCCTGTCTCTGGTGACCTTGGCTGAATTTAGGAGGCTCCGCATGGTTTTCACATCCACTCCTCCACACCCAACTCCTCTCCCATCTGAAAGCTGGCTCCCTTACTTTTATCATCTTTACCCCAATTCACATCTGCCCCTATTAGTCTTCCACGCCTCATGTTGTTTCAGTCTAGCTTTTAATCTGAGCCACAAAGTGACGAAAGTAACCCAGCCCATTGACGTTTTCCTCAGTCCACCTGTCGCAGCCATTTCAGGATAATGATGTCAGAGCGCTACAGACGCCAAGATAAACACATGAGATTTATCTAAGTGATCTGGATCAGAAGAGTCAAAGTCCTGTCTTGTTCGTCTGGATGGAACAATGTTCTGTTAAAGAGAAGCAGGTCAGACAAAACAGATGCCTTGGCCTGTTAAATGCAAATCACACGGGCCATTTGTTTGGGCCACCAAAAGGTACTCGTAGGAGGCGAGGCGGTTCGCATTTGGTACAGGCATTGTGACTTGAGTATCCCTTGTGGATTGACGTGGTTTACTAATCAGAGTGCAAGGATAACACATTTGCAAATAATTGGTGGAGATTTACTCCTCACATGTTTAGTGTAAATTTGTCACAAGGGCTAAATGCCCAAATCAGCCAGACAAAACGCTCTGCTTCTGAAGTGCTCCTGGAAGGTTCCGATCCCAGTAAAGGCTCATGAACAAAATCATGTCCCAGATCTTCCCCTATTGGGTTCAAAGTGATACATGATTCCAGCCAGCTTACTGGACTGTTTCTCATCACTTATGCAACACTAGCTGTTGTGTTGATGTTGGTTGATGTGTCTGTGTTTGCGTTTCCGAGTGAGAAAGAAGCTGTGCGCTTCTATCCCAGCGGATGCATTGGTCAAGCTCTCTACTGCCAAACCACACAAAGTGATGGAATGACACTTTGGAAGCCAAGCTACACAGACACACAATGACACATGCATTTGTGCGATTGAAGTTGTAAGGCTGTCATTTCAGTGGTTAGTGTATGAAATTTCACTTCCTGATCAAAGTGAGGGTGGGCCTTTACTTTTCTATCCTATTTTGTGACTGCCTAAAGAGTCAAAAGTAAAAAATAAAATAAAACAGACCCTAACCTTATATATAAACTATAAATATAATATAATAGCATTGTGATTTATTAATGTAATTTAATTTCTAAACCGCAAACACGAAACTGTCTTTTTGCTGGCATTGAACTACTATTTCTCCCAACCCAAACGTATTTTGCTGAGCTATTGTACAGCGCAGCAATGATACTAGAAACGCGTTGACCTCGTCATCATCCCTATCCTGCTGATACCCATTCTCATATTATCTTGGGATTCCTATGATTTGTCGTGATCTATTATGCAGCATTACCATCCTCCGTTCATTTCTTTCTTCTGAATTTCATTTAAGTGACAGCATTACTCAACATCCACATGCAATTTCTTTCAATTCTTGACATTTTGCCATAATACTGCACTTCAATAATATTGTGTCTCTGTCCAGCCAACTTATCATCTCTCGCAAACCTCTCAGCCCAGAAAGGTCTACTCCACCTCAGCCCTGATGTCTACCAGGAGATGGAAGCCAGCAGGAAACAGGGAGGTGGTTCCCCAGGCTCCAACGGCAGCAGTGGCGGCGGCTACATGACCTCTAAGGAGATGGGTCCCTGCGCCACACCGCTACCCCCAGGACACACTCCATACTTCAGCAGTCCATCCCCCACTCCCAGCCCGACAGCCACCATGGCTAGGGAGCTGCTGCTAAACGGCCAGTCACCCATGGCTGATGTCACGCTGCCAGGGAAAGGGAAGAGTGCCCCCTTGGCCTGTGGCGTTTCTGTGCAACCCGCACAGCAGCTGGAGTACCTGGCTCGCATCCAGGGCTTCCAGGTAAGCTTCAAATAGGCTGTTTCTCCGATTTCTGAACCACATTTCTCTAACAATCGCAGTGGAAACGCTAAGGCAGGGTACCAAACAGCTTGCTGGCTTATAAAGGAAGACACCTAAGAGTGTCTATTTTAATAAGCGTTGGCTGTTATTTTGAATGGCACACACGGTTCCAGTTTCATATGAATTTCAACACTACTGTCATCCATTGGGATGTAAAAAAATAACTTTAAAGTACCAGCACAGATTCGAGCAGAGTGAGCATGCACGACGAACTCAAAAAAATCACGCTCACTCCTGCCCTGATGGTCCACCTGCTGTTTAGTCTTGGCCAACTTGTGTACTTAATAAAAAATAAAACTTATACGCATTCACACTCATCATTAAAAACCTGCTATTCAAACCACAGGCAGATTGTACACAATAGCATGTACTCACTAGCGTGTGCATTGTGGTGAAAGGAACATACAGTACTGTGGGACACGGAAGTTTCTCTAGGACTGCAGTGTCAAATCACTCAGTGTCACTTTATCTGATTTCTGTTTCTTTATTGGTAAACTATAGATTTAGAGTGAGAAATAAACCTCGAAGGTGCTTCAGTACTAGACAGGGCATACACACACGTACACACTCCAAACACATACATACATTGACTCAGATGCAGATTCTTTTTATCATTCATCCATCCATTTTCAGAGCCGCTTCTCTTCACTAGGGTCGTGGGCGTGCTGGAGCCTATCTCAGCTATCATCGGGCAGGAGGCGGGGTACACCCTGAACTGGTTGCCAGCCAATCGCAGGGCACATACAAACAAACAACCGTTCGCACTCACATTCACACCTACGGGCAATTCAGAGTTGTCAATTAACCTACCATGCATGTTTTTGGGATGTGGGAGGAAACCGGAGTGCCCGGAGAAACCCCACGCAGGCACGGGGAGAACATGCAAACTCCACACAGACGGGGCCGGGGATAGAACCCCGCTCCTCAGAACTGTGAGGCAGACGCTCTAAGCAGTCACCACCGTGCCGCCTGCTTTTTATCAGTTTGTAAAAAAAAAAAAAAAAAAAAAAAAAAAGTGCAAAAACATTTTCTCTTAACCTGCTGAGGGTTCGTTTGATCGGCCATTGTTATTGCTCTGAGCCTTCCTGTGTGTGTGTAACCTGAGAGAGCTGTGCTGCCTGGCAAAGCCCAAACACACTAGCACGTATGCACGAACACAGATACACGCAGCAGGTTCTGTTTAGTGGAATTGAAGAGTTGGGATAAGCCTGTGCATGCGTGTGTGAAGTTTGAGCCTGTCTTGTTTGACAGAATGTGCAGGCATTATTGACAAAGGAGTTCGATCTTTTTTTATTATTTATTTATTTATTTTTTGGGTGAATCCCTCCATGCAAAAAATGTGAGGTAATAAAGACATTAGAATATTAGCATATTTCTGAGCCAGGCTCTAATTGAGACATACAGGCAATGTGTTTCATTGTGAGGATGTTTCGTATCATGGGGTGAATCTGAATGAAACTCTGGATTAAGGCTGTTTTACTGTATTAATGTGTTTCTGTGGTCTAAACACATCACAGAGCCAAAATGTACCCCCCAAAAAAATGCACTACTATTGCTTTTCCACAGTACAGACGTCACTTTATGTCACACTGACATCGTCACTGATGTCAAGCAACAAACACTCTCTTTTTTTTGTGTGTAATGTGGTGATAACATCCTGATCTGATTGTAATGTAATTATGTTATCCAAGTGAGCAGATTACAGTACCCACTCAACAATAAAATGAAAGCAACTTAAAAGCGAGTGCAGCAAACTAGCTAGCGTGTATTTCACTCGCCCAACTCCAAAGACAAAGGTTATTACTACTTTTTATTTAAGTCTCCGATAGAAGCTCAGAAATGGATGAGCAACAGTGTTTTGTTGTACTCACGCCAGCTTGCAGCAAGGATGCTGGCACTTGATCCAGTGTGCTTGTGTGTGTGTGTGTGTGTGTATTTCCTATTAATTTAGCTGGCGTGTTGTTGGCACTACGGGTATGTGTGCTGGAAGTAGGATAGAAACAAAGAAGCAAGAAGTAATGGACGCCACATGGACAGAAGAAAGTACTAAGATTCTTACGATTTCTCATTGCTCCCTTTTTTTTTTTTTTTTTTGCTTATCTCTAGCACGATGGCAGTTATACCCATATTGCTGCTAGTTATGTCGTTTAAATATGTTGAAGTCTTTGACCGCGCCATTGCAGCCACCAGCTGCTCATTTACGCTGCCATAATACGACTTAATTGCGCCATCATCCACTGCAACCACTTCACTTTATGAACCTGGCACGTCGTTCTGAAATAAATGCCACATTTTGACATAGGCAATCTATTATTAATGGACATGTAGTGAATATTTATTCCTGGCATTAAATTGCAATGAAGCCATGACAGACTTAATACCCAACTCTCCTCCTGTCTTATTCTTTTCACTGGATACTTAAATTACTAATACTGGCACATTCGGATTAGGACCAAACAAGAACTATATCTAAACCTACCATTCACAAACATAATTAGAATAAAAATTGGAATGATTTTACTGTCATTATAAAAGTACAACAAAATTGAAGAAGTAAAGCTCAATTTTTGATGCAGACAGATCAGTTTAGCTAAATCTTTGGGGTGGTGGTGGTCTAGAACTGCACTGATTCATAATGTTTTAATATTTTTCTAAATGTCATTATGATTCATTGCATTTCCTCACAAAAACGCAACAGATGCTACCTCTCTAACCACCTCAGTTGAAAATAAGCATTATGCTCTTTTTACATTGTTGTGGACGTTGTTTCAGCAGGGTACTTCAACTGTTCACTTTGCTGTGGTGTTTGCAGAAACATCATTTGCATAATTGCATGCTTGCTGCTTCATTTTAGTGTGTTTAAAAAAATGCAACCTACAGCACTTTGCATGCCTGATTACCTCTGGTACAATGACGTACAGTATGTTTATTTTAATTATGCTGACCTGTGACACAGCTCCAGGAGTCGGTGTAGTAGGGATAAAAAAGGTTACTCTCATTAGCTTTAACAATATGAATTGTTTCTCACAAGTCGTGGCCCTTCCAGCAGAATAGCACAGCGATGTTATACAATAAACAATACAAAAGTACCGTAATTTCTCATGTATAATGCGCACTCATGTATAATGCGCACCCCCAAAGTTGACCTAAAAATTCTGGAGAACCCTTCAACCTATGTATAATGCATTTTTACAATGCATGATTTTGCTTCTACCCATATGATGAAAACATTAAGCATTATCTGTATTTTGTTAGTTTTGTCAAATAATTATTCTGAAGTTAAGCACTTTATTTGAACCCATAATACTTTCTTTTTATTTACTTACTCTTATTTTCAAATTCACAGCCCTACTTTTATTTACTAAATGAGAAAACACAGTTGTGGTCTTATGTTTGATATTTCACAAATTATGCCTGGGTATGTAAACTTATGAGCACAACTGTACATATATGCAGTCATACGTACCCCTGTCGTATTGGAATGAAAGTGTAGGGTACACCTTTTTCATTACCACTGGGTGGCATACTAGAATGAAAGTGTACAACTTTCTCATAACTTCTAGGGGGCGGTGGCACATTGGAATGAAAGTGTACAACTTTTTCATAACCTCTAGATGGCAGCATACATTTATAAAATGTGAAAGTATTTTTCATTTTTCTCCTATACCCATGTATAATGGACAATATTGGCTTTTGACAATTTCTTTGGGGGGGACTGCACATTATACATGAGAAATTACAGTAACTGGCGGACGCAAAGAGTATTTCCGTTTTCCAGCATCAATTATTAATTACAATTCTCTTGGTATTGAGTGTTGTGTGGAAAATAGGTTAGACAAAATGTTTTGTTTGGGGTCAACATTAACCGTATATCCAACTACAGAGTTCTGATTTTAGGCCCGCCTGAAGCAAAAGTGTAGCTTTCACATTAGCAGTTTTTAGTTTAGGTTTTGTTTTGGTGAAATAAAGTCTGGTGCAGTTGCTATGTGGTTTGTTTGGTCAAGTGTGAACACCATCATCCAAACCCTAGAGCACACCAAGAAACACTCTTCAGTGAACCATGGTGCGGTTCAAAGTAGTCTGACCTCTCTATCGCAGTGGCAAATCAAGTTTAATCAAAACAACATAAAGCGACTTGACTACTTTCTGTTGTTTTAGTGTAGTTGAGGTTTGCATGGATTGAGACGGCACTTGTCCGAGATCCCCACTCGAAGCCAAAGCATCTCACATTAAGGTCAAACATACTGTAGGCTCCTAGTGGAACCAGTTATTAACTCTTTAGATGGATATGTTGGATATAATTTACAGTGGATTACATCCTCCCTGTTATCCGCTATAGATCACGTTGTTCAGTGAAACTCCCAGTTAGTGTCTGAATGGATCACATCATCTTTCCACCTGCACTATCCATCAGCAATAACACAGCCCAGATAGCGATCAGTTCTGATATCTAGCCATTAGAGGCCATCTTATGAAATAGACTGGAAGTGTGGGTGGACCGTCCTTTTTGCAGTGCAAAAACAGAAAACTCGAACTGGACTCGACAGAAAAGCACATACGAACAAAAACACATCCTTGTCGGGTGGCTAGTGCCATAGCCATTCAATACGCTTCCAGGATTTCTCACACTCTTGCCTTGTTTGTTCTTGTCTCCCTCTACTTCCTTCTTTGGCCGTGTTGAGAAACCACTTCAAATGGTGCCGACTACCTCTTCTGCCTGCCTGGGACTCAAATCTTTTCCCCCTCTTTTAGTCATCTTTTTCCTGATCTCCAAAGCTGTCTCTGATTTATTTCTCTGTATCAACATCAAACGACTGATCGTGTCCAAAGACTCAAGAACAGCACCCTTTCTTGTCATCACCTCACTCCTCGTCTCACTGTTTACTTTGGAAATTGTTTTACAAAATACATTTTGGGAAGAAGGCTTATCCTACCCCATTAGTAGGTGATGGCTTCCAGCTGCGCAGTGTAGCATATTTCTGTGAATAGCAATCTTCGAAAACAAAGTTTGTCTGTGATATAAATCAGACAGTTAATGCAGTGTTGGCTGAGTGTGCAGTCGTGCTGCCTACATGGTGGCCTTGTGTGGGTGTTTGTGCATCTGTGTGTGTGAATGTGTGGAAAAACTGAGTGTTGTTTTTATACCACAATCAAGCCCATTTGCAAACATTTAAATTAAAAAAAAAAAAAAAAAAAAACGCCAGGACAGCATTTTGCGTATTTTCATACGCAGCATAATTTTTTTTCTTCCCTTTGTTCTTTTTTATTTTGATCGTATTTATCGTATTTTGTCCAAATCTCAACACTAAGCGCATGCCAGGGCTTCACATGGGAAGTTGACATCTGTTATCAAACCTTGTACTTTGTTTAGAATTCAGTTTATTTTATCTTTTTTTTTTTGGGGGGGGGGGGGGGGTTAGTATCTGCACACTCTGGCCAGATGCTCTCTTCTGGCTGGCGTTCTTCCACCAGAATAATTTTTTTCAGCAAACATTATCCCAAGCGCTTTCATGATAATTGAATAATAACTGTTGTCTGTGCCCAATCTATCTGGACACATAGCAAGACCAGGCATAAAAGAAGGCAAAGTTATGATTAATGGCTTTAATCTTGTGTTTTCTTTTCCTACTAACAAAACCCATTGTTGCACCAAGAAGTGATTACTGCTGTGTCATGCACGACTATGTGTTCCAAACTCACTATAAAATTCCTCTTCTGTAACTATCATGATGTTACCAGGCAACCAGTGGAAACTCCAGCAGATAAAAGATCTAAAATGTAAATAAGGGAGATTCACAGGCATGCTGAAAGACTCCTAGAAATGCCCTGGCCAGAGTAATGGAATTGCTTTTTAGTGCCCTTCACCAAGCACAAGCATGAAATCACTAAGGCAGTATTGTTTTCATCAACGTTCCTTGTTGTTGTTTTTTTCATTAGAATGTGTTTAAAAAAAAATACTAAATAAAAATAAATCTTTTTTTTTTTTTTTTTTTTTTTTTTTTCATAAAACTTGGGATGACGAACCCATTAAGCAGCAGTTTATTTTTTCCATTAAACATTGCAAAGGGTTGACGAACCCATTAAGTGTTGGTTCGAATCCAGAAATAAAATGTCTTTTTTCTCTCTTTGAGTTGTTTCTCCTGCCACAGAATCGTATAGTCCCATATGTTTATTTGTAAAGTCTGACAATAGGAAGTAGCCTGCTTACTAAGCCTGAATTTGGACTGCAGGTTGAAGTGCCCAATTCATCATAATTCCTATGTCCAATTTACATGTACATTTCAAGTTAGATATCTCTAAACTTGACAGACAACAGCAGACGCCCAAAGTAAAATGTTAATAACGTAAGAGTTTACACCAGGCAGCAACCACATGAACTACAGTCAATAAATTATACAAATATTAAATGTTACATAGCCGTTAGTTGGCCTGGGCTGACTGAAAATCAGAATTGTGTGTCTTGAACCATGAGTAAATCCAACCTAATGCATGTTTTTTTACTGCAAAGTGGAGTCTTACCTGCCCAATTCCGATTTTCTTTTTTTAACTGCCTGTTTACATATATTTTCAAATGACCCATATCTGATATCAGTGTGTTTTACTAGACACCTGCATGCAGACACGCCCCAAAATGCCAGTAATGGAGAGCAACTACACTGAAGTAAACAATTCAGTAATTACTCAATTGGCTACTATTTTTTCCTTATTTATTGATCGATCCAACTCTGATGTACCATATTTCGACCATATTTAATTGTAATTTTTTCATTAGCATTAGAATTACATGTGAGGTGACCCACCCATTTCTTCTTCCTTCAGCTCAAACAAACATATGTGGCTAGCTGCCATCAGCCAGACGTCAGCACAGCTCATTGGCAGGCTGGTCTGCGTCCATCTTGGAGCACTGCCACCTCCGCCATCATTCGGCACCGCGCTGCGTGTTTAAACTCTTAATGGAATCACAAGTAGGCGCACCGTGGTTTGATTTGGCGCAGTCAACGACCACCTAACTGCCCTTTAGTGTTGCCAGTCAGTGGAATATCTTTCCTGTGAACAGAATCTGTCATTAAATGCAAACAAGTACACTGACACATTTTTACATTCACCAACTGCTGCTGTTAATCTTCCTTCAATCCATTTTCTGTAGCCCTTATCCTCACCAGGGTCAGCTAACGTTGGGTGAGAGACACCCTGGACTGGTGGTTTGTGCATCGCAGGACACATACAGACAAAAAAAACTAAGATTCACTCCTGTGGAGTGCAGTTTTCAGTGAGCCTAATATGCATGTTTTTCAACTGTGGGAGATAGCAAGAGTACCCAGAGAAAATCCCACGCAAATACGGGGAGAACATACTCTCCACACGCACACTCCACACAGGAAGGCTGGCACATTAACCTCTGAAATCTGAGGCTTACGGGATAACCACTTGTTCACAGTGTAGCCGCTGTTGATCTTCTTTCAGTTTAATAGTATTACCAGTTCATATGCATAATAACTGTATCTGTAAGACTGTTGTACATAAGTTTGGTTTTCAAAAATGTAACCATAGTAGTAGTTCTCGTAGTACTTACTAGTAGTTACTTTGGATTGTTTTGGTTTGAGCATTTTCAACTCTGGCATTGCTTTACAATATACACAGTCATTCCAGTTATCTACCCTCATCACTTCTATAGTGACTGCACATTGTCTAATTTGAGACACTTTTTTGAAAGTTGTATTATTATTTTTTTCCCCCCTCAAGTACCAGCTGTGTTTACCCTCAAACTGCTACCATTAGGCGTAGTGAAAGGTATATTAACAGTGTGCTTAAAACACTCTTGACCCCTGAGGTCTCCTCTGAAGTGGCTCGGCAAGGACCTCTAATTGCTTTTAACCAACAATGACAGCATTTCTCCAACGAGGGGGCTCGTTTATTATTGTATAGCCAAAGATAATTTCTTTTTATCTCGACTCTCCTCAGCCTGCCCCTGCTGCATTCTATGAATTGTAGACAAGTCTTACATGCCTAATGAATGGGCTCGGGTCTCGATCTGCATATCAGTGCAGTTAATACAGTATACATTTTTTGCATGCTGCGTAGGCACTGCCAATGCATTTCATTTCCTGCATGCTCTTCAGATGAAGAGCATTTGAGGTGGAGCCAGCTTTTGAGGCCAGATGTCAGAGGTCGTTCCACATTAGTGCTGCCGATCAATCGCAGGCCTTGCGTAACTCTCCTCCTCCTTTTGTCTATAAAGGAAGTGGATTAGAGGCTTGGACCTGGGATGATTAGTTAGGCCTGTTTAGAATGCATGCACTCACAGATGCCTCCAAACATGCACTCCAACACAGAATAGCCCAGTTTGTTGTTGATGCTCGTTTGTTCCATTTCTGCCAAATCATCACAAATAAGACTATTCCATGGTCCCTCATTCTGACGAATCCGATGAGGTCCTTGAAGTAATCAGGCACTTCATCTATTCCATCAACAAGCCAGGTGATGATTGGTGACCTGCCAAATTTTGCTGTTTTCTAATCCAGAATTTGGCTGGTGGCTGTAACCATGTGAGGTTTATTTATACAGTCAAACATCACATAGTGTGTCACTTGGCACTGCGTACCCACAACAGCAATGTTCCCAGATTAAAATCGCTTAATGAGCCAAAGACCGCTGACAAAAAGCATAAGAAATGGAGACCTTCATTGACTGCTGTCAGACTTGTGAAGGGTGTGCAGAGAGAAGTAAAAACAAATGCTTTATGGTAAGATTAATACATTTGCTAAAATGAGTCAATTTTCTTTTGCGTTTTCTAAGCAATAAGGTGCATTTCTATGCTATCTGAAATGTTTTCAAACTGCTTTAAACATGCAATACCAGATAGAATGTATGTATATGTTCTGTATATGCATCTCTTGATCCCTCTCCCTGAGCAGCCTGGACATTTTATCACAGCTTAACCTGTCAGAGGAGTCTTTTTTTATGCAGCCCGTTTTACAGTATTCTTGACTTGTGGACTCAACAGATTGCATTCCACGATTTAGCATTCTTGGACCATCTCCTCAGATGTACATGTCTGCTCACTCATCCATGCAGGTGTAGCTGCTATGGCTTGTCTCGTGTTCTGCACATTGCATTGGTTCCCATCCCACATCTCAAGTATTTCTTCATGTTCTAATGAGCCCATGTGTCTTCTTGTGTAAACGACTACATGTCATTCAGGGTGTACAGTTTTCCACGTATGATCAACCAGCTCGATCGCTAACAAATTCCTCTGGCAGCCTTCAGCCACAGATCATATACAATACAGCCGCTTGTATGGGAGAAAAAAAAATGACGGACATTTCATGACTGAAGGCGCAGATAAATTTTAATTCCTCAGCCAATACAAATAGAAAGAAATATGCTCATACTGCATATATATAGTTTTTCCACCACAGATGTCTGATATTAATGTTGGAATATCATAATAGTAGATGTAGATGTGAAGCTGGTTCATCTCTTCACTGCACCATCATAAAACAAAGAAATTTTACCACACTGATATCAAATTAGATGGGTTTTTTTTAGACTTGGTAGCTGTTTTCACATTTTTTACATACCTTTCTTTATTTACACCACTTCAATCCCTGTTATCAATTCAATGCATTTGCAGCATGCCAGAGTAACGAGTAGTGCTCCAACACTTGAAAATATGGCCATCATTATGACTAGTACGATGCTTGGTGTCTTTTGGAGTCTTCTGATTCCTTTTATTAAGATGCCCGCAGCTTTACTGTGCATGTAGGCCAGAAAGACACACACACCCCCACACACACCCACATGCACACACCTACACATGCGGACACACAAGTGAAAGCCATTAAGAAGTAGGGCAGACAAGCAGGCAGTGTTTCCAAAGCACTTGGATCTCGTGAGTAGACTTTCCCAGAGGAGCATCCTGTCATAACAATCCTGATTGCACAACATTCAGGAATGCCTGCAGAGTTGACCTTTCAATACTGACGGGTCACTAGTGATGTCATAACCTCGCAGTCAACCACCAATATCCAAACCCTCACATGCTTTGCCGCCTATGTGTGATGCCGGCAAGCTAGGCATGCCAGAGTGCATTGCGAGCACATTTTGCCGCCAAACATTGCCACTGCTTCATTCCTTTGTCTTTGAACTGTTCCAGGTGCAGTACAGTGATGCACAGAGCGGCAAGGACTGTGTGACCTATCTGACCCTCTCTCCTGTGCAAATGGCTTTCCACGGCACCGGGAGCACCCTCCAAGCTAGCCATGACCAGGTATGTTTACTTATATGCAAGCAAAAAATAATGATAAAACACTAAATACTTTTAGGTTAACAAGTATCATGATTTTAACTGCAACATTGTGAAGTCATTTGCTTTCTTAGTCCGATTTGGGGCTGTTCTCTTAAAAGAGTTCAATGGTTCGTCAATATATAATATAATTTGATAAAACATGTTTCCACAAATGTCGCAATGTACTTACAGCCTTGCAAAATTTATAATTCAATGGGTAGTCCTTTAGCATTAAATTAATACAGATACAATGTCGCAAATCATGTTCGCTCTATATTTAATTGAATACACTACAAAGACAAGATATTTAATGTTCAAACTGATAAACCTTATTGTTTTTAGCAAATAATCATAAACTTGGAATTTTATGGCTGCAACGCGTTCCAAAAAAGCTGGGACAGGTGGCAAAAAAGACTGAGAAAGTTGAGGAATGCTCATCAAACACCTGTTTGGAACATCCCACAGGTGAACAGGCTAATTGGGAACAGGTGGGTGCCATGATTGGGTATAAAAGGAGCTTCTCTGAATTGGTCAGTCATTCACAACCAAAGATGGGGCGAGGTTCACCTCTTTGTGAACAAGTGCGTGAGAAAATAGTCAAAACAGTTTAAGGGCAATGTTCCTCAACGTACAATTGCAAGGAATTTAGGGATTTCAGCATCTACGGTCCATAATATCATCAAAATATTCAGAGAATCTGGAGAAATCACTGCACGTAAGCGGCAAGGCCAAAAACCAACATTGAATGCCTGTGACTGTCGATCCCTCAGGCGGCACTGCATCAAAAACTGACATCAATGTGTAAAGGATATCACCACATGGGCTCAGGAACACTTCAGAACACCAATGTCAGTAAATACATCCATAAGTGCAACTTGAAACTCTACTATGCAAAGCAAAAGCCATTCATCAACAACACCCAGAAACGTTGCCGGCTTCTCTTGGCCCGAGCTCATCTAAGATGGACTGATGCAAAGTGGAAAAGTGTTCTGTGGTCCGACGAGTCCACATTTCAAATTGATTTTGGAAATTGTGGACATCGTCTCCTCTGGGCCAAAGAGGAAAAGAGCCATCCGGACTGTTATGGACGCAAAGTTCAAAAGCCAGCATCTGTGACGGTATGGGGCTGTGTTAGTGCCAATGGCATGGGTAACTTACACATCTGTGAAGGCACCATTAATGCTGAAAGGTACATACAGGTTTTGGAGAAACATATGCTGCCATCCAAGCGACGTCTTTTTCATGGACGCCCCTGCTTATTTCACCAAGACAATGCCAAACCACATTCTGCACGTGTTACAACAGCGTGGCTTAGTAGTAAAAGAGTGCGGGTACTAGACTGGCCTGCCTGCAGTCCAGACCTCTCCCATTGAAAATGTGTGGCACATTATGAAGCATAAAATACGAGAACGGAGACCCTGGACTGTTGAACAGTTGAAGCATTACATCAAGCAAGAATGGGAAAGAATTCCACCGACAAAGCTTCAACAATTAGTGTCCTCAGTTCCCAAACGTTTATGTTGTTAAAAGAAAAGGTGATGTAACACAGTGGTAAACATGACCCTGTCCCAGCTTTTTTGGAACGTGCTACAGCCATAAAATTCTAAGTTAATGAGTATTTGCTAAAAACAATAAAGTTGATCAGTTTGAACATTATATATATTGGCTTTGTAGTGTATTCAATTAAATATAGGCTGAACATGATTTGCAAATCATTGTATTCTGTTTTTATTTATGTTAAACACAACGTCCCAACTTCATTGGAATTGGGTTTGTATACCACTGCCACTTGTTAAATAAATACCTCTCTGAGTTCAATCAAAAATAAACATTTTATGTTTGCAATAGCACAATTTTTTTATCTCGCTCCTGTATTTGATCTCATTCAATTCGATGCTAGTGGTCATAATTTTGTGACCGTTCAGTGCATGATGAAAGTTGATAGAATTGCATGACAAAAGGTAAATCTGCATTGGTATTGAATTAATAAAAACAGTCATATAGTCACCTTTTATAATAATGTTCTACATTAGTACAGTAATTTGTCATACATATCTAATTTACAAATCTATTTTGCATTGGGATTTAGTTGTACTGTATTCCGTTTTGTACCACTGTGGCCGTGCCTCAAGTTTTTGTTGATCTTTAATCTATGGGGGGGTAATGGAAAGAGCGTCTTGCGGTGCGCCTCAACGTTTTCCCTTCTTTTTTGGTTTTCTCACTGCAACACTCTCTCGCCCACTCCTTGTATTCAAAAATGAGACGCTTTGTGTTGTGTTGCCCAAGCAGAAAACCCCTTGCTTAGATTCTATCATCTAAACATAGGACGCCCCTTTGTTCGGTAGTCTTCAAAGCTTTAATAAAGGGCAAGCCCTGTTCTGAATGGGACAGCTGACAGGGGGCTAGTGGTGGTGCCGCCGCCACCGCCACTAACAGAGAGCCAAGCCAATATAGGCCAGGCAGGTCTGCGTCCTCAGAACCTGTTGTTGCCAGGAGCACTGGGGCATGACCGACTGTTAGGGAAGGCCTTTTCTTTTCCTCTTCTCAGTACAGTGAGGAGTGCGGTCACAAAGGGTGCACCCAACAATGAGGGGTCAGCATCAGCAGCCCCCCAAACTTTGACACTTGAACAACATAGGCCTAAAGGCGTCATTGATTTGGTCAGTTTACCAAAATGGTCATGTATGCTGCTGCCAGGATCAGTCGGTCGGCCGATGACATGAATCTGTTGAGCTTGCTGTAAATCCACTGTTGGATTTAAATCCCCCCCCCCCCCGAAAAACACACAGAAAACGACTGTTATTAGACTGGCTTCCTATAATGTACAGATCCCAGCAAACCGCAAATCTCAGCTTGTCATAATGGGTTGATTAAAACATGTTTCCAAAAATATCACAAAGTCCTCACAGCCTCGCCATATAAGTTATAGTTCAATTGTTAATTTAGAAACCTTATTTTGACCTGCATGCAAATGAAAAGGAATGTTTGATGCACGTCCGGCGGCCTGTACAGATTTTAAAAAGGCTTTATAAAATTATTTTCTTGTCTTGATTATTGTGTTGGACACCCATAAGTTTGTGTGGTGATAAAGAACCCATGGTTCAGATAGAATCACATGTATTAGTTAAATAATTGTAAAAAATATTGTTTGGTGTGGAAATTGGAACCCTGAATGTAACTGGTGCCGTGTGAATGCACATTGATCTGTCTGGTCTGCTAATTGTTGGTTTACCCGTTTGCTGTGCCACATGTTGGCCTTGGCTTGCCCACACAAACATTCACATTGCACTTTTGCCTGCACAATCACAGATTATAAATCTGATTGATCATGGTTTTGTGAGATAAACCTAGTAATATGTGTTTGAAGTAATACTGGCATATGTTGTATACTATGTATGAATAACAACAGTTATATTAACATTCACTACACCCCACGAGAAAATGTACAGACAAACGCTATGCTTATTAGTTAATAAATCAACAAATCCCTTTCAGTCTTTATTCTTTCTCCTACTACGCTTCCAACTTTATGGTGACAGTTAGTAGAAGCCTGCTTGAATGAGTTTGGTGTGGGAGAACTTGAGTGCTCTTAACCCAACCAGGCTCTCACAAATGCTTTCCTGGATGAATGAGCGACGAGCTCCATGTTTTATTCAGTTTTCAGTCCCTGGCCAGGTCATTATATCCTATATGTAAAAGATGCACACTTGGATATTGAGCACAGTTATTAATGCAACCTGTCGTGATGTCTGTCAAGATTTAGAACTATTTGAGGAGGGGAAAAAAACTACATTGTTGTGGAAACTGTGACCACAGCTATTGAGTAATAGCAAATATGTCATTTCAACAATGTTCTGTTATTAATCTACAACAAAGAAGCATATGCAGCCAAAGACAAGACTGGGCTTGAATGCCATGATTCCTAGCTTTTTGCAGACATTCCTGAAGGGATAGTATTTGTTTGGGTGTATTAGAGAGAGTTGCATAGCTGAGTCTTCCTGACCTTGTATGCCAGCCGCTCAGTACCATCTGCCAAACACATGTGAGCCTGTAAGGAATCTCGACACTGGCGTAGGCTTGCATAAAGCCAGTTTAACATTTTTAATTCAGCCTGCCTGTTTATTTTAATTACAGTGGTACCTTGACTTATGAGTGGCCCAACTTAGTTTTCGAGGTGCAAGCCGTCACTTGTTCGTTTTTTTATTTTGCTTTGAGTTGCAAGTCAAAATGTTTGTTGCGAGTGATTTTCAGTTATACACCACAAATTAGCAGTAGTTGTCGCTGCCCGAGTGTTGTTAGCGATAGTGTCCATTATTCTGTCCAGCACGAGTACGTATGTGCAGAAGACTCCCTTTGGACCCCGAAGCGTTTGATAAGTCAAGTCGTTGAGCTGATGTACCACGTTACAGTGAAAACTAACTGGTAAATTTCATTTCTATTAATTTCAATAGGGGATATTTTCCTGTATATTTTCAGATGGCCTCTGGTTTGAAAGTACAGGTTGATCATACAACCCCCATTTATACTCAATCACCAAACTTCTGTCTCCTCAGACATTTTTTTTAATCCGTTTTGATAAGATCAACACTGGGTAGAGCGCATGGTGAGCAGTCATATTTTGATGTCATTATAACTTTTTTTTTTTTTTTCTGCAAGTCTGATTTCTCTGTTTGTTCTCCAGAGCTGAAGTAAGTCTCTGGCAGTCAGTCTGTGGCGGCAGTGGGACACCAGGGGGGCTGAGGCCCACTGGGCTGTATGTGAGGTGTCGCTGATGCAACATGAGCGGGCTGCAATCGAAAATGACAGGGGTGACTGTTGTCTCCCACCAGACTCTCTTTCTCTCTCTCTCCATGTATTTGTGTGTATGGGCTTTCTCATTGCGTGCAGTAATGTCCTCAGCTGAGTCACCGCCATCCCCGGGGTCCTGTCTCCCGAATTGTCAGCTGTGGCTGATCAAATTTTCTGCAGCACGAGCAAATTTAGCTGATTTCATTTGACATGTTGAACGTAGTGTATCTGGATAAATTGCTGTCATGCGTTAATGTAATTGGGTCCACTTTTGGGAAGTATTTGCTTGGTTTGTCAAATGTCCCTTTAAATGATCATACTCTCACAACGTCCGTCAGTTAGACAGGCAATATTTGACCCTTCATTTGGCACATTTTGATCGCAAGAACGACTCCAGAACTATGAACGTTTGCAGGACCATTGCTTGTTTGGACTGTGGGAAGTACTGTATTGACTAAAATTAGCTCTGGAGGAATTTATAACAGTAGAGGAGAACCCTGGTAGTGGGGGAGTGCTTTTGAGAGGCCCAGGAGCCTAGTTCCTGGAGCTTTGAACTAAAAACGAACTCCTGGAACTTATAGTGGTTTTACAAAAACATTGCCAATATTACCATGATAACTCAGGTAGGCGCTACCGATCAATGCAAACTAGAAGTAGCAGACATTCCAACAGCTTCTTCCCTCTTGCAATGAACTTCTTAAACAACTAACCTACAATTGAATTGCAACATGCTTCCAATTTTTTTTGTCTTGAGTTTGTTGTCACATTTCTGTGAGTCCAATTATTTATTACTCGTGCACTCACTGTAGCAGTCTCGCCACGCTGCGCAATTTGCATATCTGTCGTTGACCAATACTGGCCACTCATGCCAGAGTAGCATCTACGCCACTTAAACACTGACAGGGGAGTATCTGCAACATTTGCACAATCAACATTGTCCCAGATTATCGCACTACTAGTCACTTTAAACTGCGTACATTCCTTGAAGTCTCTGCGCCCTTTGCACAATGACGATTGCACCGGACTATTGTTATATTATTCATTCAAACTGCTCTAAGTGCTGTGTCTTGATCTGTGCTGAAAACTCAAAAGAGACACGGACACATACTGTACATGAAACAACACCCTTGCTGAAAAGGGCTTAAAGTTTGGAAAATCTTGTCGGGCATCTGCAACTGTATGACATCACTGTCACCGACGGCCAAATTTCTCAGAATTCAGAAAATCTTCTGAACGACTGGTCACTCGTTTCCCCTGTACAGTGACATTATGACAACGCCCAATGAGACTTTGAAGTGGTATTTCTGGAGTCTGTTGTGGAGGTCTGCCATGTTTGTGGAGAGTGTTGTCGTAATGGATGTGCACCGTGGTTTTGGTGGCTTTTTTGGCATGACTTGTCATTTGTTGGAGATCATCACTGCAAGCACTTGTACAGAGCTTGTGACCCTCATGTTGTTGGAAAATAGTCCAACTAGAACATAATATATCTTGTTGAACCCGTGTTCTCTTGAAAACATGTTGTTTATTACTGAAGCCTTAAGTGACAGAACTTGACTAGAAGGCTGCACTAAAATGACAAGGTCCCTTGATGACTCTATTACTTATTTGGCTTGTTAAGACGGATCAAGTGTTGATGCAAAGTATGATAGAGGTGTTTTGTAGCAGCCGGATTATCGACGAGACCCACGTCTCTGTGTGATGACTGCTGCAATGATTTTCTCAGATCCCCTGTGGAGCACGGGGGAACAGCAGGTGAGCTTGTGTTTGATGTCCTCCTTCCCGACTGGAGCGCAGACGTTACCCCAGGCTGGGCTCCTCTCAGGGGGTCTCGCTGAAGTGTTACCCAACCAGGCAGGCAGCTGTCGGACAGCCTCTCCTCGCTGCTTATCTGTCTTCTCTGTCTACACTTTATATGCCCAAACACTGCACCTGGATGGATCCTAAATCACTTTGTGATGAAAGAGTGGTCCCCATCTGCATTGACTGTTCCTAGAAATTAGGAGCATGCTTTTTTTTTCAAATTGGGGATCAGGACGCAAAAAGGGTTTTTCTGGAGTAACCAATTTTCGGAGTAAAATGTTGTGAACTAAATTTATTGATTATCAAGCTGGTCCAAATTTTCTCTGTGTTCTTTGGTTCATGCTTTTGGTTGTAAATGAACGTATTATGTAGGCAATGTAAAGCAATGCATTATATTATCATATATCTTGGTATGTTGGGCCCCAGGGAGGAAGCAAATTTTCTAATTTGGGTCTAGAGCTAAAACAAATGTGTGGGAAACTCTGCATTACAGTGATTGGTGAATAGATATTTTGCATAAATATGTGTGGCTTAAATATGTAAAATGCATTGTATAGAAATGCAGTGTAAATGCAAATAAAGATAGGACCCAGGCTATGAGCAACAGTCACCACTCTCTCAGTGAGCAAACAAGTAACATAAGTATCTCTTCTGAATAGCGATGAGGCATGCACACTACACAAAAACAACGTAGGTCACCGACGGTTTGCCCGCTGGCCCTTGGAGGACATTCTCCTGCATGAACACGCACACACGGGCCTTGCCATTTATTTATGATAACCCTCATTCACACACATCATTTATATATAGTTTGTTACACATATACAATGCACTCTACATAATTACTCATAATTATCATCTCAAGCAAGTAGATATCCACTTGGCTTCCGATAGCCCTCACATCCTGTGCGCTAACCTACCTGAGCTGATCTACAGTGTTGTTAAATAGCAAAGCAAAATAGCATTCACGTGGCGTGTTATGATGCCTTTGCTGAACCTTTTTTCCACTGTTGACTGCGGCATTGACACTGAGGTGACACGAACATTGCAGGAATAATTTGTTAAATTGGTATTGTATCCCATGTGCCTGGGTGTATAATATTGAAGTCAGCTGCTTTAAGGAGGACCATGGGCCTTTCTGCTTCTACCTCATCAAAAACAATCGTAGCCATTGTGATGGCTGCAGACAAATGCACTGCTTATGTTGATTTCACTCTGTGAGGCTAATGGCCTCGAACCTGTTCCTAACTATCAGTTACCAAACTTATATGTAAGAATTCTGAATGTTTGGGACAAAGCCTGTTTTATTTTCAAATGTCCTGCTGTGACGCATGGTCGAGTTGAAATCAAATGAAGGCGCTCATAGATTGTAGGAGGTTGCCGTTCCCATCCTTCATCGTAATTAGCTCGCATCTCACAAGCCCTGCATGAGAGCTTACTTCTCCTCCCTCGCAATCGCCACCTCACCCAGGACCTCCACTGTCAGACCCTCTGAAGAGGGAACGAAGTCAAGCATGCACTGCACCATCCATCACTCACATGTGTCTGCACACATGCCCTCTTCAGGAAACACCCTTCAGACCAGAAGATTAGGGAGTGGATAGGAGCAGTGAAAGAATGATGGAGGAGGAAGGAGATGGGTTACCGATCCAGAAAGGGGAGCGAAAAGGGAGAGGGGGAACTTAAAAAAAAAAAAAAAAGTGAAGCGAAATTGATTTAGTGGAGATAGGAGAGATTGATTGAGACAGCCGATGATAAAACGGGAGATGCAAGTGAGTCTTTTTTTTCCCCAGTGGGAGAAGAGAATAAACATGAACTTGCCCATTAGGAGACTTGTTGATAGCTCCCAGTGGCCCTTTGGAAGCATTAGCATGTCTATTAAGCATTGACATCGTGGGCAAGTGAGTTAACACACGTTACACACTTGAGTTAAATTGAGCTGGATAGACTGTTAAACTTTAAATGAAAGATGAGCGTTGGGATTTTAAAATATAATCCTACCTGCAGCATGGCTGACTTTGTCCCAGTTATCATGTTTTCCTTAACGTGAACATCTTTTGTGTCGATTAAATGTACTGTAGGTAGAGTATGCAACCCAAAAAAATATATAGAATATTAAGAAATTAACATGCTCACCTTAAGTTTTGAAAATATGGCAAAATGGATTCATGTAAGAAGTCCACACAGCATGTCAAACACATTTGTAGAGTTTGTTACATCCATACTTAGTGTAATTTATTTTCTTCATTTAATCGTAGTAATTTATTTAGCTAATGTAATTTGAGTTTGCACTTTGATACTCGTGTTGCTGGAAAATTGGCAAGTCATGAAGATTATAAATATTTAGGAATTTGTATGCATTTCTTCCAAATTGTCTTAAGGCCGCAGAACGTAATCGACTCACTGATTGTCAAGCATTCTCTTGATTGTGCGCCATTGTGGATCTTTGAATCAATTGAAGCAAAATGGAGTGTGCTACCAGTCATGGCACTGTTGATACAGTATAGTCTCAACTAACTGGAACAACAAACATAACTTCAGCCATGTGAACTTGAGCTATATCCATGAAGACTTGTTTTGGTAACTCCCCTGATAAATAATAGAAGAATGCGCTGGGTTCCATTGTGGTGATCCATAACCATGCATCAACTATTGATAATTAAAACTCCGTGTACACAAGTGATGAAAACTGTGTTTCTATTCGGATATTACCAACGGTGTGACTTGTTTGCTTGTATTTGTGAAATAGTTTATTTGGAGGACAGCAAGTGGATTGGCAAATGTGAGGATACAAATGAATTGTTCGCCCTCCCTTTTGGCTTTGTTCTGGTCACACCTCTGTGATGGCATAAAGGTAACAAAGTGTTACATTCATTATCACCTCTGTGCCAAGAGGAGCGAGATGTTTGGGCAGCAGCCGTGGAACCGTGTTTTACTCAGTGTGTGATTTCCCACACACACCAATTTAGCATAGATAAAGCTTTCAAACCCATCACACCTCCCTTTAATCATCACCTTGATGGGAGGCTGAAGGCAGCCAGGCATTTAACTGCCAACCTACCTACCGCTCTTTGTAGCATATTTGCCTCATTAGCCTAATGTCATTTGACACTGAGTGATAGTGGGACTCGCTGAAAAGGTCCCCAAGATATGGGGTCTTTCTAATCTTTGCCTCTGCTTTGCAATCTGCCAGTGACGACGTGTGATGTATGTCACCTGTGGAGAAAACACCTTTTCTACCAACTAGACATTAAGCTTTTTACTCTGCAAATGTTAACATTTTTGCTTTGATTCAGCATAAATTTAATTAACCAGAAAGTACATTTGTAACAAGTAAAATAATAATTTTAAATAATAGCAATTAATACAAATGTGTTTGTATGTGCCCTGCGATTGGCTGGCGACCAGTTCAGGGTGTACCCCGCCTCCTGCCCGATGATAGCTGGGATAGGCTCCAGCACGCCCGCGACCCTAGTGAGGAGAAGCGGCTCAGAAAATGGATGGATGGATGGAGATACCTGATGTTCCTGATGTGCATGCCTTGGGCTCTTGGGGGCAGTGTGATGCACGCATGAAAATACATTAAGATAAAAACAGTCGAAGAAGAAAGTGACAAGCTTTATCAATACAACTCATTGTTAACATATTAGGAAGATTATATGCCCGTGAGTATTGTTATATTACCTTCTGTATCTGTTTGTGTATAAATATTCATTATTTGAAGATAAATCCCTTCTTTGATGTTTAATGCTAATGTTTGCTAGCCGGTCATTGGGGTTTTCCATTGAGTGCTAGCATTAAGCTGGTGTTGTTTATAAATCAAATTATATCTTGTATTTAAATATACAATGTGTGTATTTTTTTTGTGTTAAGTGTTTAGTTTTACCATAAACACCTACTGGGGTGTCAATAAACAACTTAAAGCACGCTCAGGGAGGGCAGAATAAAATGTGTCACACGCTCGGTACTCTAAGCAACAAAGGTGCATTCAGGGTGCTTTCAAAACGTAGAAACTTATATACACATACAGCACCGTTCGGCACATTAATCGTTTTTCTTCAATTCTAATGTTTTTATGATCGTGAGGAGCCAAATTCAAAATAACGATTAAATTGTAGTTAATTGCCCAGCCGTAATAGATATATAGATACAGATACATAGCTATATAGGATTAAGAATATATGCCTGTAAGAGTGTAATCTAATGTAATAGGAATCACACTGCAGGATAAAGGGATAAAAAATGCATTATGTAAGCGGCTTTGGTGTCACTTGTGATAATTTTCTCCCTCCGATTTACAACGTGAGGTTTATTGTACCAGACTGAGGCGTTGTACTTACATTATTGGTGTGAAAAGTGTGCAGTTAATATTAACAACTTTGTTTTACAGTTCTTTATTTTGCTGGAAAACCAGTAGCTCCCTCGACTCTTATTCCTTTTAGTTATTGAAAAATGGGATGCATTAAACTATGATTTTAACATGCTCTCCCGTACTTCTTAAATGTAGATTTGTATCACCATGATGTTGTGCGACAAAATGACATAATTGAAAGATAACAGCTGTGCTGTGATTGGGGCAAACGTGTAACGTGATGCCTATGAAAGGAGCAAGAGAATGTCTGCACCTCATGGAACATAGTAAAAGAAGTGTGTCTAATGCAGGGCCTCTATTAAAACGTGATTTTGCAGCCAAACAAAATGGAACAGAATCTGTTTGGAGAGCAGTGTACTGAGGGCTGTACCACTCATAAACCGAGTTTAGGTGTGAAAGCGCCTGAGTCCCATCTAAAACATGACTAAAACAGAGGCCCCGAAATCAGTACTGACATCAAATACATGCTGTGTCATGGACTCGGTCGTGTCAAAAGTTCTGGATTTAAACGCGTTCCATATCGCTCATGGTTCAGAACTTCAAAGAATGTATCGCATTTCTCCATAAGTCAAACATTGACAATAATCGCTGCTCGATACGTTTCGAGGATAGACATGAATGTGAAGGGGCATTTCAAATCTGGTAGAACAACAATCACAAAATGAACACAGTTGGTGGTTGCCATACTTCTAACCAAGGACATTGTTTTCCCTGCGGTCTGTCTGCCCATCAGCAAAATTAGACAACTAGTCAATACGTGACTACTAGGCTGTCTTTTTATGGACAAATGTGGATTGTAGTGAGGTCACTGGCCTTGGAGTGTCCTTTTTTTTTTTAGGTTTAGTTCAGAATTTGAAGGCTATCACTCAAACTTTACAGCCTTGTAAGTTGCCTCCCACTCAGAAAGGTGTAAATCTTATTCTTTCCACTCAATATAAGTTAAAGCTTGCTATCTGCAGCCATGAATCAGGCCCGAAGTGACTCTCACTGTTCAGCAGCGGGTAGCAGCGCTTATAGTGGTGGGAGTCCAGTCATTAAAGTCCTGCGTTGGAATCAGTGCTTTGTGGCAGCATACTGAGTTATGGAGATGAGCGTAACGACTGGGGAATGTTTTTCTGTCTGTCTGAGACACCCCTCTACCTTCACCTCCAACCCCTCCCCTCGCTGCTCACCCGCTGCCGCCGTCTTCCTCTCATCTGGATGTTAACGCATTCTCAGGCCTCATACAGCAGACATTTTGAAACACTCAAAAACAACAGCCACATCGGGGGTTAACACTAGTTACGACTGAGGTGTCACACACTCCTGCGGTTTGTGTCAACATAGTGTGCGTGTGTGTCTGCCCGCCTGCCTCATAACAGTATCTTCGTGGTCTTGCGAATCTCTCAAAATATGAGAATGGAAGACTTTAGAAGACACTGTCTGTGATTAAATATTAGCTGAGGAGATATGTTGAGGAGATCAAAGTGTAACTAAAAAAAAATAGGGGTTACCTAATTTTCTGTGTTAAAGGTTGAGTCTGGACATGTGCAGTTACATCACAACCAATGAGATAATAGCATGTATGATTATAAAGCTTCTCCAGTCTTCATTCACATATCACATATAAGCAGATGAAGGGAAGGTAGTAGTGTAATGACAATTTGCACGCAATTGGAGAACTGATCATTTTGTAAAATTATATTAATTGAAAGACACGAACATACTGTATGTGCAGGTGAGGTTTTTCCAACAATCAGTCAAGCCTGATGCAAATTAGTATTTCCAGTCATTTTTGCAGGCATCTTCACTGCTAGTGAATGTCATTCTAAACCCTAAAAAGGAAATCATTCAACTTCAACTTGAGTTTTACATTAAACTTAGTTTTAGCACATCTTATTAAAATTTGAGATCATTTGAGCACAAATTGGCTGTCATCAAACGACGAAATTGTCAATTTTGTTTTGGGAGCACCCTATATTTGGGGATGCCTCAATGCCCTGTGTAAAGTATTCCTGTCTTTCTCCAGAAATGTTTTGTTTTCATTTTCCCTCACGTCAGGCCTCATTAGGTGCTCTCAGCATCATTCACATGATTGTATGGTGGTACATGTAAAAAGTATGTAAAAGCCAAACCACTTGTGAAGAATGCATCCATATGTATGTAATGTCATCTGGCTTTTTTTTTCAGTGTACACGCAATGGGAACCCACAAAACGTCATTCACTTAACACTACCTTACCCTTTATACCGCAATCTTCGGGAAATGATGTACACTTCTTAATAAGCAGAGACGTGCCACTTAATCTGCAGTTAGGTCCATTTTGGGGCGCACGCACACAATCACTATTGTAAGGTGATGGTGTAATGTGATATGTTATGTGATTTATCATAAAAGCCTTCAAGGGTGAGCTCTACTGTGGCATAGTTACTAAATAAACATTTGTTGTACAGGGCCTCCTTTTCCTGCAGGACATTTTCTCTTTCCTCAAATTAAATCTATTTTATTCTCTCTTTCACCATCTCAGCCCCCCCGAACCCCCCTCCCACCCACAAACACACAGAAACCCATGAACACACAAAACACACATTTCTCCCCTGTGCCCACAGAGTAAACGTGGAACCGTGTGAGCCTTCAGGAGGACTTTGAAATGAGACATGGCTGGGACATCAGAGGATTCTGCCATTCTCAATGAAGCCGGCTTGATTTATAAGAGAGACAGGACTGGGGGGGTTGTTTCTAGAAGCACACAAGGCTGTGAGGTCTTCCATTAGTACCCTGACCTCTGTTTCATGCGACCAACCACCGTATGAGAGGAGAAGAATGGAGGGATGGATGATGAACATAGGGGGGAACCTTTCCCTTTTTTTTGACCGTAGAAAGTCTGCTCTTTGCATTTTCAAGTCAGGCAGTAGAAATGAGAAACCCAAGCTCGATCATTTGTCAGCAGTCTGGGGTGTCCTGATCCCTCTCTCAGGCCTGCCTGCCCCTTCTCCCGTTCTCGTTTACGGTCCTCCTTACAGTTTTACCATCTGTAATCCAATTAGTTGGCTCTTAATCACGTGTTAAAGTGCAGCACCTTGCTGGTGTTTACTGTCTGTTTGCAATGCTGTAAAAAGGTGTGAGGTGTCTCATAAAGATTTGCCCACAAAGGATTAAATCCCCCCTCCCACTAGCAGCATCAGTAACTAAGAATGTGGTTATAGACTCGCTAGAGTGCTTCTACAGAGCTTCTGTTGCGTCGATGTATTTTTTCTTTATTTTGAGTGGAGGACAGATTGAGTATTCTACTTGCTATGTCATGTTTAACTAATCTCTTTGTTTTTGATACCTTCAAGGCCTCTCCTGCTGCTGTTAATGTAGCCAAACTATTTATTAGAAAATCCCTTGGTCGAAAGTAGTAGAGTTGTACACCACTGCAAACAACAAACACAGTCATAAACATATTGTTAAATGAATATCTCTTTGACAGTTTTACATCTTTTGCCTCGGATGTCATTACGTATTTCTGTGGCATCTGTAGAGTTCTTGCGTTTTATTCTGAAGATAAGACCTAACCCTGCCCGTGTCAGTGAGCTTGCTCATCACATCAGCCTCTCCGTGTTTTCAGGGAATCCATTATATTGCTTTGCTCCTGCTGAGATTTCTCCCTCTTGTTTATTACCCTTTCCTGAAACCCCTGCTTCCTTTAAATCAGCATGGCAACAGAACTACCCTAACATTCAAAGGGGGACATATGATTTTAGTATGCATTACATTCCAATTTTGCTCATCCCAGTCCGTCTTTGTCTAGTTAGCACAGCCCCTGCACGTATTTGTCAGAAAGCATAGTCAGAGGAGTTATACCTGGCAACGCCTTCCTCTTGATTTAAGCATAATGGAATTTATTGTTTTCAGTAAACATGGTTGATATATAATCTGTGTCTGCAGCGCACAGTGCCAGTTGCTATAGGAACACGCAAGGGTTTTCATAACATTTCAGGCGCTCCTTTAAGCGCAGTGGGTCTCAACCGACCCCTGTCACACAGTAAGCAGCCCTACGAAACATTTCACATTGTTCCAAATACAAGATGCAGCATACATTGAGCCCACAGAATAATGAGAAACAGCCTCGGGTCTGGTGGCAATTCGTAGGAAATGATAAAACACGACAATAGGTTTTACTGGCGTGTCCCTTGTGTGTATGAGGCGATTAAACGTCAACACAGAAAGGAGGGAGCTACAGGAAGAGATGTGAGGAACAGAGTGTTAAACCGCTGACTGGCTGTGTGTCCTCTCTTGTTACCGGATGTCCTTGTCTAGCAGACATCCACTCTCGCTGTTGTCCCCGACGAGAAATACAGCGTTTCTGATGGGGACTTTGGGGATTATTGCATGCAGATGGCAGTAAAATATCTCGCTCCTCTCACCTTACCCTTTATCTCAACCTTCCATAGACAGAATTCCCAAGTTACTCTTCTTCCACACCTGTAAGACTCCCACTGAAATCTTGTCACCCATTTGTGTCAGTCTGAAGAGTGCCTTAGGACAAATGTTGTATTGTAGGCTTAAATCCCTTGAAGAGTTCCAAGACCTCCGCTCAACAAATATAATCACCAAATTTGACACTCTGACCCAGTAGCTACTGTATCCCAAGACTTGGTTCAGCCTATTCTAAGTTGGATTTTGACCCAGTTGCAAATTACAATAATCAGATTCTATTTTAGAGGAAGGACTGATACAATTTGACACCATGACAGATATTCATTATATTGATACAGCTGGCGACTGTCTTTCTTGATGTTTCATACAAAGTGTGTGTGTGGGACGGGGGAGCGTGGGGGGGTCATTGATGGTACGACAACGTAATAACAGTGGGAACCTTTTTTTTTTCTTTCACACGCAAAGATGCCAGTTTTTGCTGATACGCAAAATCAACCAAAAATACTGCAATATGCTTGTTGGCCAAAGAAACACTACACACATAAGACCGCCTGCTTGTCCTCCTGGGTCTTTTAAATACCTTTCATCATCTTACATTTTTGTTTATAATTTGACCTCTACTGTAAGTAGTACAACATGGCCCGACGCAGTAGCGGTGGTGTTATAAATATACAGTACATTTGCTGGAGAAGTGTTATATGAGTAAATGTTCCTGCACTTCAGTGTTCCGCCATTATTATTTTTGCCAGTGACATACTCGCATGTACCTAGACTGAATACTTTTTACAGATGACAGGTTTTAGCGTTCTAATGTAGCTAAAATGTACTGTAGGTGTGAGCTTCAAAAACTCACACTTGGAGACCTGTTTGCAAGCGTTAGCATTGTCAGCCCCCAAAACCTTGTTGTCATGTAAACAAACGGCCAAAACAGCACTATTTCCAAATGTGTAACACTGGCCAAAGAGCGAGAGTCGAGGCAAAGACGAACTTGACAATAGAGAAGCAGGACGCCCTTGGGGACCGATCAGTATCGCTCTGCTGATAAAAGAATGTTTCTGAAGGCCAGCCGTTCTTCCCACAGCTTTGTTTGTCCCCAAGGGCGATTTGAGTCTTAATAGTGCAGGATTATACACAGACGCCGCTCCCTGTGGCATAGATAACGCATCCATCTCTGCAGGTGGATGTGATGTGATGTCACACTAATTTGGGAGTCACCGAGGAAACCTAATAAAAAGAGAGTGCAAGTCATAAAGCTGAATCCAGAATCTCCCACGATAGTTGAAATATTTTTGTGCACACTTCCCATCCTCTCAAAACACCTTACATCAGTATTTCCCAACCTTTATTGAGCCAAGCACACACAGCACACCACCAAAGAACAGTGACGGTTCGAGACCAATTTCACTGCACATACACAACATTTCAGCGACACTGTAGGCCACTGTAAATAGCATGTATTATAATAGGCTACTGTTACAGGGTTGCTTGGTTTTGTGTTGTGGTAAGGTTGGTTAATGTTGGCATGACGCATGCTATCAACTCAAGCTGGCATTAACACCTGGTCTGACATCAGATGTCTACATACAATCATAATTCACGAAGTTTGCTAACAACAATTGTTGACCAGATGTATTTCCTTTAGAGTTCGTAGTAATTGTTTCTTGGTCCTTCTTCCCGGGTGGATGGTAACTTTGTGCTGGGGTTGACAACAAAACGCACTCAAGGATCTCACTCGAATATTGAACTGTGACACACATTAGTTCCGCCTTTTGTGTTGATGCAATATCACAAATGAAATACTTACAGTACGTACTGTAGCATCAGAGGAAGTGGATACAGATTTCCCGGCATGTTGTACATGTGGTGATTAATTTAGACGTTTTTGTTTGCCCGTTGTACTCGTTCTCTGTGAGTTTGACTCACCGATTTGTTTTCATTTTTGTTGTGTTGTTGTTGTACTGTACTGTTAAGTCTAGGTTGTGCTCTGTCTAATGACTCCTTGCTCGTTTTCATAGTGCAACAAGTGTGTAGTTGGTGTGCATAAGCTGCTGATGCTTCTGTCTTACTACAGTACTGCATATTAACTGTATGGGGGTGGAGGGGCTACAGTAAGGTGTCCAGGCACAGTGTTAGGGGGGCACTGGCCCCCTAGAACAGCCACTGCCAAACAATAATATAACAAATATGAATACTGAAATAATGATCATCTCCTCACAACTTTACTTACTCAGTGTAAAGTCTGGGCCTTTTTAATTGTACACCAGGCGAATACACAGGTTTATTGTACCATCTGTCATTTAATGGAAGAATATTTACAGGTACTTGTTCATATGTCACTCGAAGGGATAGATGAGATACTTTTGTAGTTAATCAATAATAATTTTCTGACATATTAAGTGAAATTTGATAATTTCCTGCGACACCCCAGATGAAGTCTCATGGCGCACTCGTGTACCAAGTTTTGTACCAAGTCATCCGGGTTGGGAGTGATCATGCTTCTGTTTGTGAGACAATTTGGCTTAGAAATTGTTGGTGACAATGTCCCTTGGGGACAAACAAAGCTGTGGAAAGAACGGCTCGCCTTGACTGGCCTCAAGGCAGTTTCCGCAGCCCGCCACAAATTCATTCTTCCGGCTCATTTCATGTTTTATTAGACACTGATTCATCAGCTATCACGGGATTAGTTTGCAATATTGAAAGTGGATTGCCTGACTCGCTGTGGGTGTCAGATCCCTTTTGCCTAAGTAGTGCTTTCTTTACAAAAATAATTGTGTCCCTTGTTGTGTTAAACATGTCATTGATAGGTCTTTCCAATGAATTCAAGTTATCCTCAACTAAAAAAGCCTCATAGTTGGTTGGTTTGTGAAGGACTTTCTTCCCACAAGAATTTTGCAGAAAGAAATGGAGTGAACTGGAATCAGAAAATAGACACATATTTGTTGTTCCTTTAAAAAGCTTTTTCTTTTTAATTAATATATTAAAGTAAAATAATATGGCCTAACTCCAACTGCATTTAAGTTATAGATTAAACAGCAATTTGTTTGTATTTCCTTTAATATTCTGATGAGAACAAATTGAAGTAAGTATATTTGCACTGTGTGTAATGTTACTATTGATCTTTTTACATTAAGGTATTGTGTGTGCTTTGTTCTATGTGTATTAAACAATTACATTTGAGCAGTAGTTTTCGTTTCGCATATTTGGGAATGGTTAATGGTATTACATTTTTGACAGCGGAAAATACTTTTTATTTCGCCTAATCAACCTAGTGTTTTTATTAGAATTTTTCAACCACCAAGAGGCATACCATTGCTACGCTCTTATCATGAAGGCTGTCTTGGGATGTATCTGTGTATCATCTCGGATGCTATGCTGACAAGGCTTGAGTGTGGTATGTGCTTCTGCCCTCGGCCTTCGCCCATATGTTCTGAATTACGCCCTAGGAGGTGCCATGCTCAGCAGCTCAATGATGGGAGGGGATAAAGCAGGCCTCTCCGGTCCAAATGACGCATGACACGGCGTTTCGCCCCAGGCTCTTATTTATGGCTTCCCATGTCAGCGAAGGCTCGCTCCCCTGGGGAGCCTCGAGGACCCACTGGCTAAGCTCGGTCGGCCGGCGAGCAGGCCAGAAGCTTTCACGGAATTACACACGCCATCCCCTTTGGGATTTCTCCTCACCGTAATGTGGCAGTGTCCACACATAACTGCGATGTATGCCGGAATCAAATACATTTCCTCATTGAGAAGTTTGTTCAGCTGTTCAAAAGCCGCGGGTAATTCGCGGAGGCAAAAAAAGTGAGGCGGCACATGTGAAGGGCTTCAGAGGAATTAACGTCATGTCAGGCTGTGGCACACACTGCCTCTTTTATCAATCCCTCTGATGTGGCAGAGGATGTGAAATCTGGAGAGAGAGTGAGGAAGCAATTTTGTGAGAAGTTCTGAATACATTTTCTCTGTAGTTACTCAAGAGTCCATGTACATATCACACCATATTAACAAATAGATGCGTACTCTGGCAGCACTTATGCACACACAGGTGTTCTCCATGAGCTGTCATGGACGTTTTCTGTGATCCCGGTCCAGGGTCTAAATGTGGGCTGAGGCAAAGCAAAGGAATTTGGAGGAAATTAAAGCCAATGGATGAGAAGAAACTCAAGACATTTATGACAAAAGGAAAGCTCACTAAAGCCATGATAAAGAAATAATGAGCATGATCATGTGATGACTCGGATCCCTCCTCCCAGGTATCAATTTCTTTGCCGTTGTGGGAGGGAAGAGCACTGTCATGGTTTTATGTGGCCTTTTAGAAACTGTACAATATATCCAGCTTTAGAATTATCTGACAAAAAGCCACTCATTTTCCAACTTTCCAGCTCCTGTCTTCTGCCTGTAAAGCGCCCTGTTTGAAATCCACTCTGGTCATTGTTTAGTCTAGCGGACGTCCCTTAGATCATCCTCATCAGAAGACTTCCTAGATGCTTTTCATGTTGAAGGGTCCTCCCACAAGGCTCTGGAATCACAACTGTCTGGAACAGTCTCAGAAGATTAGAAGAGTATGAAGATTGATTTTTAAATTGAGTGACAAAAGACAACAATTTGTCTTATGTAAATGAATCAAGTTCACTTTCTAGCATTAATAATGACAAAATGCTCACTCATCAGTACATAAGACCTCACTGCTGAGGCCCACTTCCTTTGTTTGACTGATATATACATGCTCATATTTAACTATATAGTTCAATAGTTATACTACTTGAATGCACCTGAGATGTTTTCCCTTCATTGATTATGGGGAATGTGAGGTTATTCGAAGTAACGACTGTTAGAAAACTGTAGTTGTTTTGCTCACATTCAGCCTTCAACTGCTGCAACCAACGCGAGTGATGTCATACCCACTGTGATTGCAAGATTACAATTTCAGCATCCCGGCGCCCTCAAACTGGTTGATCTACTAACGATTTCACACAACTTGTAGACTGTGCAACAAAAGGGAATGAAACTGTCAACCTCCTGTATGGGAATGTGGAGATTCGGACAACAAATTGATACACCTTGAGACAAGCAACAAGCTGCTCGTTGGAACAGCAGGTGGCCAACTTGAGGACTTAATTACTGACAAAAGTAGTATTGTATTTATTTTTGTTTAGTTTTATTTATTATTGTTATTAGTCTTATTATCTTTTTATAATGTTTTACGTATTTTCAATTTCTATGACTATATAGCGGTTTGTTATTTAAAACTGGATTGTGATTCACAAGATGAGAGCCTGCCAGTGGCAATCTTGGCCTGGCTCAAAAGTCTGTCAGGTTTGATGAGAGCAAATTCTTGTGGATCTGAAGGTTTTTAGTAAAGATAGAAATATAGAACCATTATCTAAGACTAGGTCAATGGCTTTAACCTCAAGCTGGTGTCTGCAACTAGATAAAAGCGAAGGCAGCACATCCGCTAAGACAAGGGAACTCCAGACAAGAATAATATCCCCCTTGCCCTGAACATTCAAAATAGGACAGAAGGAGATAAATTTGCACCAATCAGTGCAGTTCAGTTTGAGACGTTTTTTTTTTTTTTTTTTTTCATTTTGCTCCATTTCTCGATCCCATTTTTTTCCAGGACCCAGTGAATTGGAAAACAATTAATGTAATAGTGTGGTGCTGAACATGACTGTTTATTGGTAAGTCAGCAGTGAATAATCTCTTTACGTTTTGACAGAGGGAAATTGAGAATGTAATTTGAATAAAATTACAAGTGACATCTGGGGCGGAAATTAATAGAAAAGAGAATGCGATGGAGACATGACTCAATAGCTATTTGTTTTGTTTATAAATAATGTAAGGTCATCACACGACTGTACTGTGTCCTGTTTGTCTTTATTGAATTCAATGGCTATTTAAGCCTATCACTATCCGACCTTAAATGTTTGTGGTGGAAACACACACAAGATCACGGCTAGATCACGTTTCCATTCCCAATGTACCTTGGCCAACCAAATTGATGTACTTCTTTTTGGAAATGTTGCTTCTGATGGCCAGAGTGGCTTGGGATGGATATGAAAGAATTCAACATTCTCTTTATTCTCAAAAGTATTTATCTCTTGTGTCCCTATCCTGTCTTCCTTGTGTTCCTCTTCCCATCTCCTCAGCCAGCCTAACGGGGCCTGTCCTGTATGCTTCACTAGAACCCAGCAGTCCTGCAGTGAGAACTGACACAGGAGTCCGATTTGTCTGGGTCAATGTGATCTAACAATCCATTAGATCCATCAGGCCGATGCATCGGACTCCTGGGAGACTGGGCTTTTGTTTGGCTAAGCCGTTGATGGAATCAAAGCCTCTGTTGGGGAAACCATTAACAGAGCAGCAGGCCCAGAAAAATGAGCCGCTCTTGTCACTCCGCATCAGGAACTCGGCTACGGTTGCAGATCGTCCTCAGACGGTGGCGGCCCATTTGACTGCTGCTTGTCTAAGCCTTTGAACTAAGAGCAGCTAAATAGATGGATGAATGAGCCAGTGTGTGAGGTGGGCACGGGGTGAGTGCCGGTTTGTTATCTGAAGTTGGGGTGTGGAAGGAGACTAGGTGAAGAGGGACTAATGAGGCTGACTTCAGTACTTTAAAGGTCTTGTGCTGGTGGGCAAGTTGACATAACGACATCCAACTGAGTCAGCTAGTATTCTTGTTTCAAGGTTTTTCACAAATGTCATAGATCATAGAAAAGTATAACTGACAATGGGGCATTTTATCAATCGAAGGATGTCAACTACAAGGTTCAGAAACGAGACTGAAAGAGAAAAAAAATGTTTGGTGTTTGTTTCACATAAATATAAATATACCTTTCTTGCAAAAATGGCCAAATGCCATCCATTTCGTATAGCAATTATCCCGGCTGGTGTCACAGGTGAGCTAAAGCCTAAATAAGATAAAAAACAATTAGGCCTCCAAATTACTGGAAGGAAGCTGGAGTACGAAGAAAATCCATGCAAGCATGGCGAAACATCACACAGCACGAAGGTGAAATTCTAAACTGGAATCGCTGCTGCATGCTCTACATTGCCGCCGCCATCTTGAAGTTGTGTAAAGAAAAAAAAAAAAAAAAAGAACTTCAGTCAATGTAAGCATAAACTTCATGACCAAAATTCTTATTGTTTCGCTGATTATCAGAGTAAAATGCTAGAAGCTACTTATTTGATCATCAAGCATGCATGCGATTTTTTAGTAAAGGTCTTTTTAATCATGTTTGTTGTTTTCATTTGTGTCTCGTCATTTATAAATGTATAGTATTGGTTGATGTTTTGACAATACATGCGTTTATAGGTACCAGGGATAACCCAGATTTCTCACTTTGGTCTTCAGTTGAAAAATCCCACTCCAAGCCGTACTTTTTAATCCACTTAATACCATGCCAGGGATATGGAACATCTGCACTGTGCATATCACAGCCTCAGACTAAACATACTGTGTTTGTGTTGATGCGTTAGTTCAATGGCTGCTTCTGACGATGGCCAACGTATCTCATTAGAACAATAATGCGATCATTGGCTTCCATTCCCACAGATAGGCCCAGTATTTGTCGTGGCCTTTATGGAGCTTCTGGGCCATAGACTGACTGCTTTGGCCCTTATGCCTGCCTGTCGTATATCAGCAGCTCTGCCACCGTCAAGCCTCTGATTTATGGTTGTTTATCTCCACACACCCCCACCCACCCCCAAAACAGATGGGCTTCAGCTATTTACCCAAGGAGAAAAAGGCCCCAAGCCGGATTTAATAAATACAACAAATAACAAGGTTGTTTTGATTGTAATTTATTACTCACTTGATAGTTAATTGGTATATCTTCTGGTGTGATGCTGATTGAATATCACAAGCAGCCACAGCCATCTAGTACATCTGGACCCTCCTGTTCATTATTATTGATAGGATACCCAAGAATCTAAAAATTGTGTAGCTATCCTTTTGATTAGAAAAACTAAATGTTCTGATAGGGAATTACATTGGTTTGATTTTCATAAAAATGAATATATCCCAATAGTACAATTTCTCAAACCTGTCTTGCTATGTTGTTACAGATCTTGCAAGCGTCGCAGATTTTGTTTCGTCACTTTGATGGATAAAAGCCAGATTTTGACCTTTGCTTCCTTCAGTCATTAATTATGTTTCCTGCTTTAGATTTCTCCAAATCTGAAGTTAAACACTTTTTTTGTAGTTTTTTTTTTTTACAAATGATATTTGGTGTTATCCTCCCTACTCGAAGCACATTCCGTGGAGCCACATTGGTGCACCATGTTCTGTATGTGGGATTTGGATATCCCATAGTATATTTATCTTTCTATATAGATGTACAGAGGTTTGTGTTATGTTGCAGTGCATGTGGAGAAAATGTTTTTTCAGGACCCTACATTAAGATGATAACTACTGTGGGTGGCCGGTATGGTTGACTAGGGTTCACTTGTTCACTCATCTGTTGAGCAACGCCACCAATGTCTTATTTCTATTCTGATCTAAGAGCAACGAGTATAAATGATCCAAGCTGTGTCATTATTACTACTACTTTTTTTTTTTTTTGTAGACGGAAATAGTCGTCAATGTCATCAACAGAAAACATGAAAGGTGTGTAGGTTATGCAAGTACGAGGAGGACAGATGTTAAATGTGCTCCACAGTGCTCAGATCCCGTGGTGTCGGCTCAACTGGGAGATAAACTCTCTCACTGCAGCGCCTCAGCCCACACTCGGAGTTGGGAACTGGGAAAATGCAAGCTCATCTGGACCTGTTCATTGGAATAGAGAAAGGATGTGTGTCATGACAAAAGCTGGACAACATCAGATGGGGCCATTTATCTTGGCACACTGAACGAGCCTGTTTCTAGAAGTGGCCCTCAAGTGGTTTCAATTTGTGGTTCAACTCAGTGGCTGGTCCATAAAGAGTGCTGTCAATCCACGAGTAGAGGAATTCATTTGAATACGACACAAGTTTTAATCCACATCTTATTTACACTTAACTAAAACGCCTATGAACTTTTTTTTTTTTTTTTGCTTGCGCTAAACTTAGGTTTGCCTTGAAAAGTTAGTTTGCGAAGACACTGTCAATAAACACTATAGATGAAACTCTTTTTAATATGCTTCTTTGGCGTATAGGTTAAGGACTTAAAACTAAATACTGGAGGTGATAGTGGTGCAGTAGCATTACAAGCCCAAATGCTGATGCAAAGCTCTGTGTTGCACTATTACTGCTTTGACTGTGATGTCCTCGTTCAAGCCCAAACAGAATACCTAACACACTCATAACCTTTGCATTCAAAACCATTCCCAAACTCTAGCATTTTAAGACCCATTATGAAATGTTTGCCTTTTAAGGCTCCAAAACTACAGTGTAATGAAAATAAATTGACAAAACATTGTATTTTTATCCATTTTCAACAGTATAAATGGTCTGTTATTGAGTTGGTTCCCACAAAAGTATTGTGTTGTAAATCACGATAGCATCACTCCAGCAGCACTTGGCACAGGTGTTAGAGGTTAAGTCGGTAGTGTCATGGAAGTTTCTGACAAGAGCCTGATACAAGAAATCAATTATATCGGCTGCATAGTGAGACTTCATGGAAACGCAGATAAGATTGCTGGCTGCACGCAACAAGACATGAATCAAGTAATGAACCATTTAGGTTCATAGTTGATATAGTTTAAGTTGGGGATGTTATTTGACACAATAAGCAAAACAAATTTGAAATTCAATTCAAAAGTATTTTGTTTTTGACAAAAAGACATGAACAGCAATCAATCAAAAATATTTTTCATGAGCTGCAGGCGACTGCATACGCAAACGGCTTAGTGCCCTTTTTAATAAAGTGGATTTAGGGATACGATTCAACCTGCATTTTGAGCTGACAATATTCAAAAGACTCAAAACTCCTAAATTCAAGTTGGCTATATTCAAGCTTTTAAATGACTTTTTTTTTTTTTTTTTTTTTTAATCAACTGAAGAGTTTATCTCCAGGTTACAGGAATTCCTACTTGAGGTTCCAGACAGCCGCTTGCTGCTATGCGAGGGCTAAAGTGAGGGATACGTAGATTTCAGGGTTAGGTTTTCCTTTCATTACAGGAATGACTGGACACAGACTCTGGTCGTGGTTTTCTCCATGGATCCGGCTTCTTTGTTTAGCTGCAGCGTGCCCACACAATCATCATTTAGGATGCGGCAGCGGTAAAATCAAACAGAGGCGGAATCACGCAAGCGCAGTTGACTTGCATTCCGGGTCAGCGTCTCCCTCTCTGACCTAACAGTCGAAAGGTCGCTAGATTTGTCGCTTGTCACGTTTTTGTGTGTACCCCCGCTATGTCAGGGGTCATCTTTCATGCCCCTGCTATATTGCAGATTTTTTTAAGCAATAGTTTATTTTCATGGCTTTTACAGTAAACAGGCAATTCCACATTTAGAGTTGCGTGACTTCGGTCTAGCGCTATGTTGTGCCGGAACATGCTGAGAAGCACTGAGCGCTACTGGATGGAGGAGCAAGAAGGAGAGGTAGAGACGAGCCCCTATTAAGCTCCAGTGATAAAAAGAGCCACTCTATACTGTATGGTTAGGTTTTACATGTGTTTAAATATACAATGTTTAATTCTCTTGAATGTGTTGCTGGGCTGTGTGTGTTAAAGTAGCACGATTTCTAAATTACAATAGCAGCAACGCTAATTTCCGTTAGGGTCGTCAATGGTCTTTCGCTTTAACATACAGTATGTTGGCATTAAACTACTGGACCTCTGTAGTTATATGGTTTAATTGAACATTTTGTTGTTGAAATGGAGAGTGTTTAATTTTATTTAGTTTTATGTGTCACTTTTACAGTAAAGGTAAATGTGAGTGACAAACAGCTTGAAGCAAGCACGCTTTGGCTCTTATTTGGAGAATGGCAAGAACGAGCCTTGCTGATAGTCTTCCATTTTTTTGACACCGAGAGTGTGCACAGGCATGGAGGAATACTTTTAAAAAAGCGACTTTTTATACGTGTGTTTTCTTTATTAACTTTAAATGTGCTTAAAACCACTGGGAGGGGTTAATTTATAAAGAATAAAATGAAATTCTCTCTGTATGGTGTTTTTTCACCTATCGCAGGTGGATTAAGAATTTTACTTTGTTAAATGTGTCCAGAGCGGCAACCAAATCTTACAATTGACAGGTTTTTGTTTTTTTTGCTGCTGCCGTTTATCTGGATGTGACATTCAGGCATACAGATGTCACTCAGTCATATTGACTTGGCAGCAAGGACATAAAGTGGAAATGTTAAGCCAATAACGCTAGACAAACAGTGAGAACAGAGGAGCCAAAGACAACAGAGAGTGAAGGGAAAGTATCCTGCTGGCATTGTCTTTCCCAGAGTTAAGTGTTATTTGAAAAGCAGCTGAAGGGTGACACTCACTCCCCTCCTACTCAATCGTGCTTTTCCTCCCTGCGTATTCATTCACTCGACCATCTGTTCTTCCCGCTCTTCTCAGGCTGCTCTAAGTGCCTTGAAACAGCTGTCGGAGAAGGGACTGGACCCCGTGGACGGCCCTGTCAAGGTACGCCACATCATCACGCCCCACTCGCCCGGTGTCTGAGCTTCCACCAATCAAGAGCTGCTCTAGTGATGTGTCAGTTCACTTCACACCCACATTCCGTCATCATTCTTTCATAAGAAAAAGACCCGTCGGTGTGACCGGGTCATTTTCATATAATTTGATCACTAATGGTAAAGACACTTGTTAAAAAATATATATGTCTAATTGAGCCATTTTTTTTTACGCCGCCTTCGACCCTAGTGAGAATAGGCGTTTCGGAATATGGATTGATGGATGGTTTTATAATGGTAAATGTCTCCCATGCTGAAACAGCCACACTTGAAATCCTATTTTCAACAAGTTCTTATTTAAAATTTGGGGCATTCATCGTAAAGGAGATCCTTATTGACAGAGCAAATACTATACTACTTTTATAACGGTGAAGACAAAAGACAAAAAGCTTCGTAACAAAACGTGTGAGTTGCACAATTTGCATGTGTTACCCTTCAAATTCTGCTAATACAAGTGCATAAATGATCCTAACTGTGGTCACTTTCACAAATTCATTCATATCTCAGAAATAGGTATATTTAGCAATAGGACAAAAATCCTATATAGCCCAAAATTTAATTAGCATCTTCAGCAAACATGTTGCAAGTCATGATTCATTTCTGGCACCTAACAGTAAAGACATTTTGGCATTAAAAGTTTGAAAAATATTACTTTATAGTATTTGTTTTCTTTGAAACAATTGGCTTTTTAACAACTTACAATAATAAGTGCCAATAAATCAAATGCTCAGTAAAATGTACTTGATTTTCAAACGCAAATTCAGTGGGCCATGTTATTGATAAAATTCCATAAAAATGACCCATACACTTGGAGAATTGCTACAGTACGTCTGTGCTTTGCTCAAGGGCACCTCCAAGTCCACAGGAACGGGAGCTTTCTTCCGTCATTCTCAAATCACTCCATGATGAGCACGCAAGGAAAGGAGAGAGGAAGAGGAAATCCCTCTCCATCATTTCTGGAATATTTTCCTAGTAGGTGTGCCCTGGGAAAAAAAAAAGAAAAGCTTGGGCAGGGCTGTTTTCTTGCAGCTCCTATCTAGGAACAGAAGACAGAAACAAAGAGAAAGCGAGGAAAGACAACTTCATTTACGTCACCATCGCGGTAGAAAAGAAATATGGCGGCATTTACTCATCAGTCACTCATTTCTCAAAGTCATTTACTTGACCCGGTCCACATTCACTGGGCTCGCAAAACCGCAACTATCAGAAACAAGATGGAGTGGAACCTCTGAGGTCAAAAGCAATCATCAGCAATAAAAATTTCCCACACGCCAAGTTGAAATTATAAACGGCAACACCCAAAGTTTTTCACACGCGCAAGACCCCACGAAATTTACTTAGAATGTCAAAGACAATAGGGATATATTTATGAGTGGTGGGAATAATAATAATAATAACAATAATACATTTGTCTAATAATTTGGAGATAAATACAAATCTTTTTACAGAATAGACAGTGTTTTTCGATTCAAATGGTCAATGAATAGACATGAAAATAAACAACAACATTTGATCAAAGACATTCCATCAGGTGCAATTATAGGAATATATATACAGTACAGGAATATGATTTATGCATTTTGAGCGGACAATATTTACTCTCCTAAGTCCAAGTAGGCTATATTAAAGCGAGACAGCCGCGCATGCAGTCTGTAGTCCCGTCCACACCTCTCTGCTCATGCGCACGCTACCTCTCTGCTAAACACTGATAAGTGATTTTTGAGGAAAGGTGTGCATGCACAGTGAGATCACTGCGCATGCACTCTCTTGATTTAAACTTTTAAAGGGCTTTTTTTTTTTTCCCACCAAAAAATGTGCGACTAGTGTTTGTTTTTTTGTTTTTTTTTTTAAGGTCCAATTCCATCAAAATCCAAATTATTCTATTGTTTTATGCATAACATTTGTCAAAAAGTGTCTGTGACATGGTTTAAGTGTGAAAATTATGCAGTTGGTTAATTGAATGCAAAAGGCAATAAACGGCATAAGTCTTGCAAAATGACCGGATCAGATTTTTGTGTATTTTTTCTGTAGAGAGTTACTAAATATTCAAGTACCTGCCCACTTAGTGGTTGCTACACGCCCACTCATCTCCGCAAATAATAGCTGAGCGACAACACGGCTGCGTCATGTGCAAAGCTTTGTATCACCGACCAACCTTAAGAGAAGTTGAGGAAGAAATGGCATCACTTTATTTTTTGGGAAAATTTTTAGCCATTTCAGAAAGAGAATTATGTTGTGTTCAGGCCCATTTCGTGGAGGATGACTAAACATAAGCGTTCACACACTGCCGGAATTGCATTTCCCGGTTTTGAGCGAGCGACCGACCAGCCGGGCAGCTGCAACCAAGCCATTCAAATACAGTATATAAAGTGTACGTGTTATGCTTTACACCAGTACTTAACTATATTTAACATTTAAAATGTAACTGGGGGTGAAATAGCGAAGCTTACGGTTGCACAAAATGTGCACGCGCGATGAACGTCGTGCGCTGGCTACCCTCAGGACCACCCTCTCAAAATATCCTCCTCTCTTTAATTTTCACACACCTCCCCTCTATGCGGTTTTTATTCGCCAACTGTCATTTCAGCTCAAGTTCCCCGTTAGTGGACGAACAATTCAGCGCTTGGTAAATTCTGCTTCACAATGATCCTAAGACCCCACATCGAAGGACCCACAAGCAACATCGCAACAAACACTTGGCCGCTGAGCTATCACCAACGGCCAATCAGAGCTAAGCTGTTTTCCATATTTAAATTGAAGACCTCAAAGATCCAATCAGAGCAAAGCATATTTAAATGTCAAATATTAATGAGAAATCCGGCCATCTCAACTGCCAGGCGAAAAAGGCCAACTAGAATAAGTTGGAAAAAGGGCATCCTGGGCATTTTCAACCCTAATTATCTTGCAAACCTAATAAAAAGACATCGAAGATTGTAAAAAGTAAAAATTAAAAAAATGATGGCATGGGACCGAAAAAGAGTCACAAGAGTTGATCAAACTAAAAACACATTACACTAGATACATTAAAATAATAACTACTTACTGTTGGACATTTGGTCACTTTTGGACATTTAATCCCGAGCGCTATCCCGCCTCTGTTACAGTTCTGACACTAACTTCTTCAGGAGGGACGTTCTTGCTCACCTTCCTCCCCTCATTCCGTGTCAGTGCCGTTTATAGATAACAGCGATGTGGGGGAAAAAAATCTGGAACTTTATAGAGGCGTATTTCCCAAATTTTGGTCGACTTGAATGACCTCAAGGGTGACTTTAGAGGTTCCACTGTACACCTTTTCCCTTTCATGCCTTTCTTTCCCTGCACCCACATGACATCCATGCTGTTATTTCCATTAGAAGCTCAAGGACTTTGGAGGGTACACAAGGACAGGTCAAACAAATTGTTGAGCCTGCCAGACAGTAACACGATTTTCTTTGTGTTTGCAGAGCACCGAAGCCTGCGGGAGGAACGACGGACATTAAACAGACTAACTCAGGCACCACCAGTCAGGTCTGCACGGATTTAAAGGCTGTCGTCCCGGAGCTGACATCACCCTTTCTCTCCTGGGCACGTAGCCCCTCACCAACCCCTGCCTGAGTCCAAAATGTAACACACACCTATCCTACCCTACCTTTTCCTTTACCATGGCCACTGTAAATGGTGGCCACTGTATCCTGCATAACCTGTCAACATGCAATAGAGTGGATGTGCACCAAGAAGCGAGCGACTAAAAGCCCCATTACCTGAGTCTATGTGAAGACAACACTATCTCCACACATTAGTGATGAGTTGAGTCTTGGTTTAAAAAAAAATAAAAAATAGTTAGAAAAAAAATAAGTGATATGCATGGTCCTGTGTAAATTGAAGGGAAGTCCAACACTGACAATTCCCATAAGAGTTATGTTTGTTGGTATGGTTAAAACAAATATGTACATCATGCCATTGAAACACAAAAGAAACATTTTAGAAGAGCTAAACTTGTAGCCTATTTGTTTTGGGGGTATTATGTTTCTGTTTCTTTTATTCTGTTATTTTCTTAATCTAACAATGCTTGAGTACTGTATTTAAAATTAACCAATGCCAGTGCTGTGAAAGTTCTAGTCGTTGTCTTCATATATATATAGTCACCTAGCTTACCTTGTATGCTGACTTAAAAAAAAAAAAAAAAAGCTCGTCTATCTATACACTATGGACGTGTATGAATTGCAAGAGTATCATATTCCAAGAATTAACACAGTAAACGTTTTTTCATGTAAACAAAAGGACAAAAGTGGTGTTAGCAGTAGAAGGGAGACCACTGAGGCGTGCAGGTTGGACCGTCCGCCTGTCCTGTTTTAACTTGTCCCCGCTCTGGCGTGGCATCACGGCAGCGTCCCATGCCTGACAGTGACAGACAGGCTAGTGTGTGTGCCAGTATAATCGTCAAGTGGATAGAAGTACCTGCAGTGATTCTTTGCCAGTGGACCCTCCCCGCTACAGTTTTGTCGATCACATCTACACCCATTGTGTGTGTCGTATTGACCCGTCGCAACATCAACTGGGTGCTTTTATTGCCTGCGTCGGTATTGACAACGGCGTGACTAGAGTGTGTTAAAGGCTGGTTTGTTACTGTATGTTGTTGAAATGCAGTAAAAACACCTCAGTTCATGTGGAAAAGGATCTGGCTCTGTCATCTTTTTTTGCCTGCTGCAGTTTTGTCACAGGAAATACAGTGAACCAGGATAGGAACCGAGCCCTGCAACGAATAGCGAAAATCTACGAGTAATTGACGTCCCCCAAAAGAGGGTATCATTGTCTACAGATGACAAGATGCTGGGGCAAAGCAATACGACTATCTAAATGAAGCTCCTCTACTCACTTCAACATAGTTCCTTGGCAGCAAAGCAATGTTTTTATTGCTTTGGCCCCAAAAAAAACACAATAGATTACATTTTCAGCGAATAATGGAGGATTAGTTTTAAAAAACAAATGTCTACAAATGTATGCAAATCTGCACAGAAGTAAAAAATACAGGTCGTTTTATGAGGTTATGACATTTCAAGGTTACAAACGGCGCAGCAGTGTAAAAATATGTCGTCACACGGTACAAGAAGACACGCTCAGTTTCAGATGTACTTAATGTTTTTCATTTGATTGCTTCATATTCATGACCTAGAAGTGTTTCTCATACAAATATTGGCTGCAATTATGACTTTACTTGTGTACAAATTTGGATTATGTCAATGCCGCATGAATGAAACTCCATTGTAAACCACTCATTAACATTCTTAACTATACAAATGAGTTAACCACTGTTGACAGTGAAAGGTTAAAAAGAAAAAAAAACTTTCAGATGTAATGCAAGAAATTTCTCATTATTAGCAGTGTAAAAAGAAACTGCTGAAGTGACCTCAGTTTTTATTCATGAGCATTCCAGGACAAATCCTTTGATTCACACAATTATGGGAAGTTACATATTTTGGGTTATTTAAAAGATGTTTTTAAATTCCTCAGACAAGAGCAAGGAGGAGGTTTACTTATCAGTTTATTTGTGTGTTTCCCTAGCTTATTTCATGTGTAGGGGGAAAAATCAGCAAACCGATTTCTGAGTTTATTTATGGGTCCAAATGTTATCCATACACTTTCTACCAGTGACCCTATTCAGGGTCAAGGGTAAACTGGAGTCGATTTTAGCTGGCTGGCCACCCTGGATTGGTCACTAGTCAATTTGCAGGGCACATACTGTATATGTCGACAGACAAGCATTGACACTCACATTACACGTTAGAGCAGGGTTGTGTAAAGTAAGGCCTGGCGGCCTGCTTAATTGTTTCATCTGGCCCACTGAGAATTTACATTATCAAGAGTCCTGTAATATTTCTTACATTAATGTTAATGTTATGTCCTGAAATTGGTTGAGTGAAATGTATTTTTATCTCATTAAATAATGGGTTAATTGGTCAATTGTCCATCCATTTTCCATACCGCTTATCCTCACTAGCGTGCTGGAGCCTATCCCAGCTGACTCTGGGTACACCCTGGACTGCCAGCCAATCGCAGGGCACACATAGACAAACAACCGTTCGCACTCACATTCACACCTACAGGCAATTTTGAGTCTGCAAGTAACCTGCCACACTTGAAAAGTTGTCATCTTTTTACGGATTGCTTTCGTTTTGGTTCTGAATATGGAGATCGGCTCAGTTCAGGGGCGGCTCTATTCTAATGGGATACAGGGCTGCGGGCCACCCCAAAGTCCTAGAAAAATGCAGAACTATTTGCCTTGTCACCTTTCACAGAAAGTTGCGATGGAGTATTTTATTTCAATAATTACAATATATCAACAATATATAATTTGGGGGATGTATTGCTTTTAGCACGTTTGGAAAAATGAAGCCCAAGAATTTCAAAGTGACCCTTGCATCCCTCCGTTTTTCTGTATGCTGATAACCACTCGTCCACAGGGCTGCTGATACAAAAATGTTTGTTTGTTTTCTTTATTTTTTTATTCTAACAATCACTGATGATGTAGCACATGTGCAGCGTCATTCCCATCACCTGTGTTTGCGAGCGTGCCACCTGTGCCGACTGCCTCTCCTCGTCGGCCAGATGAATAAGCGAAGCGGGCAGCGGCGCTCTTAATTCAGCCGCACTGACAAATGGACTCAGCTGGCAGCTACATCTGCTCGCCATTGAGTAGCGCCAAGGCTGTTCACACACATTAGTGACACATCTCTATTCCAGAAGCTTGTTCATGCACTGGCAGAGCTGCTAGAGGCCATGTTTAGGCCCCAGATGAATTGCTCGGCTCGGAGCAGCCAATATGGGAAGTGAACCTTGATGCCCAGAATAGAAGAAAATCAATGTGGCAGCGGAGCGAGTCCGTGCCGTGAGATAGCAGATGCTGGGATCATCGATTTTTCCGACTGAATAATGTGCCATTGACCCTCTTGAAGTCCTCTTAATTAGTGCTGGTCTTAACAGCAGGATGAAGGAATGAGGGGAATCCTATAGATGCCCACAGAAGTCATGATTCCAAGCCAAATCCTTAGAGGGTTTACTCTGTATCTAACACACAAACGCGTCATTTGGGGGATATATTTAGGGTTGCAGTGAGCTGGAGCTAATCCCATCTGACGTTAGGCAAAAGGCATATAACACCCTGGACTGGTTGCAAGTCACTAACAGGGCATGTATCGAGACAGACAACCAGTCACATTCTCACAGTCACTGAGTGGGAACTAAACCCGTGCTGCCTGTGCAGAAGTTAAGTGAACCATTACACCATCAGTGACTGCACTGAAGAAACCATTTATTGCATTTAAAAGCAGAATGGTACCTATATATGTACAATATACAGTGATGAAATGGTATTTGGAATTTCTACATAAATTGGTCATCAAATGTAGTCTGATCATCAAAATCTCAAAAATAAACAAACGGGCTGATTAAACTTCTTTTGCTTTCGGCTTTTCCCTTTAGGGGTCGCCACAGCGCGTCATCCTTTTCCATGTAAGCCTATCTCCTGCATCTTCCTCTCGAACACCAACTGCCCTCATGTCTTCCCTCACAACATCCATCAACCTTCTCTTTGGTCTTCCTCTCGCTCTCTTGCCTGGCAGCTCCATCCTCATCACCCTTCTACCAATATACTCACTATCTCTCCTCTGGACGTGTCCAAACCATCCAAGTCTGCTCTCTCTAACTTTGTCTCCAAAACATCGAACCTCGGCTGTTCCTCTGATGAGCTCATTTCCAATTTTATCCAACCTGGTCACTCCTGGAGAGAACCTCAACATCTCCATTTCCGCCACCTCCAACTCTCCTTCCTGTTGTCTCTTCAGTGCCACTGTCTCTAATCTTTACATCATGGCTGGCCTCACCACTGTCTTATAGACTTATCCTTCATCCTATCAGAGACTCTTTCGTCACATAACACACCTGACACCTTCCTCCACCGGTTCCCACCTGCTTGGACCCGTTTCTTCACTTCCGTACCACATTCACCTTTGATCTGGACTGTTGACCCCAAGTATGTAAACTCCTTCACCCTCGCTATCTCTTCTCTCAGTTGCGTCCCCCCCCCCCCCCCCCTCTCATTCATGCACATACTGTATATTCTGTTTTACATTGGCTAATCCTCATTCCACTGCTTTCCAGCTCATGCCTCCACCTTTCAAACTGTTACTCCACCTGCTCCCTGCTTCCACTGCAAATCACGTCATCCGCAAACATCATAGTCCACGGGGATTCCAGTCTAACCTCATCTGTCAGCCTATCCATCACCACTGCAAACAGGAAGGGGCTCAGGGCTGATCCCTGATGCAGTCCCACCTCCACCTTAAACTCCTCTGTCACACCTACAGCACACCTCAACACTGTTCTGCTGCCCTTGTACATGTCCTGTATTATTCTAACATACTTCTCTGCCACTCCAGACTTCCAGACTTACTCAGTCATAGGCTTTCTCTAGATCTACAAAGACACAATGGCGCTCCTTCTAACCTTCTCTGTACTTCTCCATCAACACCCTCAAGGCAAATAATGCATCTGTGGTACTCTTTTCTAGGCATGAAACCATATTGTTGCTTGAAAATACTCACTTCTGTCCTGAGTCTAGCCTCCACTACTCTTTCCCATAACTTCATTGTGTGTGTATAAATAAATAAATATATATAGCATACCCATCCCTTTTCTTCACCGCTTAACCTCACTAGGGTCGCAGGCCGCTGGAGCCTATCCCAGCTATCATCGGGCAGGAGGCGGTGTACACCCTGAACCGGTCGCCAGCCAATCGCCGGGCACACCGAAACAAACAACCATTCGCACTCACATGGGCAATTTAGAGTCGTCAATCAACCTACCACGCATGTTTTTGGAATGTGGGAGGAAACCGGAGTGCCTGGAGAAAACCCACCCAGGCACGGGGAGAACATGCACACTCCACACAGGCCGGGCCGGGATTTGAACCCCGGTCCCCAGAACTATGAGGCAGATGTGCTAAACAGTCGGTACCGTGCCGGCATATTATATATATATTATATATCAGTTCTGGGCAACCATTTTGCAATCACACAATAGCAGACAGGAAAATAAATGGTGTTGTTTCTGAGGTATGTATGAATTTGTGCAACTGTCTTTACTGTTATTACAATTGTATAAAGACAAGATTGTAAAGGGTTTGAGTAGTTAGGCTCATCTATGCACTTGCATCCACAGAATTTGACACATGTACACTGTGCAACTGGCATCATTTTTATGAAGCCTTTATGTCTTCACCGTCATCCAAGAAGTGTATTTCAATAATGGGCCACCATCATTTCCTCTGTCAAACAGGATTGACTTTACTATAAATGCCTACCATTTTAAATCGACAATATAACTCTGTGGCTGTTTCAGCAAGGGAGACATTTAAAACCAAGGTGGCATAACATCCATCCATTTGCTGAGCCGCTTCTCCTCACAAGGGTCGCGGGAGTGCTGGAGCCTATCCCAGCTATCATCGGGCAGGAGGCGGGGTACACCCTGTATGTGCCCTGCGATTGCCAGCCAATCGCAGGGCACATACAAACAAACAACCATTCGCACTCACAGTCACGCCTACGGGCAATTTAGAGACTTCAATTAACCTACCATGCATGTTTTTGGGACATGGGAAGAACATGCAAACTCCAGACAGGCGGGGCCGGGGATCGAACCCCCGGTCCTCAGAACTGTGAGGCAGACGTGCTAACCAGTCGGCCACCGGCGGCATAACAACATTGCTAAATTAGTAACCACTACTAAATTAGTGTCAGTAAAAAAAAATGATCTAATTACATGAAAATGACCCATATACTGTGTATATATATATATATATATACACACACACACATACATTATATATATATATATATATATATATATATATACACACAAACACACACACACACACATACTTTATATAACAATTTGTGTTACTTACCGCAGATAACTACTACACTGATTTTATAATCTTGATCATTTTCTATTGTCTTGTTTCCTAACAAAAGACAACTGGCTCGTGCCCCGTGAGGCCAACAGCCTTGGTTGACTCAGGCAGTGTGGCACACAGGCGAGGGGAACACCTCAACAAAGGTAAACAGAGAAGTGGGACGTTTTCTTGAGGGTGAGTCACCTCATTCTGAGAAAGCACACGAGCCCGTCACACATTTTGTAATGTAAAAGAAGTACCAAAATACCACGTCATAATAATCTAAATCACTTTATTAATTTAAGTTAGGTAGAGACACTAAACATCAGAACCATACATCGCTATGGAGCAGTCTTCAGGAAATAACAACAAAAACAAAAAAACAAAAAGGCATGTCATATTGTCAAAAAATAAAAAGGCAAAATAACAAAGAGGTAGACAATTGAGGCTCATCACTGTGACTGGAGGAGTGAAGCCTATTGGAATGTCTTTTAAAACTGTGTCCTCCCCATATTGCAAATATCCGACAATATAGGGAGACTTTTCATTTGGGTTACTGGGCTACTCACAACATTTACAACACACTTTCAACTGGATAAACTGACAGCACAGTGTTACTTCATTTTTTAGGGGTAGGGGTGAAGACAGAAAATAAACAAATCTTTTCATACATTTCCCTCCAGCGGTCGCCTGGTAACAGATACAACTACAAAATCTTGAACATATACATTCTTCATTTTACAGGTGACTGAATCGTTTCATGAAGGGACAGTACTTTTAAATATGTTTGTAACTTTATGTGTATTTCAGAGTTGGCAGTGTAGAGAAAGCTTAGAAAATTACAGTGCAGGTCTACATAAAAAAAAGGGAAGAAAAGTTTGTTGTTTTACTGTCTGTACAGTAACATACTGTATATTTCCAATGACACTAGATAAGGCTGGTGACTAAATAGTTAATTATTGGATACTGTTTCAAAACTAGTGACACAGTATATAGATGTCTCTTTTAAAAAACACGCTCTCACACACACACACACACACACACACACACACACACACACACACAAATCCATTGTGTAGTACACAGCTTTCTTTGTCCCAGAGGAACAATATGGTAAACCATTGCATTTGCTCAATGCAAGTGCACCAGCCCAGAGTCAGTCTTTCCGCCTTGCTACCATTTTCCCCCAAACCCTCCCTCGCAGTGGTCGTCTCCTCGTGCTCGCAGGATAATGTAACTCTTCTCCCCCTCCCCCCCCCAACCCTGTTCATGTTGTTGACAGTGCCCCCTAGATCCCATTCTTGGCCTCGTTGTTGTTCATGGCCTCCTTCCGCTGCGCCAGGAAAGGGTACATGCACTTATCGGCGCCGAGGAAGCGGTACATGCACACGATGGCCTCGAAGGGCAGGATGCTGCGGAGGCGGGACACACGCAATTAGTGGTGACGTTCGCTACGGTGATGTGATGAGGATCTGGTGGGGGTCGAGCCTCACCTTTTCATGAAGTTGACCATATAGACGATGCGAGGCGTGCAGATCATGGGCTGGTCGGTGAGAATGGCACGCATGGCCTGCTTGACGCAGAATTCAGGCTTCAAGGGAGGCAGAAATGGTTCGATCTCCTTCCTGAGCATGAGGGAGAAAGTCAAACATTAACTCTCAGATCCCGTGGTTTCGGGTCAGTAAACACCAAAGCGCTTGCCAGTCTTGCACTTACTGCTAAATCGGACGGAGCCAGCTGCCTATGAAGCAGCGGCGTTTCCCCATCAGCAGAGCCCTAGGAACGTCTGTACTATCGATATAACTCCTGCGCTTTGCTGTGCAGTCAAATGTTCATAGTTTTAGACAGCAATTCTTCAGCATCAGAATTGCTGACTTGTACGCACAGGTATTGTTTATTGTGTATACTCGTGCTTAGCTGTTCTGTATTTTTAAAGGGTACAGCAATGTTTGAAGAGGTTTGTTAGCATTGGAAATATGATTAGAGTTTTTTGGTTTATTAATCTAGGCAATTACAATCACTTTTAGGGGTGCGTCAGTTATTCTCACAAATTCACTATTCGCGTTCGGTCTGGGAGACGGGCGTGGATGGATGTTGGGCGGAGCTTATCGGGCCAGGTGCGCCTACTGGCAAGGCGCTCCTGGGAAAGTGTCGTTCCCTTTGTCGCCAACTGCGCGGTACAAAAAAAAGGAGACTCCGACCGCTACTTTGAAGATCAAATGCTATTCGTCAGCCACTTTTATAAGGTGAAAATCAGAGACAGGCAAACTCTTGCCAGGTGCAAAAACAAAACACTGCAGCGGGGTATGCGCACATGTGAGGCTCACCTTATCCTGCAGCCTTTGAACATGCCAGTGTCCACCAGGTAAGGACACACCAGGGTCATGTTGATGCCGTCCTTCTCAGAGGCCTTCAGCTCGTGGCTCAGGGACTCGTGGAAACCGATGGCGCCGAACTTACTGGCACAGTAATCCTGGGTAGAAAAAAAACAAATGCGTGTCAGGTTATCCCAGAGCCCACACAGGCCTAACCCAGCAGGGGCGGTCATTAGCATTAGTTTGCCAGAGCATCAGATGAGCCCATTTTAATGTGTTTTTTCTTGTATGTTGTGACCACATGACAGCAGTTTCTTAAACGTTACCTCAAGTCCAGATATTCAAACAACAAATTGCACAATGGGTTAATGCTGTAACATTTATGAAAAAAAAAGTACTATCATATACATTAGGCAGCACGGTAAATTAGTGGTTGGTGCTTCTGAAAATTTTTTTTATTTTTATTTTTTTTTAAATGCATTTAGGTTCATTCAAGTGAATGTGAGTTTGAATGGTTGGTCGTCTATATGTGCCTTGCGATTGGATGACCAGTCCAGGGTATACCCATCCTGTTGCGCAAAGTCAGATGCAATAAGTTTCCACCTCACCCACTAACCCTAATGAGAATGGATAAAAATATACAGTATTTATACTACAATTTAGGGATGATAGCTACCACTTTTTTTCAGACGGATAACATAACTAAGTATTCACTCAAGTACTCACCAATACCCAATACCATAGTCCTTAGTACATACATGATACATAAAACTTAAATTAACACAATGACATAATTGTGAACAAAGATTTCGCTTTCTTTTTGACGCACATAATGATGTGTCAAACTGCTGCAGTGTAGCACCAACTACTGGCAAGGAGGACTTAAATGTCAGATTTTATTTTTTGCCTTAAACATCAGAGGTTGGTATTGGCAGCCTTCGCGGGTGCTCGATACCTTGATAATCAGGCCAGTACCGATACCTGGTATCAGTACTGGCCCATCCCTACTGCAAATATACGGTTATATTTTAATAAATGCATGGGCATAAAAGAAAAAAGAAGAAAATGATATGCTCTTTTTTTTTTTTTTTTTTTTTTTTAAATCAAAGTATCACTATCAAGCAGAAGCTTTCCATTTTCTTAAATTGCTCCATCGAATATTGTAAATTATATACAATTGAAAATGTACATGCTGTTGTAGGGTGCACGAGCCACTTTTATGCAGTTGTGCATTCTAGTTACATTTCTGTTTATTCATTCATTTTGTCACGGCAGTGTCTTAGCCTTTTTAAAAACGTATTTAAAAAAAGTTCACAAGGGAATAAGAGGCCAGAGTTTTTCCATGGAAATCTGGAGTGACATGAATACAGAGTGAGCCGTGATGAAGATGTCTCCGTCGCTTGGGGAGGTGTCAGCTCATTCTGGAGCTCCCCTGGGCCCCTCATACATGCCTACTGTTTGTCATAGAAGAATCTATAAGAGGCTCCCTAATGCTCATCTGTGTTACTTAATTTAACAGGTCCGGGGCGGGGGGAATCATTTTCTTGGATTTGGTGTAAAAGGCACTGTTTTGTTTTGGGTTTTTTGGGGAGATGGTGGGAACCTTGAATGTGCATGTGCTGTGTTGTGATACTAACCTCCACTCCAGCTGTGCTGAACAAACCCAAGGAGCTGGCAACCGTCACAATGTGGCCGTGGTTCAGCTCCAGCATCTTGGGGAGAAACGCCTTGGTGGTCTGGGGAGGGAGGGGGAAGGGGGCACAGAGGAAAGTGGAAAATAAAGTTAGTTCACTTGTGCCAAAGCCCTTTGATCACCCTTTTTTTTTTCTCCTTATTTCTCCATGGCGACGCACAAAGAGGTGTCTGAATTCATAAGAGGCATAAAAATTTATTGAAACGACCAGTGGCATGTGACAAGAAGTTGACTTTTTCTTTTTGGTGGGAGTGAAAAGAAAAGAGTGAGAGGTGTCAGCCCACCCCCAGCGCCCCTCCCTCCCTCCACCCTTCAGGTATTCACTGGACAAGCAGGTATGTGATGTGATGTGATGTGTGTGTTACAGTGCAATGTGTTATTTTCCCACACAGATCTGATGGCCATTGTTGAAGCGGCCACTAAAGACAACGCCAATCACAAAACTCAACGCCTCACACGATGTATGCCGAAAGTAAGCCTACATTCCATACAGTACATGCTTGCACCAATTCAATGAAACAATTATTTGACAATGTAAATGATTTTCCTAAACAAGATCACATGGACAAAGACAGGGCTTTTCTCTGAATTTCCTAGGTTCTCGCCCCCCGGTGGCCATCACAGAAAACGCATAAGGCACGTTCACTTCGCATGTTAATCGACCCAGAGGCAACATCAATTTCTTTAAACACAATTTAGATAAGTCTGACTTACCAACGAAAAGTGTTTAAAAAAAAACAAAAAAACAAAAAAAAAACACCAGGATAAACTCTGAATAAATCTTACTTTAAAAAGACAGGGATAGAATCTTTCAGCATGTCCCTGTCCTCGTCTATTCCGTTGTACACTTTTTCATATTTATCTGTATGCAAATGGTCATGCAATTTCATTTCATATTGCAATATTAAACTCTGTTGCCGCGTCCCCACGAGGTCGAGCAAACGCACTTGATTAGGCTCCTGATCGGCCCCGACTTCCATCAGAGGTCCCCAGCGGGAGCCAATCAGCAGGTGTGACATGTGACGGCCATCATAGGAACTGACCAATCACTCTCCCTGCAGGGGGTCCAAAAAACAACCAGCGGGCCTTTTGTTGGGCGCCATACTTGAGCTCAAGGCAGACATGCTCCGCCATGGTGAACAACAATAAATGTAGCTGGCCTGCGACTTTTTTTGCCCCACTTTGGTAATGTTGCAGACAAAAACCACCAAAGTTAGACGGTGATCAAATAAATACATTTATACTAGAGAGCACCCAAAGAATTAACGCTTAAAAATAAATCCACTCGACTCAATGCATACCACTTACATTTCCAGTAAGTCTACATATAAAACGTTACAGTTTTATGGCATGGAGCAGCAGGGGAGTCTCGGTGGAGAAATGAACCTTCTCTGTAAACAGAACCAGAGGGAGCGTGGTACCAGATAGCGCACTTGCAAATCCATGTGTGGGGGAGGGAAGGCCTTGTTAAAGACGCGTCAGACCAGACGCCGCATCTGCTGACGTCTCGGCTCGTTTTGCAAGGTAATGAAACTTTGAAGCAATAAAAAGGAGGATTTCACCGTTTTGGACGGCGCTCCGGCCAGGTAGAAGCGCTTTTGGACGCACCTCCAGACATCTGCACTTTTCCAAGAGATCAATTTTAAGCCGCTAATCGAAAAGCTGAGTGGGAGGTGGTGCGAGCGAGCCAGAATGGCGGGGGATGAGGGAGGATGTTGCGTGCAAATGAAGCATTAACTTAAGATATGTCCTGATGAGACTTGAAGCAAACTTTCCCACTCCCACTGCAGACGTTCAGAAAGCAGTCGATGGATCGCCCTGGCAGGATGTTCCCCGACATGGGCCAACACGTTCTACAAAATATACTGGACCCCCGTTTATCGCGGAGGATATGTTCCAGCTCCCACCTATGTTGGGTGAACATTTACATTTTTTAAATATAGTATATAGTCATAGTTATACCCTCCCATATGCATTAATGCTACTCCTTAGTAGCATTCCTTACCTTATTAACTTATTCCTTACCTCTCACTCTTGCTTGTATAGTTTCTAAAAGCCTGCTTGCTTCAAACGGTTTATACTCGTCACTCCCAGTTGAAGTTTATTGTAAAAACGACAAAATAAGAGAATTCAACATTTGCATATTGAAACACCAAACGATCCAAACAAACCATATATTAACAAAAGTCCGCTAGCTTAATGCTAACATGTAAGCTGAAACGCTGTAGACGCGCAACGATAATTAGCATAGATGTCACAGTAATTGTAAAACTTGAAACCACTGCTACCTCAACATAAATTGAGCACCATCGCATACAACTAAAAGAGAATTCAACTTTGCACACAATATTTAAACACCAAAATGTTTAACCAAACCACAAAATAGCCTACATTACTCAAAGGCATCCAGAATACTGCACTCGCTTTTAGGCACTTATTACTAACACGTATCGCTGTATTTATTGTGTATTTCTATTTTTTTTGCCGTATGACACGATTTTGGATGAGTTGTTTTGCTTTTATCATTTTCATGTAATTGCCTCTTATGCTGCCACATGGCCAGGTCGTCATTGTAAATGAGAGTTTGTCCTCTACCTGGTTCGATAAAATATTCTTTTTGCTCTGTGGAAACAATGACTGCAACTTAGTAGGAGACCGTCTCTGCTTCTTCTTCTCTTCTCTTACACTTACACTGGTGTATTGCGGCACAACATAATAGTACACCCGATGTGCGCTACTCTGTTCACTGTAACTTGACAAGATCGCTAAAAACGGCCGTCCCACCTCTCATGGCAGCTCCTGGCATGCGGCCGTGACCCCTGCTGACCTATCGGACACAAAATGTGTGAAGGCAACCGGGGGGCTCGTGTCTTACATCAGAGCCGGCCGTAATTGGGCCTCGGCGTTCCCTTGTTCCGCTAAATTACCCGCTGACACAGGCCTACGTGGGGTGGCCCCTGCTTCGCCGCTCCACCTAATTGCGGCGGTGGAAGCACTGGGGGGTCCGCACAAAAGCCTTTTGCACCTGGGATGTCAGGCTGCATTAGCCCCTCACCGGTACGATTATGAACAAAATATTGGCCCCTCCGTGTCGGGCCAGATGGCCTCTTAATTAGGCCGACTTCTCCCAGGACAACAGGATGAAGCAGGAGACGGCCGATCTGACAGCTGATCGTGGAATTTGATTGGGCTGCAGGCAGTTACAACTCGTACTCCAAGCGAGCGGTGCCAATAGGGGGTACGGATTTCACTCCGGTTTTCCATGAAAGTGAGATCAATTGTGTCCCAAGTGGTACTGCCAGGTGAAAACTGAACATCCAGCAGCCAATTCTCAAAAACACGCCTGCAAAGTTGCCAAAATCTTTGCCGTTTGAACGGCCGTCACGGATGAGTTCAACAGAGACTTCGGTGTACCTCAAGAAAGCATCAAAGGCTTTAACGCTGCACCTGTCTTGCTTGTTTTTGCAATTCATCTAAACGTGAATTCAAAGCAGTAACTTGCATTCTTTTTTTTTTTTTTTTTTTTTTTTTTAAACAAAGGGTCACTTCAAACATTGTCTGTTCAGTTAACGGTTTTATGATCTGGAACAGAGTACAGTGGTTCCTTGAGAAACGAGTTTATTTCGTTCCTTGATCGCGCTCATTACTCAAAGCACTCGTATCTCAAATCATGTGAATGGAAATGCCATTCATCTTTATGAAAAACATACAGTAATGACAATTAAATGGAATTAAACAGTTTTTGTCACACTTTCTCCTGCAATACAGATTGTGCTGCTCATTCTTGTGTGCGCGCCTCGGCCACCTGGGGGCACTATAAGACAGACCTACTGATACAGTGTACTAGAGAATCACCTCCTCTCTCGGATTTTCTTTACGGCATTAATAGTAGACGTTCTTCTCGGAGGATATACAATATATGCCTGTTAGTATTGTTTTGCTGTCTGCATGTGCTGCTGCACTGTTTGTCTTCAGATATCCGTTGCGTAAAGGGTAACGTCAGCGCCGCACAGATGATAATTGCCCTTAGGTGTGAATGGTTGTTTGTCTATATGTGTCTTGTAACTAAACGGCGATGAGTGCAAGGTGTACCCCGCCTCTTGCCCAAAGTCAGCTCACCCACGGCCTTAATGAGGATAAGCACTATTTTAAAAAGAATAATAATCATAAAATAACATTTATTTAAAAAAATAAAATAAAAATGGATGGATGGATCCTTCCATTCCACTGCACAAAAGTGGACAATACTCTTGTCAATTAACAGACTTCTGCAAGTCGACCTTCCCCTTTATGTACCACTCAGGGCGCAACAGAATCGGGCCAAAATGCAGTATACGTAGATGCAAACAATTGATGCAACAAATGGTACTGCTTGGTAGAAAACCGCTAGATATAAAGGGGGTGGTCCTCAGTTTTTTATGACAATGCCGACATACGATCTTTTGCAGTTACAAACAGTGCACAATGTTTGTGCAGTGACATAAAAACACATTGTCATGCGCTAACCTCAGTTACCAGTGTACTTACTATTTGTCATTTGATTCTTTTAAATTTATGGTCTACTACATTAGTGTAGGTTAATGGCACATTCCGACTTCGAGCTACATCGCCGTCGTCGGAACGGAACTCCTTCGTAAACCGAGGACCCGCTGTAGCTATGAAAGCATTCTTGTGGAAAATCATCATCTTTCAAACAACTTGGCCTTTTTCAAACCACGAGACATGAGCAGGTTTCGAGTAGAGTAGCTGGCTTTGCAGAGGCGTACAGGTGCACTGGGCCTGGGGGGGGGGGGGGGGGGTCATATAAAAGCAGTCAAGTAGGACCCTTCTGCCTGGCTGCCTCCATTCTCTGGCTACAGCAGGAATGCAGCCTGCGGAACTTGGCTCCTGTCGCCTGGCATCTCGTCAAGCGGATCCGCAGACAAGAAACCAATTGTCAGATAAAGTGGGTCAATAGCAGCTTACCATTACCCTCTCATCTCGCCCAGCCCGCGCCCCGGTGCTGCCTCCTCTGCCCTGCTCTTTTCCCGCCACACTTGCGGCATATCGTTAAAAAAAAAAAAAAAAAAAAAAAACATCGGCTTGGGATGCCGAAGTCGGTCCAAAGCGGGTAACGGAAAACTCAGCTCATCTCAAGGTCTCACCGTCTCAGAGAACCGACATTACCGATCCCCATCTGGACTAATGAAAGCATCCTCAAACAGATGCAAGTGCAACACATGGATAAGGATCTGAGCTGGACCTCCACCTCCCCTCTGCATACAAACACGCTCTAACCATCTATTTCCATGGATTCCTGTAACACAGTGTGACAAGTATAGAAACAAATCTTGGCTCTCCCGTGAGGGACAAAGAGTTATTATCAGCATCTCCGCATGACGACTTTGCTCGTAAAATTAAATTTCCTGTATCCTAAATCAGGCTCGCTTGGCCAGTCCTTCACGCAGGGGTGCCTTTTAGGTGATGACCAAGTTGTAAACCTTGTGTCATGTTTTTGTGGGACCCCTTGCCATGCAGTTAGACGCGAATGGTGCAGCACACATGCGCCGTATAGATTGTGCGCACTTTCTGCTTTTAAAGCATGAGGGCTCCATGTAAACCTTGAGATCCATTTGGATGTTGGCGTCATAAGCGCCAACTGGGGGAGTCAAGCTATTTTAAGCGGTTTTTAATAACATTTGCATGCAGCGCGCTTCCATAATGCGTTGACGTAGGAAAGGACGGTGGTTAGTCTGAGCTCTATTAAACCAGCTTGTGTTTTTAATGAACCACGTCCTCTACTCAGACTGTCTCCATTCATTAAGACCTTCTTTCATCAGGAGCACACACACACACACTTTTGTGTAATTCTAACAGTACTTCAGATCCCACTGACATGTTTTCCTCGCAGATTTAATGTCATTTGAAAAAACCTGTTCATTGGAGCCCCGTGAATGACCGGCGATCAATCCGGGGTGTTCACTTGCCCAAAAGTCAACTAGGATGGGCTCATGAGGACAAGAAAATGGAAAGATGGCATTTGCCATTTAAATAAATAAATAAATAAAAATAAAATCTCACTGCATACCACCGAACAACAATGTCACAAAAAGTGGATACACTGGTTAATTATGTGCCATCAAGTATAAGAGCATTTAATTGTTCTGTTCTAGGTCACTGGCTTCGATACGTAGTTGAACAAGATACATTATTTGGGGTAAATAAATCATTTTCAGACAAATTTAGTTCAATTGGATCATTTACCACAGCACGCCTAATTATTTCTCACGGCACATTACACTGGTTGTAAATCAGCGATCACTTGATCTAGCTACAGCACGTGTGTCAGTAGCAGGCCATCATCAGAACTAGAACTAGTAGACATTCCAACAGCTTCTTCCCTCTTGCGATCAACTTCTTAAACACCTAATCTATAATTCCATTACAACAAGCTGGCAATTTTTTGACTTGAGTTCGTTGTCACATTTCGGTGGGGCCAATTATGTATGACTCGTGCACTCACTGTAGTTGTCTCGCCATGCTGCACTAGTTGCATACACTGGCCACTCGTGCCAGAGTAGCATCTGCTCCATTTGCACACCGATTGAGGAGTATCTGTAACATTTGCACAACCGACATTGTCCCAGATGATCGCACTACTCGTCACTTTAAACCGCATACACTCCTCGAAGTCTCGGCGCCCTTTGCGCAATGGTCATTGCACCGGACTATTGCAATATTAGTCGTTCGAACTGCTCTAAGTGCTAGAGGACTAGGAAAAGGCATCTTTTTGCGCAATTGTTTTTTGTCAATGTCTTTATGTCCCCAAAGTGTTCTGTAAATTGACTGTCTGTTGTACCAGAGTGGCTCCAACTACCGGAGACAAATTCCTTGTGTGTTTTGGACATACTTGGCAAATAAAGATGATTCTGATTCTGATTCTGATCACCATCTCGGACTGAAGCGGCTCGAGAAAAGAACAAGCCTGTGATTTCCCTCTGGCGGCATTCTAAAAATGCAAGAAAACTATTTGGGGGCTTTTGTAATTCTCCACACACGCATCCAGCAGCATCATACAGGTGCCAATAAAAATCTGATTCTCCATGTTCACCAGTGAGGGGGATGAGATGAATCGTAGGCATGCATGTCAGCGTGGAAACAATGCTGAGAAGCCAGCGTGGAATTTGAGCATATGGCTATAATAATCATGTTTGTGTGCGTGTGTTTGGACGGCTTAGTGCATCACCTCACCCAGAAGTGTGCGTGGCAGTTGACCACCATGGTGCGCTCGATCAGCTCGTCGGGGCACTCCAGGAGATGATGACCCGACACCACGCCGGCATTGTTGATGAGTATGTCCACCTCGCCCACCTCCCGACGCACCTTCTCGGCTGTGGAGTACACGCTCTCCCGTTTGCCCACGTCGCACGCGTACGTGTACACCTGGGGCTGGAACGGGGGCACTTCTTCAACGCCACCTGAGGGGGGGCGGGGGGGGTCACATTGGATCAATGAAATTGTTTGTGACTTGATCAATTGAATGGTTTCCTCGGTCAATGATTTTCCATCACAATTATGATTTTCATCATAATCGGCTGGGCAAATTCATTTGCCGATATCAGCCCAGCGGCAAAAATCGGCCAATTTTTTCATTTTCCTTTACATATTAACAAATTACAATTTAAGATAAAGATCGTGACAAAGAAACATTTAAAAAAAAAACTAAATCGACAAAAATTGGCTGAAAATCAGACGGATTTTTCTCTTTGCTGTGAAGTTCAATACGAAAAGACAAAGTATTGTTAAACAGTCAAATGTTCTACATTTAATTCATATATTTATTGTTATAAGCATTAAGGGATCTAATTTGGTTTTATTCATTTTTCATTTCATTCATTAATCTGTCGATTAATCGGCTTTCAGAATTTTCTTCGTCCAAATATCGGAACCCGCATTGGCCTTAAAAAAATAATAATAATAATTCCATATTGGTCGAGCCCTAATCGGTATTACACAAAACTAATTTTCACAAATCTGTGTCAGGGCTAAGGAATAACCACTTCCATGTTTGTGTGGATCCACGATTGGTAAATTGGGCCTTTTTCTTTTCTTTTCTTTTTCAATTCCCCAGTGAATAATAAACATAAATGACCGTATTGAAGAGCATGCAAAACATGACATTTTCATTGCCGAATGATCAAATGTGACCAAATGCTGTATATATAGTATTTTAACTGCAAAAAAACATTTCACTTAATGGATCTGAGTGACCCAAGAGGTGGGCATGCCATCTAGTGTGAACGTGTAGAATTAGAATTGTTTAGCCTTGGTACATTTGGCATTCAACTTGAATCCGCATGCAAATAACGATATGCAAAAGCAATTCACAGAATGTATCGTCAAAGTTGACACGATCGTTTTAGATTACATAACGTGCACAATTCGGCGTGTAACGCATGGAATATGCATTTCCCAAGACAAATGCAAGACGGCATGGGCATCGCTTGCTTGTTTCAGCTACAAATATATATTCTTTAAAAAAAAAAAAAATAATAATAATAATAATAATCATCTCTATTCTATATCAAATAATAAATAACGCCCCTCACCGTCTTTGGAGGTCGGCGTGTCCACTTCGTGGTAAATCTGCCGCACCATCTCCGCAGTCTCCTCGTTGCTTTGGCTGTTAATGTCCCACAGCACCAGGATGGCTCTCCGCCGGGCGAACTCCTTGGCGAAGAGCCGCCCGAGGCCACTTCCAGCCCCGGTGATCACGCACACCTGTCCGGCCACGCTCTTCTCCTTGGGCCGCACCACCCACTTGGCCCCGGCTGTTACGAAAGCCCACAGCACCTTCAGGATGACCACGAAGAACTCCGCGATGATGATCATCATGGTGGACAACCGAGTCAACAAAAGTCAACTGAACGAGGACGCGAGCGCGAGGCTGACCAATCTTTACGCGACCCGGAGCAGAGAAGACGGCGACTGCTTCACTGACGTCGCCGAGAAACGGGAAACGGGAAACGCGAGCTCGCCGGGGAAAAGGGCCACCAAGCGGAGAGTACAAGTTGAGTCCAAAGTCGCAGCGGGGACACTTTGGGGCGGACGCGCAGCACACTGACAGGCTTCCTGCTCGCCTCCTCTGCTCCGTCTCATCCCGGAGCGCATCCGGGCTCGCTATTTATTCGGTCCTCCCATCAACACCGGACCCAATCGGACTGAGCCTTTCAGCGCCACTCACGATGGAGCGTCAGGTCCGCACAATGGTGGTGGGGGGGGGGGCGGGGGGTCACAAGGTTGGGACTCAACTCCAATCACATGACCACTCTTACTTGTATCCATCCATCTATCTATCTATCTATCTATCTATCCATCTATCCATCTATGCCATACTTATTCTGTATGGCCATCCAGTCCTAAATCGAAAATCTAAAGTTTACAGAATTGTTGCTTTAAAAAAAAAAAAAAAAAAAAAAAAATCAATCTTTCTCGTCTGTATTATTATTATGAGATACCGGTGGTGTCTGACATCCTACTAATTGTCTAAGGGAGGGTGACAGTGGATCACTCACTCCTGACAAACAAAAGGGAAAACGGCAGATCCTTATTATTCCATATGTGTCCGTACACAAATTTCTGTTTTGTTTTTTTTTTGTGTGTGTGTGTGCGCTTGTCATCAAGATAATTATTCATATTTCACATGAGTTGCAGAGTGTGGCCGGGACTCAACAAGAAAAGTGCGAAGAAAGTATATACCCCCACCTTCCTCCCTCCTCTTTAAACTCTGCACTGGATTTGCAGCATGCAAGCTTTGCCCAAGCTGTACGTGAGTGGGCGTGTCAGGGCTCGGAACCTCAATTTTATCCTTCCCAACAGTTGCATGAAAACCAAATACCATAATTAAAGTGCACGTAGGCCCATGTCGCACTATATGTGCTATTTATATACAGTGCAGTCAAAAAGGATTGGCCCATTTCTCAAATTCTGAGATTGTTTTCCATAGTTTCCCTACTTTAATGTTTAAGATCATCAAACAAATGTAAATATCAGACAAATATAACTCAAGTGAACTTAAAAGGCTGTTTTTAAGTGGTGATTTTATTTATTAAGGGGAAAAAAAAACTATTCCACGGCCTGGCCTGTGTGAAAAAAGTAATGGCCCCCTAAACCTAATAGCTGGTCGGGCCGTCCTCAGCAGCAACAAGTGAAATCAAGGGTTTTCTATAGCTGGCAATGAGTCTTTCACAACCCTGGGGGGATATGTTGGCCCACTCTTCCTTGCAGAATTCTTTGAATTCAGCAAAAATGGAGGGATTCGGAGCATGAACGGCCATTTTAAGGTCATGCCACTGCATTTCAATCGGATTGAAGTCTGGATTTTGATCAGGCCACCCCAAAACCTTTATTTTGTGTGTGTGTGTGTGTGTGTGTGTGTTTATCTGTGTTTTTTTAAAGCCATTCAGAAGTTGACTTGCTGGTGTGTTTTGGAACGTTATCCTGCTGCAGAACCCAAGTGCGCTTCAGCTTGAGGTCACAAACTGATGGCTGAACATTCTCCTTCAGGATTTTCTGTTAAAGAGCAGAATTCCTGGCTCAATCGATCAGAGCAAGTTGTCCGCGTCCTGAAGGAGCTAAGCAGCCCAAAATCATTACACTACCCACCATCATGTTTGACTGTTGGTATGAGGTTCTGTTTCTGAAATGCTATGCTACATTTACACCAGATGTAATGAGACACACACACCTACCCAAAAACTCAACTTTCATCTCGTCAATCCAGATAATATTATCCCAAAAGTCTTGGGAATCATTCAGATGTTTTTTTTTTTGTTTTTTTTTTTAAAGATGAGCCTTTATGTTCTTTTTGGTCAGTAGTGGTTTTGGCCTTGATCCTCTGCCATGGATCCCATTTTTACAGAGTCTCTTCCTTATTGTTGTGTCATGAATACTGAAGCAAGGGAGGTCTACAGTTCTTTAAAAAATTGTCCTGAGTTCCTTTGTGGCCTTCAGGATGAGTCATCACTGTTCTCTTGGAGTAATCTTTGTAGGCCGGCCACTCCTGGGAAGTCCGTTCCATGTTTTCTCCATGTGAGAATAACGGCTCTACCTATGGTTCGCTGGAATCCTAAAGCTTTTGAAATGGCTTTCGTAACTCTTTCCAGACTGATGTCAAATACTTTATTTCTCGACTGTTCTGGAATTTCTTTGGATCATGTCATTTTGTTGCAACCTTTTTAGATCTTTTGTCTGACTTGAAGTGATTTGGTGATTGAACAAGTCTGGAGGTAATCAAGCTTAGGTGTGATAAGTGGGGGAAAAAACTGTGATGAGCCACAATTCATTCATGATTCAACAATGGGAGTAATTTTTCACACAGGGCCAGGTAACTTTGAATATTTTTTTTTCTCCTTAATATATTAAATCACCATTTTAAAACTGCATTTTAAGTTCACTTGGGTTATATTTGTCTGATATTTACAATTGTTTTATGATCTTAAACATTAAAGTGGGGAAACTATGAAAACATTTAAGAATATGAGAAGGGGGCCAATACTTTTTCACGGCACTTTAGTTTAAACAAAAAAATTCCAGCCACTTGCCACCCAAAAGTAATTTGCCCAAATTTTGGCAGGGCTATGGATATACAAACTAAAAACATTTTTTTCTCAGTGTTGCATGGTCTTATTTTCCTACTTGGCAAATCAGTAACGCTTTCTCTCAGTACACTGTACAATACGTCTGTAAAATAAAGTGAGAGCGCCCTCCTTTGGAAAATGGATGTAAAACTGTCACATGTCTTTTTTTTGTTGTTTATTGAATTTATTTTACCAGATTAATCCCTTAAGGGAAGTTTCAATGTACACCTTCCCATATATAGTTTGTGTTACACATCATACAGAGAATCGGATTATACTCATGCATGCATGCTAGGAGGGATGTCAGAGTGACATTATTATTATTATTACTATTATTATTATTATTAGTTTAATTAGTTCTTAAAGTTTCTTTATTCAAACTTTCAGATAGCATATGAGAATAATAATAACAATATTTTGTGTTCATGTGTGCAAAAGCTATAAGAAATGATAAGTAATTCATCCAGAAAGTGACGAATTAATGTAATGTAACTATTAAAAATTATGTCTAAAAGGTCTACTAATGTAAAGAAATTTGTATTTTCTCTACAAGCTAATTGTTCTTCAATGACTGTTTCTGAATGAAGTTTTAGATTGTATGTAAAATACAGTTATACATATATATATATATATAAAACTGTGTTATAAAATCGGTTAATAATCAGGCATCTGAAAGGACAGTTTCATGGGGTCCTCAAATGTTCAAGTTGCGCATGCGCGTGTCGAAATTTCTCTTTCTCGGTGGACGCAATGGCGGACGAAAAGTGAGTATCCATAGCCAAGTCAAATCTTAATGCATCCTGAGTTTAAATAAATATCACAACGATTTTTAATGCTTGGATATACTGTTAAGCTTGTATACAGTGTTATTTAGATCGTATTGTTGAAGATATATGTGTTACGTTGCCGTTTTGTCAATTTTTGTTAGCCAGTGTAGCAGAGTACAACATGGCTGTCGTTTCAACTCTCAACACGAAATGTGGCAAAACTCCTTTGCACCGAGAAATGTATTTGTTGGATCGCTACTGAAAAACTCCTACGTGCTACTACGTTTGCTTGTTGAATGATAATGATATTCAACATATCATGGTTGTTATTTACGCTTTTCTGTAATGAAACCGGTGAGCAAGTTTCCACCTTTCCGAAGGTACGTTGATAATCGCGATAGCTAGCGTCAATATGCACTTTTTTTTGCTATGTTCAAGCTGACGGGAAAATTTTAATGTTTCAGAAAAAAGGTTCCCACGGTCCCTGAGAGCCTTTTGAAGAGGCGAAAGGCCTACGCCGCCTTGAAGGCTAGACGTTTAAAGAAGATGCAGTCCCAGAAAAGGGTAAAATAGCAATGCTTACATCAGGTCAATCTCACTGGAGTGTTATGCTGTCAATGGGATCTGATAATACTGAGACTATTTTGATTCATGTCATTAGGCCCGTAAAGCAGAACGAAAGGTCATCTTCAAAAGGGCTCAGAAGTACCACAAGCAGTACAGGGAGATGTACAGGCGTGAGATCCGCCTTTCACGAACTGCCCGTAAAGTGGGAAACTACTATGTGCCGGCTGAGCCCAAATTGGCATTTGTCATCAGGATCAGGGGGTAAGCAAAGGCATGACAGACTATACTCCATGTTACGATGTTGGTCCTATGTGGTTCATGATGCACGCTCTTTCCCCGACTTATCGACTTTGCTGATACAACCATGTACATTAAGCCAAATTTGATCTGAAACCACACAGAATGATCACATTAATTCGGTGTTGCCCTACAGGTATATTTGCTAATTCAATTAATCATGTTTTGCAGTATCAATGGTGTCAGCCCAAAGGTCCGCAAAGTTCTGCAGTTGATGCGTCTTCGTCAGATCTTCAATGGTGTGTTTGTCAAGCTTAACAAGGCTTCAATTAACATGCTCAGGATCGCAGAACCTTACATTGCTTGGGGGTGAGTTAATTGCTGCTGTCAGTGAGTTGGACAGAACTAAAATCAATATTACTTGGCCCCACCTGCCTTATGTTTGACTTGTCTACTAATGTTATGTAAAAACTAGGGTTGCATTGCTATTTGTGTCAACACTGTCTGTGCTTGAAAAATGTACCGATACTAGAGATACCAGCCCGACATTTAAGGGTACCTGTTACCTGTAAGTACACAGTACTTGTATTCCAACTCCTAAAAAAGTAGCATCAGTAAAAATACTTAAGGCTCGACCAATATGGATTTTTTTAAATTTTTTGGGGGGCAGATTCAGATATTTGGCAGAATACAATCCCCATATCCAATTAATCGGCTGGTTAATTTAAAAAATATATTTTTAAAGGATAAAATAACTTTTTGGGTCACTTAATGCTTACAACAATAAAGATGAATTATCAGGAGAACGTTGCTGTTTTACAATACTTTAGTGTTTAACTTTAGAACAGAGGGCTGAATTTATTTTTCTTAATGCAATTATCTTAGTCTTGTTATGTGTTCCAAAAAGCGGCAGCTCTGCAGATTTTTGACAATTTGAAAAGGGCTGATATTGGCCATTTAACCGGTCGGGCCCTAAAAACACTTGGAATGTGGTTAATGATGCAGAACTTTTTTCCCCGTCTTATCGTCCATGGTGAAAACAAACTGAAATTAAGCCAGTTTTGTCTGAAACCACATTCACGTGTAAAGAAAACATTCTGCAATAAGTGTAGATAATTGGAAATGTTTTATCTGCTGTTCCTACTATTCTTCTTTTTTCCAGCTAATCCCACAACTTTAACTTCACAGATACCCCAACCTAAAATCTGTGCGTGAGCTCATCTACAAGCGTGGCCATGGCAAGATCAGGAACCAGCGTATTGCTCTCTCGGACAACATTTTGGTGAAGAGGAACCTTGGTAATACACACACGCTGCTGCATCTCAATCTGTGCTGATAAAACTAATTATGCTGACTGTCGTGGTTAATGATGCACACTTTTTTCCCCGTCTTATCGACAATGGTGAAAGAAAATTAAAACTAAGCCAGTTGTGTCTGAAACCACGTCAGGAGTGCACATAATGAAATGTTTATGTTGCTGCTGTTAAACCACAGCTTTTAGAGTTTGTCACTTAAGTTTGCAATGTTGTATATTGAATTTTAATTTTTGGTAGAGTATACATGATAATTATAAAATTGCAGCCTATGCATAAAGGCTTCCAAGTAAATGGCTTACCCCTGTTTGCAACACTTGGCACTGTCTGCAGCAGTCGGAATGCCCTCGACCACTTAGAGCAAATGCAGTTATGCTCTTTTAGTTCACCTATTGCAAGTGGCCCCTCAAGTGTTGTGGTTTATATTCTTAAATGTTCACCTGCAGGAAAATGTGGCATAATCTGTGTTGAGGATCTCATCCATGAGATTTACACCGTTGGCAAGAAGTTCAAGTTCGCCAACAACTTCCTGTGGCCCTTCAAGCTGTCGTCACCTCGTGGTGGCATGAACAAGAAGACCACCCACTTTGTGGAGGGGGGTGATGCTGGCAACAGGGAGGATCAGATCAACAGAATGATCCGAAGGATGAACTAGTTATTTGGTAAGTTACAGAAGATGCTTACAGATCTTCAAATGGTCTCAACATGTGGTTAAGGATGCACAATTTTTTTCCCCGTCTTAGCGACTATGGTGAAAACCAGCTAAAAATAAGCCAACTTTGTCTGAAACCACATTTACCTCTGAAGACACTGAATGTGATCTATTTATGTTACTTAAATACCATCAATTTGTGTTTTTCAGGTTTGTACAAGACTCAAAATGTTCAATAAAAAGTTGGGAAAAATGTTAACTGTGTTTGACGATTTTGTTTGCAATTTCCCAATATTATTCATGGACAGCTAGCTTGAGAGCAGTAGAAGTAATTGATACTACAACACATCAATGAAAATAAAAGAAAAACCTTGCACACTTGTCCTATTGAAGGGTTGTGGTAAAATCCAATATTGCCAATCTTTCAAAGAAATGGTAAGTGTTGTTCAACACTGCATGTATCTTTTGCAATGGTCAGCGAGCCTTTAACGTTCCACTTGTTGGCATGTGGCCAAAGCAAAATTGACATGCTGATGTAACTGGAGGCTGCACAAGGTGGGTCTTCCGAGCGATGCTGCCATGGTGACGGAGTCGTATATCTTGGCCACAGTGCAGGCTACGTTCCGTGTTCATTGTAAGTCACTTTCCACTGACGGAAGCGCTTGTGTGCTGTAAAATACTTCGTGTATAACATGACGTTAAAGCATAAGAGCATCGCTGACGCTGTCCACCACGTCACTTTCCACTGACGAAGAGCTTGTGTGCTGTAAAGTACTTCGTGTATAACTTGACATTGCAGCATAATAAAACATCGCTGACGCTGCCCACCACAGAAACTTTCCTGGGCAAGGGTCGTGCAAAATGCGACCATCGTGGGCCCGGCTCGAGCGGCACTCCGACTCTGACTTACGGCTGATTCGTGATAGGAGCCGCTTCGAGAGGCCCACCCTTCAGAGAACCGATACGCATGTTCTCATCGTCGATACAACCTTTGAATGGTGAGTGAGCGACAACTGCTATGTACGACTACATTTGAATGAATCGCTTTGTGCTAAACGAGTGCTAGCTTGCGGTCCGTTGAGGTACGTAGGAATTTAAGAGTTGTTAAATTGGTTTAACCGACCAGCTTCATGTTTGGCGTTCAACCCTATAAGTGGGGTTTTCCCTTACGTCACTGGCATGATCTGATTTGGGACCCCAACTGAATCGATGACAATCAATTTTATCCCTACACTCATCTTGTTATGAATGATCCAGTGGCTTCGTGATTTTATCTTATACCGCTTGTTCCTCTATCTGTGGTATTTGGTTAGTCTGACTTGTCTAAAGATGACTTAATTTAATCAGCAATTTGTTGTAATCGAGTAGAAACTGCAGACCAGAAGTTGACTGGGTGTAACTTGTTGAATGTACCGATAGGTGGGGCTATTCCATTTATAATAAGCACTATCATCAATTAAAGCTGTACTTGATTTTTAGAACACTATTTAAACAAGTATTCTTAGATGGTGTGTTAGAGAAGACAAGTGTCATCCCTCCACTAAGAGACAACCATTATATCGTTGCAGCCATTTGCCAAAAACCTAAGGGGGTCTGAATACTTTCCGTACCCGCTGTATATATAATACGCACACCTTTGACATTGCAAGAAATATTGAGTTGCAGCTGAACATTTCTAATTTCATAATAATGGTAGCAGCATGATGGACTGGTTATATAACCTGTCTCTTGCCCGAAGTCAACTGGGATAGGATCCAGTTTACCTGCAAACCTCACGACAAAAAGCACTGTTACAAAAAAAGATTGGATAAAAAGCCAGACGCTCCTTTTCCGAATCTTTCCATCGTGATAAGAATAAGGAAAAATACAAGCATTGTTGTTACGACTTTCAGCTTGTCCAATGAGGGGTCGCCACAGCGAGGCACTCGTATAATGAGACCCAAGTCGTTATTCTTATCCCTTCTCTCCAGTTGATAAAATCCTAAACGGCTACTCCTATAATTTCTTGTCCTGCCACAATGATTAATCCCCACAGATTTTCTCCCCCCCCCCCCCCTTTTTTTTTTTTTTTTTTTTTTGTGTGTGTGCATTCCCCACAGCTACTCTGCGATATACAAACCCAACCTGTGTCCGGCCGTCTTATTCCCATCCACGTTAGTCCTTAGCGGCTTGAGCACTTTTCCGGTGCAAAACTGCAAATATAACAGGTATTTGGGGGTTGGGGTGGAGGGTTGTAAAATAAATCAGTCGTTAATAGCTCACTGTATACCATATAGTCAAGCCTCTCTGCTTTACATCTCCTCTGCAGGGCCAGAGGGAATTATGTAGCCTACACCCTCCTGACTTTTAGAGGCAACCTGAAGAGTGAGTAAGCATGTCATGTGGACTGAGAACTATTAGAATACCTTCAGGAGAGGATAACATGAGCATAACATGGTGAAGGTCCTCTTTCCGCAAGATGCTTGTGTCTGGGAATACTGGCCCTTCCTCCACAAGAGCATTTTTAATTTCAGAGGTCACTTATGTTGGACCTGGGAGAGGCTCACATGATCCCAAAGTTGTCAGAGTTCTTCCACACCAAACCCATCTAATCCAACCATGCCTTTATAGACCTTGCTATGCTCACAGTAAAGGAGCTTCTGCAAACAGTTCTCACAAAGTTGGAAGTATATGCTTCTTACAAATATACTGTATACTGTAGTATCTGCCAATATAGTGCACATTTATCTTCATTTTACATTGACAAAATGGAGGTCAATTTAACAACACCTCCCCTCTACTTTCTCCTATTTGACATCCTGGTGTAGGTCAGTCGTACCCAGACCCCTTGATGGGAGCCTCCTGCTCCTTTCTTCATAGGATATCGGAGTTGTCATGGTTGGAGGGTGAGACAGCGACGCAGGAAAAGCTCAAGAAAATGAGGATATCCAGAAAAGCCTCATCATCCTGACAATCACTGCTACGCCAGTCAAAGTGGTCCAGGGGGGGAACAGACTTTAGGTTGATGCCAAGAACGGGCGAGGGACATCAAACCTTGAGGGCACCGTGTTCGTTTAGGTGGCTCCTTCTCTCTGCTCTTTTGTCTTCGCTCATGCTAGTTTTCTGCCTGGTGTGGTTGACTGTTACATTATGTCATTTATGAACCTTTCACTGTCAAAATCACTATATACAGTACTGTATTGAGAGTATTGTCTATTGGTTTTGCAAACGTGATTAAAGTGGCATATACATGCAGTTTGCAGTACTGCGAATACACATGTATTTTAATGTGCATTTTGTCTTCTCTCCATCGGTCACAACTTTTCATTTGATGCTTATACATGGGTTAAACATTAGAGTATAGTCATAGTCAACTGGTGGAATGTGGACAGCTAGTATAAAATGATAGGAGGGTCCTGGGTTTACAACTGCAGCGAGTTGACAAATGTGATCAAGTGCCACAAGAAGGCATGCTCAGTTAGCTCCATACTTACTGTTTTTTTAATTTTAGTCTTTTATATGGGTGGCCTAGAAGTGTTTTAATACATACTGTATTTACTGAACCCTTGTGGTATGGAGAGACATAACTTCTCTTAGTCACCCTTCAAGTACTTCCAAAGTCTTTGACTTGGTAGAATAGATTTGCTCCTTAAACCAACCCCAAAGAAAAACTTCACTTGGTGTTTTTAGTAGGCACTCCTGGCTGGTAACTCATATGGACCATGACAACCCATCCATCTCACGGAAGTGGACATTCAGCCAATCACGAACAACAACAGCTCAATGTGGAAGTGCCCAATGTTGCATTAAAATCATCCAGCCTTCCATATTCTGTACCACATCCTCAGGGTCGCAGGTGTGCTGGACCGTATTCCAGCTGAGTGAGAGGCGGTGGTACTCGCTGGATTGGACGCCAGCCAATTGCACACCACAAATCCAGGGGTGACACTCGTTTTTGTCATGGGCCACATTGCAGTTAAGGTTTCCCTCACAGGGCCGTTGAGACTGTGCAACCATATAAATGTGTAATCACCTCGTCACATTATTATATATACACTACAAATTGATGGCTAACTCATTTTGAAATCAGAAGTCAAGGATAACTATTTTTTAAGTTACTGTAGACAGGGTTTTTGGAACAAAAAAACTCCCCATTCTCATCTGAGACCTTGTAACACTGGTGTGTCCCCTGACACTAGGGATTGAAAATGGCTAATTGGGCTCAATTTGGACATTTTCCCTTAGGGGTGTACTCACTTTTGTTGCCAATGTTTTGACAAGGTCAGAGGACAAAGATTTTAACATTTTTATTTAACTCTAGAACCCCTTTACAAACCACATCTGCCATTTCGAAGTGATTATATGGCAGATATACAGCAGTTCAATCGCTAAATATGCAGAATGTGCCTCCTGCTTTTTGCATCCCGCGCCTTCCGGTCTTCGTCTCTTTCCGGCGCTGTGACGTCACACAAGCCAAACATCCTGTTCTTTTCGCGTTGTGTGCTATTGTTCCATGCTGTTGTTCTTGTATATTTGTCGTATGATTTAATGATGTCACGGTGGTTTATTGTGTGGCATTTGGTTGTACATACAAATGGTTCAGGCAGCGGCAAGAGTTTCTTTTTTTTGGCTTTCCAAGTGAAGAAGGAGGGGACAACAAATTTACGCAGTTATCTAACCACTTCACGGTGTAGCAAAGTGTCATTTCTTCAGTGTTGTCCAATGAAAAGTTATGATAAAATATTTACACAAATGTGAGGAGTGCACTTACTTTTGTAAGACACTGTCTATCATTACCATTATCATCACTACCAGAGATGAATATAAATAGACAAAAATAAAGATGATTCTGATTTAGAACGGTGGTTCTCAAAGATTTTACACAAAGTACCAGCTAATAAAATACTAAACTGTCCAAATACCACCATCATGACTAACATCAAAATACAATAGTTTAGTATTCATCAAAAATGAGACAGAGGTTGTACTTCCATCCTTCTATCCATTTTCCATACCGCTTATCCTCACTCGGGCTGCAGGGATGCTGGAGCCTGTCCCAGTTGATCCTGGACGAGAGGCGGGGTACACTGAACTGGTCGCCAGCCAATCACAGCACAAAAACTTTTTTAAAGATTAAATGCGAATCTATTGTACTGAAAAGTTAAATACAACTGAACTGTACTTACATAGGGATTCTTTCACGTACCGCTAGTAGTAATAGTACCACACTTTTAGAATCATTAACTTAGAAAAAGCTTCATGAATGGTGGGAATACTGAAACTGAAAATGTCATAAATGTGTATTTTTGTCAGCATTTGTTTTTTTCTTTTTTTACCACAATTAAAAAAATAACCCACCTAAATCAACAAACTGACCTCCAAATTGATAACAATCACAGTATAGTAACTCGTACAAATAGGCATGCGCAAAAAGATGAACTAGTCATAGTAAAGTACATTTGAGTGGAACAAATAAGGGAAAAATAGACAAGAACGTAAGTAAAACAGTCACTTACACTATTCAGGTTGCTCTATGGGAGGCAAAAATAACAGCTGCTCACATCACAAAGTGGTGGGGGTTGGGGTGGTGGCTGTGGCAGGACAGCTATGAGAGAGAAGGACCAACATCGGCAGGCAATGGTGTATAATAACCTCACCAGGTGAGAGTCTTTCATAATATTGAAGCAGGGCTCTCCAATGAGTGTCAAACCCATCAGAGCACACTCTCATAATCAATTGAATTTTCTCCAAGTTAAGGAGAAATAAGACATCACGCAGCCATGTTTTTAAGGTTGGAGGCTGTGGAGATTTACATGAGAGAAGGATCCTCCTGCAAGCAATCAAGGAGGTAAAGGCAATTACATTGTCCTGCATCGTCGAGGTAGCAAGATTGTCAGGAGTATTATCATATTATTATTATATTATTATCATAATTATCATTTAGTATGTATTATCATACATACTAAACATAAAGACTTCACACTCACATTTGAATTGATGGATGTTTTTTTTTTTTTTGTATGGATCTGACCCACTTAAAGTACATGTCCGTACACAATACACACAGATGTTAAATATTAAGACAGTCTGATGATTATTAAAAGTGAAAGTCAATAACCAGACCTTCTCCTCTTCGTGTACATCACAATTTCTCAAAACCTTACTTTTTTTTTTTTTTTTTCCCCTGAACCTGTCCTTTTTGCAACACATAATCAATAATATAATCTCACACGGATTTATTTATCTAGCGTTTACCCAAGATTGGATACAAGAAAACCCAACTGATACTGTATATAAAAAAATATGGCATATTCCAAAGTATTATTTATGTTCGCTGTAATTTAAAAACCAGTACATACCAAGGGTACCCGAGAGCTGGAAAGGGGATTTGGTCTTTATTTTAGGGTTCATTGTCTCTTTCATTATCAAAATTAGCCCCAGTCAAATCAATCAAAAAGTAAAAAGTGACAGACTCAAAAACAGTATATTGGTAAAGTGTTCTTGGAACTTTTGAAAGAAAGCGCCGAAACATATAAAAGTACTGTTTTCTAAATGAGTATCCAAAACCATGTATTTTAAACACAGCACTGCTACGTCAACAGCCACACATTAAGGAGTTCCTTAAAACGGCATACTTAAAAAAAAAATATATATATATATATGGCTTCTGACTTTAACTAGCCAATGAGGATTTGTTTCTGAGTTTATTATTGTGTTTGTGACTTTCGGTTTATCACTTATTACTGGCTCCAAAAAATTATATAACAGCTCAGAGATTTTTTTTTTGATTGACGGATTGCGATTGTCGTGTATTTGATTGGCATAGTTTTAATCCAATTAAAATCACACATTCGATTCGGCATCCGGAAAAATCTACGCCATTAACCAATTGACATGTGCTCAGGAATAAAGAGGCTGGCCCTATTCGTCCAATAGCAAATGGAGTTGTCTCATACGTCCGCAGTGTCGCTTTGCTCCGCCTCCGGCCTCCATTTGTGAACAGAGGGGACGCCGCGGATCTCATGTCTTCGTTCGTGTTTTTTTTGTTTTTTTTTAAAGAGTTAATTCATTGAACTCGACTCTCTGACGGGAATCCAGGCGGTTATCTGGGGGTTGCGGTTCAAGCACCAATATTTGTTTGACGTTTGTACGTTATTCAAACGGGGGCCGAATCGTTGCTAGCTTTTATTTCACCTTTTAACTTTACTAAGCGGCATTTTCCGCCTTTTTTCCCCCTCCCCCTCCTCTCTTGACCGGGGCGCTCACTCCCCCCTCCCCCTTCTGTGTGAGTAGGGCCTGCTACGTTGGTTTGGCCACGAGGCGCATCGTTACATTTGGTACGAGCCGATGGCGGAGTTCGGTAATGGACTGGCGGAGGAATCTCTACTCGATTCCGACCCTGGACACCAAGAGCTGGAAGACCCAGGCGTCGGCGACGAGGAGCCGGGCTTAGAAGAGGGAGAGGCCGCAATTGAAGACCCTGTAAGTGAAGGGCATTGTTTCAGTCTTGTTCGTTAATGGCGAAATCCTAGCCACTGCGAAGCACTATAACCACGTTTAGCTCGGCTATGGAGTCCTATCCATTTCTCACTAAGTCACCAAAATGTGTGTCACATGTGGTTGGGGTGGCGAGCTTGGTTACGAACCGCCATTACGGTTCGCGCAGTGCAGTAGAATTGGGTGGTGACATGCGCGATATCGGCAGCCATCTTGGCGCAAGAGGGGCGCTAGTTTCGAGACTGAGCCTCGGAATACAAATCACCGCAAAGCTGCAACACGGGGATGTTTGAGCTAGTCAGGGGCGAGGGGAGGACACACCGCAGCCACAGTACAGCGTCGCGTCACTCTCCTTGATTGCGGAGTCGCCCTATTTGACGGTAATGTCACGTTTTTTTGTGTCCCCCTTTCCGCTCCACAGCTTTCCTCGCTGCGGCAACGTTGGGACGTGAAAATGACCTAGCTACAAGCGGCTAATGCTAGCTTCTTACCTTGGCCACCTTGACACAATACAATACAGTGCTCGTGCTTGAACCAGAACTGGACTCGGTCGCCGGTGGCCAGATAAAACGCGCCATGTTTGCTGGTTGGGACTAAATGTATGGCGCCGTTCGATGTAGCAGAGTCGAAATGTGTGTGTGGCCACGCAAAGCTCGCCGACTATACAAGATGGGCTAGGGTGGAGATGGCAGACATGCTCGACTTTCAGTTTGCGCCGAGCGTCTATTAACGACTCGTCGTGTTTCGCATGAGCTGGAAAGATGCAAATTTTCATTTGAACCCCAGGCCCACGCGACACGTCGGCCTTTAAGGCGTGTCTGCCCGCATCCCTTAATGCAATCGTTTCAGGATCGTGCAATTCGTCTGCCATTTGTAGCTTTTCTAATAAGACAATACTGGCAAGCGAGCACATGCTATAAGTCGTGTTTGCACATGCCTTTACATTACAATGACCATTTATTGTGGGTCTTTGCGTTTGGCTTATGTGCTGGTTTGGGTGTGTGTCAGCATTGCTCTGAATGGATTTGGAATGACTCCCACTGCAATGCACCACTCTCCAGGATGGTCCACACTCACACGGGGACACTGCCTGTCTCTGTGTTTCCAGCATGAAATGTTTAAAAAAAAAAAAATATATATATATATATATATATATATATATATATATACACAGATGTGGGGACTTGCAAACATGTCCATATTCATCTGTGTGGTAGTTATTCATCTGTATAGAAAGCCAAAAGACAAAAATCTTCGCGTTGAGATTTTTTGACCCAAATTTGATCTCATCAGCAATAAAACATTACACAGGGACATCATGTGACTATTTAACCAGCTGTGTAATGGAAACACATAAGAATTAAACAAGTGTTATTAGAAAAGATGGTCAAATTAGGTTTACAACCAAAGGCATTTATTATTTGTAGGTTTAATGTTACTTGGTTTTGCTTTTAGAATTACATGGTGGGTCGGATCAAATGTGGTCTCACGGGCCACATGTTCTCCACCCTTTTACGGTTTTAGGAGGCAGCTGCTACCACAGTTTGTCTGTATTGAAGCAAATGGGTGTTAACAATTTCTTGGACAACAGCCAAACATTAAAAACCCTGTAAGACTCGACTGCCAACAGTCGTCAACCCACAATGGTGACGACTCATAATTTTTACTTCGATGTACACGCATAGTCTTCACTCACATTTGTGTACTTGCTTCAGGAGCTGGAGGCTATCAAAGCCCGGGTGAGAGAGATGGAGGAAGAGGCAGAGAAACTGAAGGAGCTGCAGAACGAGGTGGAGAAACAGATGAATCTAAGTCCCCCACCAGGTAAATTTTTCATTTATTTGGAAGTGTTTTAGATTGTTAAAAAGTGAAGTTTTAATTACTTGTACTCTTTGTCTTTAAGGGTACACCAGACTTAAGATGCGGGTTGTAGATTTTAGGAGATGGCTTGGAAGTGATGTCTGGGTGTGCACAGACAACACTTATCCATGGGATTTGACTGGAATACACTGGGACTGAGCGTGTCACACTAATTACTATATTGATTTAACATTTGATAAATAAAATGAACACGATAGTTTTTCTGGACTTAGCTCGCTCCATCGGCGATGTTGTTTAAAACATCAGCACTATGATCCGTTTTGATAGTTCCCGGTTAACACAAACATGGGAACGTTAAAGCTGTTTATTAAGCATAACTTCAGGAGCATGTTATTCAGCCAGTAGTTAACAGCAAACGTCAACATATATTTAATTTACAGGTGAAGGGCTCACATTCAGCAGACCAACCACACAGTAGCCATGTTTACATGGAGTTTTTTTTGTCATTCCGGTTGAAATCATTTCAATTGAAGATCTCTGGTCAACTGTTTACATGTGATTTATTCCGTTCGGGTGTATACATGCTGTGCACTACATTTAATCGGAACAGCCGAATGACATGCGCACTTTGTCGTGAACATCATGTCATTTATCAAGATGGAGGTCTTGTCTAGCACAGTAGTTGGGATTGTTTTTATACGTTTATTGTAAAAAAAAAAAAAAAACGCTTGATTACAGTTAAGTAGTTAGAAACAGCTCCGTCGGGAGCCGCCATATTTGCACCGTGCCTGAACAATGTTACTGCGCATCTACGTTGAGACAAAGCATGCGTAGACAGAGCTTTTCCCAGCTCTATTCCGAATGGCGAAAATTTACTTCTGAACAGTTTGGCAAAAGGAATATTCCACCCCCGTGAAACCGAATGAAATTCAGGCTGTTTATTCTGATTGAGGTTTTGACATGGAGCATTTTCATTCAGTTTGGGCTTCTAAACTGATTGTAATTGGAATAGAGGGCTCCATGTGAACCAGGCCAGTGTTGCAGCTCTTTATTCTTTATTTCAGATCCAGCGGGATCCATATCGCAGAGTAAAGAAAAACGATTTAATCGAAATTATAACAACAATACTGATTCAAAAGCAATAAAATAAAAATAAGGGTTGGTCTTATTTTTCATGATTTCAAACGCATTAAAAACACCACAATATCGTTTATCGCGATAGTTTTTGTGAAAATATATATCGTCTGCGGCACAGTGGACGACTGGTTAGAGTGTCTGCCTCACAGTTCTGAGGACCGGGGTTCAATCCCCGACCCCGCCTGTGTGGAGTTTGTATGTTCTCCCCGTGCCTGCGTGGGTTTTCTCCGGACACTCCGGTTTCCTCCCACATCCCAAAAACATGCATGGTAGGTTAATTGAGGTCTGTAAATTACCCCTAGGTGTGGATGTGAGTGCGAATGGTTTTGTTTTTGTGTGCCCTGTGATTGGCTGGCAACCGGTTCAGGGTGTACTCCACCCCCTGCCCAATGCTAGCTGGGATAGGCTCCAGCACTCCCGCGACCCTTGTGAGGCTAAGCGGCTCAGAAAATGGATGGCTGGATGGATGTATATTGTCTTGAAAAAAATTATCGTGACAGACCTAACTGGGACTGTAGTATTGTCCAGGGTTTTACAAAGCATGATGGCAATAATCACATAAATTTGACAATTTCCAATGTTTTTTAAACACATTAATAAAAAGCGATACAGTACATAATTTTTGATATTTTGGATTCCTGGCTCACAATTGGTTGTTGTGTCCTTCGTTTTACAGTCGGCCCAGTCATCATGTCGTTTGAAGAAAAAATGGAAGCCGATGGCAGATCTATATATGTTGGAAACGTGAGTAGCTTTTTCTTCATTGGCACACATTCACAAAAAGTTTAGCTTTTGCTGTGACTACTGTCTGTCACAAAAGAGACGGACCCCACTATTTTTGACATTTGGAAGAGTATCTCCTAACAGACGGCTTGTCCCTGTTGTCGACAGCTTGTTTACAACAGATAATAATACTGATATACTATTATACTAGTTAGAAAATATTCTGTGCTTATTTTCTCATCGGGAACAGTCACTCCATTTTTAATTTAGGTGGATTATGGTGCGACTGCAGAGGAGCTTGAGGCACACTTCCATGGCTGTGGTTCAGTAAATAGAGTCACCATCCTGTGTGACAAATACACAGGGCATCCCAAAGGGTAATGTATTCGATTGAGTTTATAGCGTTTTTTAATTGCTGGTACAGTATATATTCTGTATGGTTGAATATTTGCCATAAGTTCATTATGCTTTTTTCCATAGGTTTGCTTATATCGAGTTTGCAGACAAAGAGTCTGTCAGAACAGCAATGGCTTTGGATGAGTCTCTTTTCAGAGGAAGACAGATCAAGGTAATGTTTGATAGGAACTATGTTGTTTCAAGTAGTTGCTTTTTTTGTATGACTGTGACAATATGTTTTTGCAATTATGCTGACTTGACCACTAAAAGTTGGTATTAATTGCAAATTTCCTCATTGTGGGAATAATAAAGGTTATCTCATCTTAATTGCTCAAATTTCAAATTTTCAGGTTGGCGCAAAGAGAACAAACAGACCTGGGATCAGCACCACAGATCGCGGTTTTTCCCGGGCCCGGTTCCGATCACGGGGAGGAGGAAACTTCTCTTCACGTGCTCGCTACTATAGTGGCTACACACCACCCAGAGGCAGAGGACGGGCCTTCAGGTCAGTGGACTCTGTGGGAGGACACCGCACCCGCATGAACATCATCTTCACCTGTTGCACTCATAAAATGGTTGGGAAGACTTGTATCCCCACCGTGAGCAGCCATAATCACATCTTCTCACATCCCACATGGTGATACATTTTAATCATGCATCACAACACAACTGTTGCTTATCTTGAGATAGGGTAATGAAATAAAGTTTGAAGATTGGCCTAAATCAAATCACCTATTGGATACTTCTAGCTTGTCAGGAACCTAAATAAATATAATATGGTCATTGATTTTAGATGACAGCGCATTCCTCTCATCTAGGAAAGATGAAAACAAAAGAGCCAAATAGATGTACACTGCTGTTCAAAAGTTTTGGGGTCACTTAGAATAATCTTTATTTTTTTAAAGAAAAGCACTGTTTCTACCACCACAAATTACTAGACCGTATTTCTGATTATCTCCATTAGAAAACTGCTTTGCTTTAAAGTCCCTAAAAAATGAAAATAAGTTTTAAAAATTTGACACAAAAGAGAAGTTGCCAAATCTGAATGATTAAAAAAATACATACATACATACATACATAAATTAAGGCTTCAAAATCATGAAAAATCAAGCTCTTGTCTCCATCAAGCTCTTGTCTCCACTCTCATAGATTGTAGACTTATCTGCCAAATGCGCTGGAACCATGCTCCGTTCAACTGTCATTCAAATAGCATTACTACGACCTGGAAAAAATGGATGTTACGTCGTCTAGCATCTTTCTTATGCCTACACATAACTGCATAATCTTTCTTATGCCTACACATTACTAAATTTTTAAGCCGTGAAAATATTTCCGCTTAAAGCCTCCAGTGGCTGGAATATATCCCACTGGGTCGCCACAAGGCTTTTTAACGGCGTGACAAGGTGCTTTGAGGCGTCCACACAGGCCCGAAGCCCCAGTCCATGCGCTGGCCAACACGTCGGACATCTTTGGTTTTCCTTCTTTTCCCCATCCAGGCGCTTCTGCCCTGCTCACCGTGACGTGGACGCACTCACGGCTGACAACGAGGCGCTCTAAAGCGACTACACTTGAGCGGAACCCCGATCCACACCTATCACGCCAAATGTGTTTTGACATTTTTTCTGCACTGAAACGAATCGAGAATCTTATTGATCCCATACTGAATCGAATTGTTCCGCCCGTAAAGATAGTTTTTAAATCTAGTCACTACCTGTGTATCTAGATATGTATCGAATCGGCCTCATGCCAGAGATTCCCAACCCTAGTAGTCATAGCTAGCTAGCTAACTGCACGTCGTCACATAACCGCTTATGTGAACGAAGGCGCTCAAGTTCTTATATAGTGTGGGTGGGGGACTCATGCCAGACTTCAGAGTGCATCATTATACACAGTTTTAGCCACGACCAAAATATCAGGAAAACTTACATGGTGAAAAACAGTTTAACACTATCTTCACAACTGAGTACAACATAGTTTTTGTTTTGCACATTTTCAGCAATTATTTAAAAACAAATCTGAATTCACTTGACAGTGTATTAAAAAAAAGACATTTCTAAGTGACTTCAAAGTTTAGAACGGTAGTGGAAATGTTAAAAATGTTTGTCGCATTACACATTTTTGCTATCCAGGCAAGATTTGTACTCATTTGCATGTTTTTGAAATGTCACTGTCTCATCTGTGGGGTTCATTGCATGGCGTGGCCATTTCAGGAAAGATGGAGACTTTGTGCACACGACTGTGTTCCTCTCGGCGCAAGTTACTGTATTTGGATCAGCGCTATGGGTATTTGTGATGGGCTTCTGAAAAGTAATTAATTTCTAATAGCTATTGACCAGTTGGCATGTCCCTGCCCTCTCCTCTTACCACATTGGAAACTGTATTCGTTACTGCTGCTTATCAGTTGTATTAACCTGTTGCGGATGATAATTACTTGTGGAATTTGGACTGACACAAGTCTTTCCATACTAGGATCAAACACTGACTGACTATAGCAAAATTGTCACTGTTTCACAGAGGCTATTGTGGTAGCTTTTTACTTTGTCTTGATGGAGATACCCTTACTGGAAGTTCTTTGTCAGATACATGGTTTAGATTTATCTGTGAGGCCATCTTTGGTATCTGGTCACTAATGCCTGGATCCGACTAAAATACAAATTTGGTCTTTCACGATTCACCATGTCAGACTACTGCTATGAAATCTTGATGTATCTTGGTCAGACAGTGGCAACACTACATGACATGTATTTCGATATCACCATATCCCGTCTTTTACAATCACTGGGCTTTATAGCTTGTCAAATCAAATACCGTTGGGAAGGCGTGACTCGGAAAATGAGACCTTTCATCGCAACTTGATACACCCGTTACCATGGCGACAACAAGCGGTTCTCAAAATAATGGATCGTCGCCCGAATGTTTGGGGGGGGGGGGAAATGCATACTTTACATGCATGCAAAAACACGCATACTTTTCCTCACGGTCTTATCCAAAAAGTGTTTTTAAATACTCTGCCTATATTTAAGATGAGAAGTCCAGTTTTGTCTCTCCACCATTCACAGTAAATCACATCAATGGACAAGAGTCGCTCATGCTTTTCTCGTACTTGTGCACGTTGGACATTTTCAAGAATGAGCACTGTTAAGCTATGAAACAGATCCTTACAAATTCTAAAATTAGTTTTTCTCAATTAAGGCTTTGATCATTCTAAACATTATTCCCCCCCCTTTTTTTTTCCTTTTTTTTCCCTTTTTTTTTTTTAAATCCATCGTTCAAAGGTCTTAAAAATTAAACAGTGTATAAGCAGCTAACCTGAAAAGTTTAATTTAAAACACACTTATAGGCATACAAGTCTGTCCGACTATGTACTGCAGTGTATTAACAAAAGCGTGACAAAATAAGTGACTGTAGTGTTTAGATGGCAATAACAGGATTTATGTCAAAAATACTTCACTGAAGAATCTTGTCTTGTGAGAGAGCTTGGGAAGATAGGTTTAAAGCGTGTGGCGGGTTAAAATAGGTTTTCTCTGTAAGGCCTCTTTCTGTGTCAGATTTTCACCTATTTAAACTTAAACACCTTTTAAAGCTTCCTTAAGCTGTTCTCACCCACTCGCTGTCAAGAAATGGGAGCATCAAATCACTTTGAGGAAATGCAAACGTCTTCAATTAAATGTAGTGTGCTTCAAGGTGTTTGTCACTCCGTGTATGCTATAAAAGTGACAAACAATAATAGAATTAAACATTGTTGTCATGGGAAAATTTTACCCTTAATAGACAAGCTCTTTGAGAGAAGTGAGAGATACAATTCAATAAAAACTTGCATGCAAGGAGACAGTTCAAATACAACCAGGTTGGCGGCTGCTAAGAAGCCCCTGACTGTTTTTCTTAAGCTACATCATACATATACAAAGATGAATAGGCAGTCATTTTCCACCTTAACGCAACTGGCGCACCATCCCCCTCCTCCAAACATGGACATCTTGCTCTGTCTCTCAATATCAGAGCGAAGGAGAAAGAGAGCGGAAGAAGGGTAACCTTTCTTATCCATAAATTACAGTAGAATTGGTTCTAATTAACATAATAGATTACACTTTAAAAGTACAAAGATTTTTCTAAACCATTGTATATTTAAACTAGAGCAGTGATTTCCAACCTTTGAGTCAAGGAAAATATTTTACAATTGAAAAATCTCACGACACACCAACAAACAAAAATGTCACAAAAAGTGGATACATTAATTACTGTATTTAATTCCTGCCATTTAATAGAAGACCATTCATTTGTTCTGTCTGTCACTATGCCTCACTGGCATAAATAGATGAACAAAGATACATTATTTATTGTAAATATAATTTTTTGAGCAATTAAGTACACAAGTGTATATACAGTAAATGAACAGGACATTTAAATCCTGTGATCGGTTATCGCTTTTTTAAATTCTGTGATTGGCCCCAAACCTCCTGATCGTGTAAAGCCTAGCATATACCATATACTGTACTTGTCTTGTCATGTGTCCATAGTGGACATGACTGTGCTACTCTTGTTAAGATGCCACGGTATACTGTCCAGTTGGATGTTTGTGACCATCTGAAAACTCAACACGAGTTTGGTTGTGTTGAATGTCAGTGTGCACGACTTGATTGACTTTCGAGCGCATGCATAAAATATCATGTTATCTTCCCAAGTCAACGTAGAGAAGAATCTGGAGGATTCTCCACATACACGTGTGTGTGTCCCTTCGTGTACACAATCAAACATGGATACGCCGACCCATGCGTTAATGTGTGCACTCCCAGAGACAAAGGTTCATTACTGCAGCCTGATCTCAGCATCAGTCCACTGGTGTCAGTCTGCGTACGTGTGTGCGCCTTAAAGGGGTGGGTGGCCCCTCTTGGGCTTTTGTAATACGTTTGGCTTGAGTGTGAGTTTGTTCTTGAGTGATAATGCTGTGGTGTGCGTGTGCTGTGTCTTGCAGGGTCTGTGTGTATTTGTCTTTTGAGGTGTTTCCCCAGAGTGACCCCAATGATGACTCTCATACAAATATAAAGCCCCTTTTACACCTGGTTCATGAGGGAAATATTACGCCTCAACAAGAACATGTCGCCCTGTCTAAAAATCAATAAATCACAGAAGCCAATGCTCTTGAACGTAAAGAATAGAATGGCACCATAGTGGGGTCATTTTTTTTGGGGGGGGTTGTGCAATCTTTGTGTAAAAAGAAGCTAGAGAGAGAGAAAGAGGGAGAGTGTGCCTTTGCTACCCCTCTTACACCTAGCCACAGATACACACTCACAGTCACTTCTCTTGAAATTAAACACTCCCATCCTTTCTTTGCAAGGCTGATTTCAGCTTTTCACTGTACCCTAGTTCATTCCTCCACACTTACTCGTTGTATTGCTACACTGGCGCAAAAGCAAATGCGCAACAGTGTTAAGATGGTACGTCTTACGTTTTAAAACACTGTCCCAGTTGTCTTCAAGACACATTTTCTAAAGCACGTCTGCCCACAAGCGCATACACCAATTTGAATACCACACCAGGAAATTGGTGTCCATCTTAAGACAACAAGAAAGAAACTCACCCTCTTTTTCTCTCTCTCTTCCAGGGGCCGAGGGCGAACATCGTGGTATTGCCCTTACTAAACACTCCAACCCTTCCCCTCCTTTTACTATCAACCCCTCTCCCTTCTCTGTTCCCAAACACACACTCACACACACACACACATTATAAAAATGCCCCCCCTTTCCCCAACAAAAAAAGAAGAGTTCCAGAAGAGAGAAAAAAGGAAAAAAAAGGAAAAAAAACCTTCTGGACAGAGAGACTGACTGGCTGCAGTGTGCATTTGTATGTGAGCGTGCGTGTGCGGCGGTTGGCGCGGCCCCCCTGGTAAGGTATACGCCGGCTGGCCTTTTGGTGCAAAAAGTATGGTGGCAAGCTTTTATTTTCTTATTGCTTTGGGTGCGGGGATGATGATGATGATGATGATGATGACGACGATGATGATGGTATCTCAGGCTGCAGGAGTGTCTCCTTTGGTCTGGCTGTGACATCCTGCTTCCACACCATCCACAGCCCACTCATTCACCCACCACCACCACCAAAAAAAGAGAGAAAAAAAAAAAGGGGGGCTGGGGGCTTAGTGACGTTTTCTTTTTTTTCTTTCTTTTTTTATATATTTTGTTGTTCAAATGTGAAACTTTGCAATAGCCAAGTTGTTGTTTTAGTCTGTTTGCTGTATCACTTCCCCTCCCCCTCTCCATTTCTGACTCCTCACCTTATAGCCTCCTCAGATCAACACCATGAGTTTTTTTTCTTTTCTTTCACCACACTACTTGTTGGGCAGCGACTGACCCGCTTTCAATGGAAAATTAGAAAGGCATGTTTCTGTTCTTGTTCTGGATGGTGGGGCTCTTCGCTGCGTGGCCACCTCCCCCACATACGTTCATGCCCGTCTCCTGCAAGACATCTGTTTTATTCTTTCGGCAGACATCACTGTTTTTATTTGGTGCAACCCCCCCATCTACCCCCCACCCACCCCGTGTCTCCTTCCTTCCTCTCACCCCTCTCTCTGTATATTAGACCACTTCTTGTCGTTTCAGGTTTCAGGACCAGTGGAGGCTGACGACCCCTCCCCAGGTGGCGCCGCCGCCCCCCACTGTCTCCGCAGCGTCTCTCTCTCTCTCTGCTCCCGCTATGCACACGCACCCCATTCTGTCCGTGTGGGGGGGAGGGGGACAGGGCGACCACAGGCCAGCCACAGGGGGCATTTATTACAACAGCAAACGCTGAGGATGCTTTGTCTTTTTCACACCTCAACACACGCACACACACACACACACGCACACACACACACACGCACACACACACTACGCACACTGCAGTACAAATGCCACTAAACAAGCCGCCAGCTCCACACCCGATTTTTATATATCGCCAACATAGTTGAGAGGCAGGCAGGTTTTTCAGGAGTGAGGAAGACTAAGCAAGATGGTGTTTTGTGTGTGTGTGTTTGTGTCTGGAGGAGGGGTGTTACACTTGGGCCCCACCCCATTCTGACGATGCGCAGTGCAGTCACGGCTTGTCGGAGGGAGGCTGACCAGCTCGTGGAATTGATTTAATTTAACAAATGAAGTGGGCTGTTATTTTAGGGCGGGGTAAGTTGGAGACAGTGGGAGTTGTGTGAAGACATTTCTTTTCTTGGGGAGGAAAAAAAAGAGGGAAGTTGGGGTTGAAAAAAAATTTTTTTTAAACTTTTTTTTTTTAAACCCATGGTTCTGTAATTACAAAAAAATAAAGATGTGTAAAAAGTAAGTTGTGTCAGTGAATTCATCCATCCATTTTCTTTACTGCTTATCCTCACTAGGATTGCGGGCTGCTGGAGCCCATCCCAGCCATCTTCGGGCAGGGTACACCCTGAACCGGTCACTAGCCAATTGCAGGGAAACAACCATTCGCACTCACATTCACAACTACGGGCAATTTAGAGTCTTCCATCCACTGTGCTGGCTCAGTGAATTCAGTTATATTGAAACAATATCATCACATTATTATCCATTAAGAGTCAAACCAATGTGCTACCATTCAAGAAGACCAAATGGGATTTTTTTTGTGTTCCAGTAGGAACATGATCTAGGATATGGAATCCAGGGGTTTTTTGTTTTTGGGCTTCGGGACCCAAACATTCTTGGAAAATTTTCCAGGAACCCTCTCACAATCCCAATGTCAAACAGAACTGTTTACCCTGAAATACCATCATTAAAAAGTTGTCCTTTCTTTAGGGGAACTCACACAATAACATTTAGTAGTAATTTTTTTTTTTTTTTTTTTTTAAGAAACAAAAAAATGTAAATTTCCAAGATGAAATCGTAATACATTGGTCATTTAAATGTGAATTTAAAAATGTCATGAATTGACACTTTGCACCCCCCCCCCCAAAAAAAAGAAAAATGAGCCTCCTGTAATTGCCCCCCCCCCCCCACACAAAAGAAAAATGACCTTCGTTCCATTTTCTTTTTTTTTGGGGGGGGGGCAATTTCCCAGATTTTTTAATCCATGCAGGGATGTTAGCTTTATGTGATGATTGGTTTTGTATGTTTGTTTTATTGGTGTTCCTTTTACCAAAGCTCGGTAACAGTACGAACTTTTGAAAAAGAAATTACTATTGCAAAATATTTTGCAGGTCCCTGTAGGATTGAGAACCGGTGCACTTAAGTCATTTCTCAAATCACAATTATAGTACAGTACATTTGCTAAATCAGTAAGTAGACAACTGCTGGCTGCTTAAAGTACTACTATTAAAATTCCCTAAGAAGGCTTTTTTTGTGGTGTGGTATAAATCGCATATAGATTAGGGCTATCATAAAATGTAAAAAAAAAAAATTGGAATGGATCCTAGTTTTTACAACTTTTAATCATAAATGCCAGGAGTGACCCAGAAAAGAACATTGCATGATTCCAAGGATGCCCACTAATCAAAGTGGACTAAGGTGTCAATTGTTAACTATTCTATATTACCTCTACAACTATTGCAGATTGTACTGTTCCTTTGGGGAGAAGATAAATAAAAGAAAGGAACTCCCTACATTTCAGTTATTTATTGTTATTCAACCATCTGGCAACAAACAAAACAGTTGAACATTTTCTCTCGAGATGTTAAATGTGAAGTGATGACAGCTCCACTCTGGTCTATTTGTGCTTCTTGAAAGCTGTATCAAAACAAATGAGATCAGAGAGACAAAACGGACATCCACATTAAAGGAGTGCTTTTCCTAGTCAATGAAACAGAAGGGAAAACTTTCCAAGTGAACTGAATTGCTGTATGCATAATAGGAAATCAAAATTTTGACTGGCCCGTGTATTTGAAATGTCCTCACCTTTTTGTTTTATTTTCTTCTTCATGGTCTGCTTCTTTTTCTTGGGCCGAGGGTTATCAGCATCCTGCGCCAGTAACCACAAAGCATTAGCACCCGCTGATTGGCAATGTGACCCACACAAGCCTCAATGGCCCCTTTCATGCTGGACAGAAACGGGCTGCTCTGTGACACTCGTACATGTCAGTTTTTTTTTTTTTTATTGTGTTCAGAGAAAAAAAGAGGCTTATGAGAATAAAATGAAATAAATTTCCACATTGAAAAATTACTAAACTAACCATCATCACGGTGGGCCTGTAAATATTCCGTTGGTGGTCTTGACCTGACTTGGTCTGAACTGGTTTTAGTCCCACTAATTCATTCCTAGTATAATACATACAATACAGGCGCATGTCAACAAATTAAAACAGTAGTATTCAAATAGTTAACAGGAAACCCCTGCTATTCCTATATATAGGGATGGACACGCAGCGAATAGCAAAAATCCTGTAGTTATACATACCCACCCAAAAAGATTTTTAACTATAAATGCCACAAGACTGCATCAAAACATTTTTCATCTCTTAAAACAATGCTATGGCCTGACTAAATGAAGCATCTCTCCTCAGCACAACAGAGTTGCTTTGCACAAAGATGCCACCAGATGGTACCAAACCAATCTGTTTTTGTATTAGACATGGCTTTGGCCTGAGCAAAAAAAGGAAAACAAGCAAATCAAGGAGAATAGATTCCCGAAATAAAAATATGCGAATGCCAAAATGTTAATATTCTTTGGCTTCACTGTGGTTCAATTAAAAAAATAGTAGGTCATACATTACATAGATTCATTGGACACACAAGAGGCCAATTCCTACCTAATTTCTCTATTAAAAACTGTTATGTAATGTAATTTCTTTGGATAATTTGGGGGATCCATCCATCCTCTGTAAACCATAATAAAATTTCTAAAAATAAAATCATGAAATTTATATATCATTTTGGTAGACTAATCTACGAGTTTTAACATTTTGAATTGAACTACTGAATATGCTGTATATATGAATGTTCTAATTAACTAATATGCACCAGTTGATGTTATGGCAATTTTTTTTTAAAGTTTGACTCCCAGGCATGAACGACATTTCGAATTAGGTTTTTGAGATGATAAAATCAGGGAAACCTTGCGAGAAAGCAAACCGGCACTGGGATTAGACAGCATGAGCTCACCTGGCCGCCGTCGCCGCCCGTCAGCGCTGTGATATCACCAAAGTGGGTGATTCCGCCCAGCTGACCTGACATGGACATCATTCTTCGCTTTCTGGAGTTCTTCTCTCTCTTTGACACATTCAGTCGAACCATCATGGATTCCTCATAATGTTTCCTGCAGGATTACACACCGGTAAAATCAGTGTCAGCGTTCAACGTCCCATGGAACAAAGTGCATCCCGAGTAAACAGACACACCTGTGGAGCTCCTCACGGCTATCCCGTTCAGTCTGGAAGTCCCGTCTTTCTCGGATCTCCTCCGGAGCGTCGCTGTACTGCTGCCGCAGCTCCTGGATCACAGAGCTTCTCAGCGCAGCACGCCGCTGACGCTCCACCTGAGCCTTCTTCTTGTCTGCTTCTGTCATGTCGCCATCTCGTGAGCAAAGAATGAGATCACCTAAGTTTTCACCCAAACTCTTAAAGGCACATTTTCGAAACAGGATCACTGTATCTGGCATGACTGGAACAAATTTTCAAAGAATTATCAGAGCCATACTGAAAAGGGGGGAGAGAGAGAGAGAGAGAGATATATATATATATATATATATTTATTTATATATATATATATATTTATTTATTTATATATATATATTTTTTTTTAATTTAACCTCCTTGATTAAAGTCATACATTTGGAAAAAAAAAACATATATTTGAGATAAACATTTTTATATTTTCCAGATTTAAGATGTAAAGAATGTATACTCTTATGTGTATCAGTTGTTTGAAGGTTTATAATTACAGTACAGTACACAATGTAATATCAATGCTAATTATTGCTAGCCCATCTAGGGTGTTTTGCATCATATGTTACCATTAAGCTAGCCAACTTTTGTTAGACAAAATTATAGGATTTGTTTTTGGTGTTTGAATATATAATGTTAAATTACATAGTATTTTATAGTTCAATTTTATAGTGAACTTCAACTGGGAGTGATAAACAGCTTAAAGCCAGCACACTTTGCTCCTTAAATGTAGAAGTGTTCAAGTGAGTCTTCTATTTGTTTCCTGAAATTGATGTTATATGATTGTCTCCCAATTCTTGATGGCAAAAGAGAGAAAACAGACGCTAAGAAATACAGTACTTAAAATGTGTGTTTTATACGTTTAAGTGTGTTTTAATCATTTGAAATGTGTTTAAAGAAGGTGGGCGGGATTAAACTGTATTTTATATCTGTATCGTAAATGTTCACCGATGTGTCTCACTGTATTACAAGAATAAAGTAATGTAGCATGGAAAAGTGAAGGAACAATATCAGGTTTGTCTCCTGCTTAAGGATGAGCAATGCTGAGGATATTGTCAAATTATACTGCACTTTCATATTACACGGTCAAGATTTTGGAATGGTATTGCAATTAATGGCTGCTTTGATGGATTTTGTCGCCTCATATTATGAATGGAAGAATACCATACCAACACGTAACCATGTCATAGACAGAGTGACTTGTTTAGTTAATATACTGCATTTTAATCAGGGTGGCCCTAATGCTCCTTTGTGCAAATCAATATGACAGGTAATGAAATAAAAACAGAATATAAATACCATAATATACAGCCGCAATCCTGGGTGGAACGTATTTCTTGCCACTAGAGTGGGTCGCTTTCGTCTCTGGTGCCTGGTTGTCTTCATCTTCAGACTCACTCAGCTGTTTTAAAAAATAAAAAATATAAAGTGACCAAACAAGCCCACACGGGTATATTCCGTTGAAAGATTCCAGAGTCAAATGCAATGTTGCGTACTTTACTGATTAGATTCTTCGGGTTGGGACGAAGCTGCAGCGGGTCATTTTCAGCTGAAACCACAAACCTGGAGTTTCATTCACTGTTATATGATTGAACATATTCAATATTAAACTTTAACAACATCTTACCCAAACTGCCAGTGACAGCTGTGCGCACCAGTTTATCAATTTGGTACTTGAGTTTGTGGTCAAGAGGTCGCATCTTCTCCAGGACCTAAAACAAAGAACACCAAAGATCTAATACTGCTAATAATACGGTGTTACAGTGTAGTTAGTGGCAGAGTGTCTATAGGCAAACATCTTTACCGTCCTGACCGTCACCACTCGGGTTAAGGCTTCACTCTCTTTTATTTTTTCACCTTCCGTCTTGATGCTGATCAAGTGAGTGAGGTCTTGAAGATAGAAGAGTAGCAGGTGATAGCGAAGATCCAGAAACGACAAACCCTGTCTCGGGGAATAAGAAGACACAGAAAGTCAGGCTACTCGGCAGAGCAATTTAAATTAAAACATACTTGTGAACCCCCACTTGGCCGTGGTTCATCATTCGCACCCCAACTGCCGTTTTTACAGTATTTACAAGCAAGTCCACATTTAGAGGTGCATGCCTCCACGTCATCACCACTTTGTGGAATCAGTAAGTAAAATGCACATAACATTGCGAAGATTACTTTTTGATTTCCAATTCTGCACTCACCTTTGTCGTGTTAAATGCACCATTCTTCACTTGGGTTATCAGCTGTTGAACATGACTGGTAACCGCTGCAACCTACAGGGAACATTTGATACATTACATATACATGTAATACATCACATGAACTAAAATGGATTACGTCACATTGTGTCTTCAGCAGTGAATGGAGCCAAATACTTAAGTTAAGAATATTTCATTTGCTGGAATACTTAGCATACAATTATACTGATAGGCTTTTGTCTAAAATAACGTAGGACATGACTAACTTACCTGTTCTGTGAGACTGTCCAGCAGTTCAACAAATTTGGGCAAATCGCTATCGATCAAATCCTGCAAGAAAGTGAAATAATTCTCTTTGAAATGAGAAGAAAGCGTCAAACTACGCAAGTTGCGTGACGTGAATCGAAATGGCCACGAAGGCTGGCTGGCTGGCTGACCGAATGTTTTACGACTAAACAAACATCGCTCCTCTTCGGCCTCCATTTTACGCATCACCTCAATCAATCTTCAGGGGTCACGTTCAATTACACGCATGAATGTAAGACAAAGAAAACAATATCAAAGTAAAGGGCAGCTCGTAAAACTTTACTCACGTTGTCGACGGCGGCAGAAGCCATTTTGCGTTTACTGAAAATACGGAAGTCGCAGTGGGTCGAATTTCATTTGGGCGATTTCCATGCACCCCCCCTCCCCCCCCTCTCTCTCTCTCTATATATATATATATTTATATGTATATATGTATGTGTGTGTGTGTGTGTGTGTAAATAATGGCAAATTTGATGTATTGAAGCACCTCTTTAGAATATATCCACCACTGTCTATAGTCCCCCCCCCCCCCCCACATCATTAGCAAACGTGATCAGTGTTGAGTTGCTGTGTGTATGTTAAGATCATTATGCTTAAAAGTAAGTTTCACTTTTGCTCCCTCTGTTTACCATTATGCAAGACAAGTGCATCACCGTGCAAAACGTGTTTTAGTGGGTGAGAATATGCTTTCAAGTTGTGTCTATGTAGGTGAAAAGTGCTGAAGGGTGACCAAGTCAATAAATGGTTCCAGGGTTCAGACAATAGTGTTTAGTTTGAGAAATACATAAGTACAAACGCTACATAATAAATGCACTATAATGATATGTTTATATGGGCAAGGTTGATGGTAACAAATATAAATTCATATTACTGAGACACATTTTGTAGCCATTGTCCTTTGTCAACCAATACTATTTCAATAGTATGTGGTGTGTGTGAAAATGCGTGTGCCTGTGTTTTTGTATAAGAGAGAGAGAGAGAGAGAGAGAGATGGAGGGTGGTAGTGGGGTGGGGGTGTATTAGGGGAATCAGTCTTTTTGTTTCCCCCCCTCGCACCAAACTGTCAACCTGGATGACAATCTGACAACATTATCTGAGAGTTTGAGGAGAAAGTAATCATGGTAAGTCAGTTCATCATATCATTTTTTTGTTGTGGAAAACCTGTGCAATTAGTAGCTACACATCTTTAGTACAATTAGGAATTTCTACAAGAAAGCATGCAGTTCCATATGGTTTATTGAATGACTAACAGCAAAATAATGTGCCTTATTTTCTAATCTAAACTGAGTGGGGCAAAATGTTCAAAACAGTTCTCAGTAGGATGCAGTTAAGTTTGGCACGACAGCAGACTAGAGTTAAAATAATGGATTGTTGAATGCATATCAGACGGTGTCAATAAAAAGTGCGCTTTAATATTTTTGTGAAGACAGAATTGTTGATGCAGCTCTTGCATTGGATTTCATTGTTGCATTGAATTGCCTGAAAAGTGTCCTGTTATTCTTTTTGGAAAAAGCTCGAAGTGTAGTTGTAGAAATAAACAGTTGCCGAATAGAATTACACAATGGTATTTAACGTTTGGCTAAAACAAAACGTAATTATATCAAAGCTGCAACTATTACTATTTTTGTTGTGGCTGTTATGATATGATGATGAGATATTTTGTTGCCTATTTACATATTTTATTATTGCAGCGCTTTTATTCATGGCTGTGACTTTTAACCACTAATGTACCAATAAACGTCAATACATCACACATAAAAAAAAATAAATCGAAAAGAAAAATGCTAATGTGGAAAAATGTAAGCGTTTCACAAATACAATATTTTGTTTTAAAAAGTGGCAGGTAATAGCCATAGTTGCATAAAACAGAAACAGCTGTGGGACTGTTTTCTTCCTCACGTTGATTATTTTTCTTCTGTTTCAGAACATTTGATTTGTTTTTATTAATTGACATTTTGACGTTGAACCCCAGCAGATGTGTGAATCCAGGGTGTCCTCTGTCATCCAGGAGTGGATGAATCCATACCCGAACCAGGCCCACGTGACACTGAACCCGACATCTTCAAGCCCTGCCGGGTCAACCAATTTGGGTGCAATGGACATGATATCATACAGCCAGTCTCAGGGATTGAGAGGGAGCAGTGAGGACAGAATAGATGAGCAGATGATGGGATTGTCGTACTTGCCGTACACATCTTCTTGTCTCAACAGCACCACAAGTTCAGGGAACCACCATCAGAACCATAGCGGCAATCTGCAGGTGAGACAAAAAGACACACCGCACTGTAATTTTGCATGCATATCATTTTGCAACACCGAGCACTAGGATTCATCTTTTAGGAGTTCTCTCCTCCTTTCATCTTGCCAACCATGCGTGCGCCGATGGCCAAGAGAAGCATCAGCAAGGACAGCGCAGAATACCGGCTCCGACGCGAGAGGAACAACATCGCGGTGAGGAAGAGTCGAGACAAGGCCCGCAGGAGGATCCTGATGACCCAGCAGAGGGCCCTGCAGCTGCAGGAGGAGAACCAGAAGCTGCAGATGAAGATCGGGCAGCTCTCACAGGAGCTGGACACTCTCAGACATATCCTGTCCCAGCAGCACCTGCCGGGGGGTGCAGAGGGGGCCGCAGGGGTCACCGCTATCTGAGCAAAATCTCACAGAACAATCAGTCAGTCATACTGTAGCTCACTGAACTCTTTATTAGGTACAGTGCCCAACACACGTTTTAGACCACCTGTCATAAAAACGAGGAGACCTTGCAGCATCATAAAGAGCTTCAATGTGCACTCTTTCATGAGAATGTTTTACCCTTTTGAATGGGAATCAGCAATTTAATACTTCTTTTTATTTCCAAATTCACTGGGCATCAAGCATGGCATTCAACCACTAAAACCGAAATTTCTGTTCAAGAATGTGAGTGAATAACTATTGGTTGACATCATAAGAATAAAAAAAAAGAACATATTTTACTATTTTTTTTTTTGCTGCTTTGTGTCAAACACTTAATTTGAAAAGTCATTTAAAACAATAATACTGTACTGTAATTATTATATTTCAGCACAAAGAGTTCCTGGTGTAGTAACCGTGGTGGAAACGTTCAAAAAGATTTTGGTCATTATCAATACTTTTAATTTAAAACTACAGTGCCCCATAAACTTTACATTGGGTGGTGGTCTGATGGATTTGTTAAGCCCCTCTACACTGCACAATCTCAGGCACTGATACTCAACTGGTGCGTCACGGAGACATTTTGACAAAATGTATAGCGTAATTCAGACTGTTAAAACTGTTCCAGTTGCTTTGCTCTGCAGTCTTCATTTCTTAAAAAGAAGGCAAACTATTGATGTTGCACTTTCCTAAAAAGGAGAGATCATTGCCAAGATATAACATTTTGTACATGCATTTATGATCATCCTCAATTGCTTAATAAGAAGAATAATAACAAGAACCGTATCTTTAATTATGCGTTGACAAAGATGCTAATGCTCAGTTTGGATGACACTGCAAAAATGAAACAAACCTATCCAATTCAATATGCTTGTTATTGTGGGTGTAGTGCATACAGCACTGCATCATATATATTGAGGGAGGCGTTTCTAATATTCTGCTGACCAACACGAGAAGGGCAAAATATGAATCACTTCTTTGTATGATGCAGTGTCGTACTACCTCTGCAAACTGTTTTGTCAAAATTGAGCATTACCATATCTTATCGTGAGGATAAGTGGGATAGAAAATGGATGGATGAATATTAAACTGGGCATGTGTACCTAATATTTTGGCCAGTTTGTTTTGATGCATGTACGGTACATGACAGATTATTGTTCTTTTGCCATTATTGTCACAAATCATGCAACTTGTAATATTCATATGAGGCTGATCTTTATCAGAAAGGTACACTATACAACCTTTAGGACAGACGTGGAGTATGCGGTGCATATTTAGTAATTGTAGCTTCATATTGTAATGTTTTTTTTTTTCCTATCGTCAGCTTCTTTCTCATGCCGATGAGCGCTATAAAAATATTGCGTCAGTTTCTAAGTGTTACAATTAAGACCGTGACAGAAAAGCTCAACAAACTGAAGCCACTATAGAGAAACTTGAGGTCATTTTAAATTGTGTAACAACATCAAAGGACTGTTAAAAAATTTTTTTTTCATAGATAATGTTATGATGCAACCAAAAGTATTCATTCCGTCATTGCGTACATTATTTATTGTATCAGGGAACATGGCATCCACCTGCCACATCATTTACCATAAGTTGTCTAGCCACAGAAACGGACGTCATGTCACGGACCGTTGTTCACTAGCGGTTTCCCTTTGTGAGATGGGTAAGATTTCGACACAGCGGAGAAAGGAGATGAGGGAGCGCAGAGATAGTATCAGTGTTTTGGGCTGCCAGGGCCTTCCTGTGGCTGTGATGGTCGTGAAGGGACACAGAGATAGGAGACACAGAGGAGGGGCTAGGGGAAGCCAGACTGACACCCATGTTTGATATAAATACATTTGCCCAAGACAATTGTCGTATCATATCACTTTCCAAATCTCACATTCTCAAGTGGACAAAGAGTTCACAGGAGGTCGGACGTTTGAAGCGCTGATGTTCATACAGTATAGGATTAAAAGAGATAAAGATGAGATGGAAAAAAGAGAAGGCAAATACACTTACAATACATCCTTGATGAAGTAGATATGCACAGCAATCTGTCTGGATCTGAATTTCAGATTTTAGGACTTCGATTTGCAATTAAAATGAAGAAACGGATACGTAAAGACCGTCCTTTGTAATCGTGCTTCGGTATCATGAAAGATTTGTTAAAATTAATTCATGAAACGGGCCAATATTTTGTCGAAAGGACTTCAGATTGCTAACTCACAGCAAAATACACACTCTGCCAAATTAACCACTATCTATCTATCTATCTATCTATCTATCTATCTATCTATCTATCTATCTATCTATCTATCTATCTATCTATCTATCTATCTATCTATCTATCTATCTATCTATCTATCTATCTATCTATCTAATCTATCTATCTATCTATCTATCTATCTATCTATCTATCTATCTATCTATCTATCTATCTATCTATCTATCTATCTATCTATCTATCGTATTGCTGTGAGAAACTCGTGGCCATCACATATTGAGCACCAAACAATGACTTCTTGTGTGACCCGAGTGTGTCTGTTGAAATGTCCCGCAGCGTCGTGTGGGGCAATATGTGGTCCTGTTGACTGCAACACCTCCACAGAGTGAGGAAAGACTGTATTTCATCTAATCCCCACCAAATTACCCAACAAGCGGCAGAATATTCGAACGCCCGCTACAATCTCTGATCATCCGATCATGAGTTATTTTGGAATTTCACTGACAGTATCTTAGAAATCAAATTACCGAGGGGATGAACAAACTGTTAGATGTGGCAATAGGAAAACCTTTGTTTTTTAAAAATCCTTTAATTGAGTCATATGCATGGACGATAATTGTTATTTATTAGCAGAGGTGGCAAAATAACTCAGTTCTTTAGAAATACAAATAAATGAATAAATAAAAAGAAGTAATAAGTAAAAGTAAAAAGGTACAGGCTCTGGAATGTACTTAGTAATTTAAGTATAAAAGTAAAAATACATTTTTACAGTCAATTACATACAATAGCCTTTGTGGTAACTTGGCACAAAGGGCGGGGGAAAACACCTATGCACACATGCATTTCCCTTTTTAATTAACTTAAATAGTACTCATACTGATGAGAAAAAAGAAAAAAAAACGTTTATGCTATCAACACAACACATTCCCGTAGCTTTGTTAACATTGTGAACGGACGATAAATATTGCTTGAAGTAGCCAAACAATAACAACTGAAAAATACACCTTACGTGTGTGTTTTGTTTTTAGATTAGACCAACTTTTCAGTGCCAGAAAGTTGTTGTTCTTAAGATGGCACAAGACACAAAGCATTCACCATGAATCATTCTTGTAGCAGATATCAAAGAATTCTCTTAAATGAGACCAGCACCAGTTAGTGTTTGCGCAAAACCTTCAGGCTTCTCCAAGAAAGCAAAAACAATGCTGATATTGAATTAATGATCCGTAATGAAGAATCATCGTTGCAAACGTGGAAACAATTTACAACATGGAGTATTTAAACTTCAGCGTGAGCATGGATATTTATTTATTGTGCTGCTTTTCATTTGCATTTTCAGTAGTTACACTGCATTGTGTTTTCAATTGTATCTGTACGTTTAAGTCACAACATGAGTGTTCAACAGCCATACTGTACAAACTCATCCACACTTACTGTAAGTAAAACTTGAACGAACAAATGATCTTTGCTGTACTTCTATAGATAGATAGATAGATAGATAGATAGATAGATATAGATAGATAGACAGGTAATGTTAAATTATGATTTACATTGTCTGCGAGTAATTAATTTAATGCAGCAGGCCTGAGTGGTTCGCACTTTACTGCATGACACAGAGGTGTTGTGTGTGCAATAGCAAAATCATGGGACTTTTGCAGGATTATTTATTATTATCAAAGCAGAAGATTGCTCCACCTCAATGCAGCCACTATTTTGCCCCTCTCACGCAGATGGATGGTGAAAATTATGCAATACAGCGCTTTACTCTTTCTTTTAAATGAAAGTGTAATAAATATATAAATAAATAATATTTTTTAAAAAAAAAAACATCCCACCAGCTTTGTGTGTCATGCAGTCAAGAGAAATCATTTCATGCTTGCTTTGTGAGTCAAAACAACAACAATAACAACAACAACAAACCGTTGAGCTCTTCAGCAGTAGAGTGATGATGGCCCTTCAAATAAACGTCACAGACTGTGTGGCGCCACCATGTGGCAAATTGGTGTTTGTGTGAGTTTTCTAATCATCAAAGTATGAAAATATTTGGTCCATCAATTCTCCTCCAGTCAATCATCCATCCATCCATTTTCTGTACCGCTTCATCCTCACATATGAAAGAAAAATCCTAACTCCCAATGACATTAAAGTATACGCCTTTTCCTCTTGTTATAGTTGAAAAGCGCTTGCGTGTATGTGTGTGTGAATGGGTGAATGTGAGGCTTTGTAAAGCGCTTTAGGGACTGCGATAGTGCAGATAAAGAGCTATATAAGTGCAGTCCATTTACCATTTCATTATTGCTCAAACTTAAAGAGCAATCTACTATTGTGCCTAACACATTTCAGAACACAAAAGATGCTGACCATGTCAATGCTTATTTGTCAAACAGGACCAAAGAGGAAAAGGACCATCCGGATTGTTATCAGCGCAAAGTTCTAAAGCCAGCATCTGCGACGATACGGGGGTTGTGCGCCCATGGGAATATGTGAAGACACCATAAATACAGATTTTCATTTTAAATACAGCAACATATGCTGCCATCCAAGCAATGTCTTATCCCCGGACATCCCTGATTAATTTCAACAAGACAATGCCAAGCCACATTCTGCATGTGTTACAACAGCGTGGCTTCGTAATAAAAGAGTGTGAGTACTAGACTGGCCTGCCAGCGGTCCAGACCTGTCTCCCAATAATATGATACTTTCCCTTGCACTAATTGCACAAATATTGCCATTACATAATTGACTACATTTATTACTCCCTGAAAACCAACATGCATCATCTAAATCTGTTTTTTTTTCTTATTTAGATTGGATTCAAAATTATGTTCATCTCTTTTCCCTATCTTTGTTTTTGTTAGTACTTTGTTTGTACTGCATTAATAAAATGAATGTTTATAGGTAAACTTTGCAGATGTGACACTTTAAATTCCTCATCGGATGAATATAAAAAAAATTATTGATCACCTACCTAATTAGCTCTCTCTCATCTATCTATCTATCTATCTATCTATCTATCTATCTATCTATCTATCTATCTATCTATCTATCTATCTATCTATCTATCTATCTATCTATCTATCTATCTATCTATCTATCCATCTATCTATCTATCTATCTATCTATCTATCTATCTATCTATCTATCTATCTATCTATCTATCTATCTATCTATCTATCTATCTATCTATCTATCTATCTATCTATCCATCCATCCATCCATCCATCCATCCACCCGGCAAAGACTCTATTCTGAAGTGATCGCTCTGCTGTCGCTAGACGATCTCAGTGGCGTGGCCGAAACAGGAGACGTCATCGCCATTTTGACGATTTCAGCCGAAGTTTGTCGAAATCCGAGCCGCCGAAAGGAGGCTCGCGCCACAACCAGCCAGCCTCCTCTCGATGCAGTTCTCCACGAGCTCTTTGTCCGCGACCGGTTGGATGACGACACGCACTTGACTCAGATATTCTCTCAGGACAATTCGTCTCCATTGACCTTCTTATTTCTTAGACCAAACCTGAAGGCAAATAGTCCCGTTTAAAAAGACAACGAGGGAATAGAGGAGGAGCTTCATCACCATTACAGCAGCTGCCAGTGTTAGCTAAAACATAAGCACCGTGTCCTTGTGTGGGTCGGCGTG